>NC_051846.1:10305012-10414435 GCF_002237135.1 Teleopsis dalmanni
TGCTGCAACTAAGTTTGTGCTCGACCCTGATTCGCTAGTCGCAGGCGCTGTGGTAGGACGACGTAATCTTCTGCGCGTTTTTGCTATAATTTATTAAAATATTTTCATTACTATTATTAAGAACAATAAAACCAATATATATTGATATTCTATTTATTTAAGGAAGAGAGTAATGCAGTAAGTAATGCCAACGCCCTAGTAACATTAACACCGAACAGTTGCCACTTAACCTTCATTATTACTGGTTGTAATTGCAAAATTATTTGAGATTTTTAATGGATATCAAAATGTTCGAATTTTTTTTATGGAAATAACAAGATAAATCAACAACTTCCGCAATTTTTCACTGCCATCAGCAGTTTTGGGTAACATCATTAATCAAACTTCAGCATAAACCGACTCAAATCGATATTGAGCCGTCGAAATGTAAGTGATTGGCGGGATTAAGATAATAAATTTGTTTAAACGTTTTTTTTTATATTATTTGAATACATTTCATTATTTTTTATTGTATTGACAAATTAGGCTATCAAAGCGAAACGTGCCGCAATTTGTGATTAAAATACTTAGATATGCTCAATTTATGAGCTTCACGTTGCTGTGGTGTTCTCTGAAGCCTCTCCAGTAATTGGCAGCTGTAATTGTGGTTCGGAATGGAAATGCAACTGCAACGGCAATGACTAGAAGCCTTTTAACCAAGTAATTGCTTGCACGATTTTTTATTATTTCTTAAAAAACATAATGAAGATGATTTTTTAAGTAAAATTGAAATTAATTTTTCCTTTTTTGTTGCCTGAAAATTGGCATTTAAATGCTGTCACAGATGCCTCACTTCAAGTTTCTTTGTTGTTCGATCTTCTTTGGAAGATATAATTAACATTTTAAGTAGAAAAAAATAAAAATAAAAAACGTGATTGATACTTTAATCATGCAAATGTAAAAATATTTAGGTCATCATGACGCAGACACCTACAATATCATAATGATTATCTTCAATGCATCATCACCATAACAACTGTTAAAACATTAACAATTAGATTTGAAAAGCAACTTTTGCTTTGATTAATGATTTTATATATCTAAAAGTCATTTTAGATATAGAATAGAATTTTTAAAAAAATTCTACGTTAACCTATCAAAGAGTAACTGAACGGAAAAAATGGATGTTATTCTAGAGATTTTGTTTTAGGAATTATATTTTAATGTCAGTATTCTACATTATTTTTTTATGTAAAGTTCAGGGATCTTCAGCAAGCTAATGAGCTTATATTTGCTTAGCAGGTTATTCATAGGCTTGCTTGTGTTCTATTTATATGATCTACATTTGCTAACAAAAATAACTTTTTGTTATAATAAGCATTCTTTATTATAAAATTCTGACAGAAGTGAGTAGATTTGATTGAAAGGTCCTACTGATGGTCCATCGTATATGGAAAATATGATAAACTACTAATATATTGTGTATAAACATTTCACCAATATTCTGTTTGAATGAATCGACAGTTTGGCGTAGATGATTTAGTGAATTATCAAGACATTTGATAAATTGTCTACAATCAAATTTTTAGATGAACACTTTTATTTTCACTATACAATAATTTTATCTATTTATTGGTTTTGAATAAATGTGATGTGGCTTCCAAGATGGCAAATCTACACAATCCAACGTATTGCCTCAAGCGACATTTTGTGGAATAATCATAAACTTGCATGAAAAGTAAATATACTTCTTAATAACTACAAGAATTCAGGTGTCTAGACGTCTCATTCTCTAGTACAATGAATCATCCGCATAAATTTGATTTGATTACTTCAACTTAATAAACGTACTATACAAATCTTAAGCTTTTAAAGAAAAATCTATTAACAAGAGATATTAAATTTAAAATATATAAAACGTTGATATTCAATATATTAATGTTCTATTTACCAATCTGTTATTAGTTATACAGTTTTGAATGCAAAATATTTAGAAAAGTTTATGGGTCCCTTAAAACTCGATCATGACAATTTTAGAGTTCGTTTATTACAGCGCTGCTTTAGTTAGCAGTTATCCCACAATAGGACTCACATCTGTTTCGTCAAAGTGCAATGTTATACAGTACATTGCACTTGACTAAGTTGTTTGGAGCCCGCCTAATGAATGGGATTTCTTACGCAAAACGGTAAAAATGAAAAAGGAATCGGAGAATCGATAGATCACACACAGAAGAAGCGGACTTAAGAATGCTGAATTTATCGAATTTCTTAAACAAGTGCATTCACAGTGCATATTGGAAAATTATTGTAAATATTAATTTGACCCACACCGAGTAGTGGTCTATAAAAACGTTAAGGATGAAAACGATTCTTATAGCCGTCAAGAAGTGAGTTTCTAGCTGTCGTTTATAGGTTCGTTACAATTAATAATATATCAAATTTTTATGATTATATATAAATAAACAACAGAAGTCTTGATTTTGTTGATGACAAATTAAGTAAACGTTGGGTTCAATAGGGATCAATAGATGTTTTCTAAGCCCACTGTTGATGGATATTTGGTATCCAATATCCGAAGAAGTCCAAGAAGTCATAACAGAATTTCCTTCCAATAAAATAAATTAGAAACATCCTTCATAATTACTTCCATCAGATTTTTTCAATTTTCAAGTATTTTTTACTTTCAGACTTAGTCAGCTTTTATGAAATGAGTTAATTAGGTTCCTTATGGGACAGTCCGAAATTGCTATAATATAACTATGTTAATTTCTTGTGTCCTTCAACTGCTTCATCTATGATCTATGGGAAAAATATTCACGGATGGATAAAGGTTCTATGATGTTCGGATTTAGTTTTGATAAGATTGTAAGAAATATATTTTACAAGTAAAGAAAATCAGAGCTTCTGTTGCCATGTTAGTCGATACCTCATTAAAATGTGCTAAGAGCGCAGTGAGACTTGAACCTTTGAACTGTGTTATAGCAAAACTTTATGAGTGCATACAACAAGAAATATAGAAGCTATAACTTCTGTTGACATGTTAGCTGTTATCATATTAAAATACGCTAAGAGACAAGACGTCTGGAAAAGCTCATAGGTGGTGCATACGTGTACCACAAAAATGGTTGGGAAACACTGATCTAAACGTTTTGTTTTCTTATTTTTTTTGTAATTTTTATCTTTGATATATATTGATATACAATAATTTCACTGAATGAATATCAATTTATCTCAACTCATTTGTACATTGAATGTTTTACTGATAGGCACAATGGAAAAAAGATACATACGTATATGTTGTATATTATACACTTGTTCTATGTTCACTGTATCTAACTGATAAATTTATTTTAAAAACAATTAATACTTGATTGTATTTATACTTTTAGCAATGTTATTGTTGGAAGTACATTTCCAATTGTAATCCCATGTCTTCAATGATTTCTATTTTTTTATTACTAAAAATACAAATGAGTAATGTAAATCACATAAATTGCAAAACATTTTGCATTAAAGCAATAAAATAATATTTCTTTTGAATATTGATTTTTTAATGCGATTAACAATAAAATTTTTAAAGCATCGACTCTGCGTATGATCGCTCGGTTTGTGATAAACTTTGGCCTTTTCAAATTGTAAAAAAGCTACTAACTTGCAACACCCACGCTTTATTGCTTTTTTCTCTATAAAATATACAAAAAGAAAAATTTGTTTCAACTGAATTGGCTATGTTTTATATGTACATTATCTAATGGATTTAATTAAATTTTTAAATTCTTTTTTATTCATTAATGGAGCCCCATAAGTCCTTAAGCTGATCTTGCATCTTCGTAACTTATACTTATATATCATATTTTGTCTACAGCTTATAAGCAGGGGGTATAGCTCAGGGGTAGAGCATTCGACTGCAGTTCGAAGGGTCCCTGGTTCAAATCCGGGTGCCCCCTAAGTTTTTTGTATGTTTTTTAGTAGGGGAAAATATTACTTACTCTGTGCACTGTCGCTGGTGTGTGAAAGGAGTACCACAATCAGACAAACTATGAATGCTATTTTCATTAACCGTGGCGGCAACTGCAAGAGAGAGAAGAAGAAAAGCTTTTTATAAAATTTTGTTTTTGCATAATATATTTTATATAAATAATATTAAAAAAATTACAAAAAAATTATTACATGAAATTGTATTACATATATTGTATATAACAATCAAATGCTGGTTTCACTTATTAATATTAATTAATGACGTAGCAATGAATTATGTGTTTTTATTTCTATTAATGATCGACAATTGAAATATTTTAATTAATTGAATTAATTAATTAATTAGTTATTTACAATGAATTGTGATAAAAGCCATAAATTAATATTTATATTTTATTGTTTTCGCTTATAAAATGTATTAAATGACATTTTTAATATATTTTCGAAATAATAATTTATTTACATTTGCTTATGTAAATATTTTTATAACAATATTTTTATTTTTGCATTACGGAGAGGTCCATGAACTCAATTTGTAAAGTTTTGAGATGATTTGCCGTTATACTCGTGTGATGGAAAGTATAAAAACATAAAGTATTTTTTTCATAAAATAATAAAGTAAAAGTTAATCCTAAGTTGTACATATCTTCTTCTCATTTTGTTAGTAAAAACCGGGGCTGAACTATCATTATTAAATAACTAAAAATTATATTTGAAAACAATTATTTTTTACTAATTATTAATTATGTTTTGAATGTATGAAACTTTAATATAGTTTCATAATATGTTAATATTCTGAACTATGCTATATATATCTATATACATATATATATATACTATATATATCTATATATATACGTAAGTATTGATTTAGAAATTTAAGTAAATTGATCGCATTCAATGCAGACCTGTAGAAGATATTATTGAAACAGTCCTGGAATTTACTTCTGAAGGCTGGAAAACATTCATGCATCTTTATAGTAAATGAAGTTTTGGTACTAGATTCTAGGAAAAACAGAAATAAAGACAAACCAATTAAGTTTATGCCCTCTATTAAGGGCTTATTAAGTTTAAGCCCTCTATTAAGGGCTTAAACTATTGGTTTGTCCTTATTTCTGTTACTTATACTTACTTAATTTGAACTCTATTAAATGAATACTTGCGTATGATCCTATTTGTAATTAATAGATTAAATTAAATTCAAAATACAATAAACAAGACAATAACATCATTAGCGATTAAAAAAGGAAAAATAATAATTAGCATATTGAGAAGCAAATAGGATATCTAAGAGTATACCTATGAGAGAATTACTAGCTGCAATCTAATGCAACCTTCCATTTTTAATAATGTTTCGAACAGGGCATTTCTTCGTTCCTATTCAATTGAAAATATTATAATAATATAATAAAAATATATCTGTTTGGCTCGAAGGCCTGCTTCTCAATGTTAGAACAATAATCTAAAATTAGATACCCTCAAAAAATTGATATGAAACTGAGCCCTGGTTTTTAACTCGATTGAAAAAAAATTAAAGTGTTATAAATCTTCTCAATTACGACTTTAAAATTGTCGTTAGTGTCTTTTATAATCGATAATTAGAGTGGACTTATCTTTGACAGAATTTAGAAAAGATGAGTGAATACAAGGCTCACATGTACATAGTATATCTCTAGCATTGAAAACTAAGTATGATTATACAGAAACCATATTCTGCAGTCAAGCCATAAGATAGCTTAGTATACCCTATGATTTCGAGCAGCCTCTTATACTGGGCATAGGCTGTCTATAAGTCGCTTCCACCTTTCGGTCGTATGGAACATTTTGCTTCGTGAAATTTATTTTGTATTCTTCTCTAAGGCGTCACGGTGCTTGGTTTTGGCAAATAGCCGAGAGTAATTTGAGACGTAGCCTTGTCAGGGTAGTTATAGGGACAGTGTTATTATTATATACTAAGCTATGATAGAGTAGGTATGATGATGGTAATGGTAATGGATTATGGGTTAGGCTTAAGGCTTTATGCACTGCAACCAGCTTGATCTATTGTGCAAAAATAGTGATCAAGCTGTGTATGATAAAGTTGTGTATCTAATGGAGCACTTTAAAATATTTC
The DNA here is from genome assembly GCF_002237135.1 of Teleopsis dalmanni. NCBI lineage: Eukaryota > Metazoa > Arthropoda > Insecta > Diptera > Diopsidae > Teleopsis > Teleopsis dalmanni. The sequence goes on from NC_051846.1 coordinate 10,311,083, forward strand.
TGTTTCCCTAATATATTGCACTGACATGTTTAATCGTAATTATTATAGGTAATTATTATATATGAAAAATTGTCAGCTATTAATATAGTTTATTATATTGGGATGTATTAATAATAAAAAATAATTTATATAATATAATAAAATACACCATATAATGTGTATTCTTATAGAATGTATTTTGCAAACTTGTTAATAACTAAAATATTTTTCCCAAGCGTTTTTCTCAAGAGAATTATAAATCTGTTTATTTGCATATAAAGTGTAAAAGCCTTCAAATGGAGCACTTCCTTCCGCTGACTTCGTTATTGCTTTTAAATTTTTAATTATCACTTCCATTATAATTATTATAACTTTTCATATTTTTAATAAGTGTGACTTTTGTGAGACACACTTTTGTTTAAGACGTCGTCAGCCTTGGTTACAAAGGTCAGTTTTATTTGCTTAACAAAACACAAATCCGATTGATATATCTCAAAGATCTTAATCAAAACAAAAACAATGATATCAGAATAATGGAAACTTTATAATTTAATAAAATCACAAAATGAGAAAACAAAAATAATAATAAATTTAAATTATGAAAAGCAATAAAAGCTCTACATAACTCATAATAATTGTGGAGTGTTTGGCGTAGCCCTTTGATTCGGACTCTTTGTGTAGCATAAAATTGTACAAAGATACAAGATACAAAAAATCAGTAAAACAAATTAGATATATTATTGCTTTTGGTATTGTGTAAGTTTTTTTAGTGTTTTTACAAATTTGTATACATTATTTCGACTTGACATTGACCCAGTTCACGACCATCACCCAACCTGTTGCTGCTGCTTTTATTGTCGGTCTCAGCAAAATTTAGTTGGTAGCAAATTTACGTTTAACGTCGTAGTCTGACGGTTCAACTAATTAAAATTGCTGAGACGCAAGAGGCGTTCAATTTTACGTTGTAACTTAAAACAAATAAAAATTCACAAGTTTAATTAAAGTAACTCCGAAAGCGGGCAGATAAGTGCGAAATACTTCAAAGCAATCTCAGCTTTAAAGTTTAGAGTTTAAGTGCTTTTAATTGCATCAAAAGCAGAGCGTCATAACTACTTGAGATGCATTCAAGTGAAGTGTACCTTAAATGTCAAGTTCAACGAAGCCTTTAATTGTTACTAGAACTAAAAAAATATCTACTTATATAAACTTATGGGGCTATTTTAAAATTATGCAATTTTTTTTTTTATTGCATCAAGATTTGTTAACATTCCTAATCTCACAAGACTTGTTTGTTCACAGCTTTCGTCTTAAAATTTATAATGTAGCATTATATATGATATAAACTAAATTAGATTTGAATTCTAGAAAACAAAAACACATAGGCTATGTGGCACTTTATAATAAGCCGTTTAAAACTATATCTCCACCTATTTCAGTAACCATTTTGTGTTTTTAATGAATCACCAACAGTCGCTATTCAGGGTCGAATCCTAACTACTTTAAAGAATTTTCTCCAAATACTTTTTTCCTTTCTTGTTGATCACCAGTTATTGTTCGTAGAACATGGTCGTGGTCTTCCTAGACTTCTGATTTCCAAGGGTTAGGCTTTTCGTATATTAATAAAGGTGTAGTCTTCATCGGCTGTGAGTATAGGCCCTACCTGTTTCAATCAAGAGGTTTTAATGTGTGTTATTTACACCACTCATTGTTTTGGTATGTTAGACTAAATTTGTTTCTGCAACTTCAGATTATTTCTGCATATATATATGTGCTTTAATGACAACTGCTTATACAAAGATCTTATAAACAGAACTTTCTATTCGCATGATGAATAGACAAAATTTTCTTATGATTGCTTTATGTTATAGCTCTTACTAATGATAAATCCTAAGTATTTGTAGAACTTTACTATCTCAGACTGGCTATTTCTATATTTGTTGGTTCCGTCTTGCCAAGCTTTGTTGTTTTGTAACAGATAATACCTTGATTTTACTGATATGACAATAGTTTAAGCTTTAATGTATCTAATATGTATTTGCAATTTTAAGTTTTGTATATCTAACTCCTGCAGATCGAAAGATCAACCATGGTCGTGCTCCGCTCTGTTGGGAGCTTTTACCCCGTTTATTTCTGTACCTATATCTTTCTCATAGTTTATCTGGCGAACTTGGTATTATAATGCTTTTTGCGTGTGCTATGTAATGCTTTTTACAAAGGAGTGTACTGCTTTCTATATTTATGAGTTTATGATTTGATATAAGTATTTAATTAAAGTTAAGTAAAATCATTAAACTTTTTGCACTTCCCATTAAAATCATTTTAAAATTCGGAAATCAAAAAAGAAATAATATTTCTTTAAAATTTAAATATTTGAGAATAATATTTATCATGTAATAAGTTTGTAAGAGCGATATAATAGATCTACGAGATTTTAATGCATTTTTCTACTAGCAGTCTTAGCTTCTAATCATTCTATTTTACGTGGGCTCTTTAGAAATGCTAATTACACCAAAAAATTTTAAAAATGTGTGACGTTAAACCACATATGACCAACTCACCCACTTTATATTATTAATGATACTTTCAAGTTTTATTGAATGTGATCAGACATGTTGCTTTGTATACTCACTCCCTGAGACTAACAAAACTCCTCTCCCTGACATAAAATATTATATTTATATATATAATGTAAATATTCTACTCAACAGACTAATAAACAAAAGTAATTTAGAACACCATTAGATCTTTGCAATAGCCGTTTAGAATGTAAATTAGTAAAGTTAACCAAAATTTACTGTTATATGCAATTTTTGGAATATTTTTTGTTACCACGAAAACTATTTAACGAAAAATTACATAAGTGAGTTGCTTACAAATTAAATAATTCGAAATAAATAAAAATTTCCTGGAGCATTCAAAAACCGCAATATTCTAGGCTTACGACTTTGCGCAGAATCGTTCAATCCAAGGCAGACAAATTACTTAACATGCAGAACGTGAATTATTGGCAACTTAAGGTTTACACAATCCGGCGTTTCTGTTTAAATGACAACAAAATCTCGTTTGTTTGTCAACTTTTTTTTTTAAGATTTTGTCGCTAAAACTGTAAACGTTTTTCTTAAGAAAACAAACAAAAATCGTTGTTTTTTTTGTTGATTTTATCAACAAATATTTGTATATCTAAAACATGTATCTGTTATCTTATATCCATGAGGCAAATAGACATTTTGTATATAATGGATCATCAACATAAAGCCAAGGTCGTTTATTAATGACAGTTGAGTTTTTTTTAACTTTAATTAAAGAACTTAAAATGCGATTGCAAAATATTTGTATATATTAAAATTTTAAAATATAAGCTTAACCGAGCTTCTAAAACTTTCTTGAAACTCAATATAAGGCTGAGTTTGAAAAAATGTTTACGTATTTCTCTGAATAAAATCGGTAAAAAGTGAAACTTGTTTTAATGTTTTTTTTGGAAATAATTATACAGAATAGGTTCGGCATATGGTCAAAACAAGATTTGTGGACATAGAAATGTTCCTTATCGAGCAACTCGTAAAACCACTTTTATTGCTGTTGTTATATTTTCTAATTAAAATTTCAATATATTATTTGATTCGATAATAAATTTTAACAAATGCTTAATTAAAATATTAACTAGATAAAAAAAACGGTTTGTTTTTATTACATATTTTACAGTATATAACATGACTCAATTTATCATTTCTCATCAACCAAAATTTACTCTCACTTGCAAAAAAAAACTCTCTAATTTATATTTATGTGAGTGTTTAGTAGAAATTATACTTTAAATTAAAATAGAAAAATATTTCAAAATTAAAAAAACTAATTTAATATTACTTTTGAAATGTCCCTTTGAATTATAAAGTCATAAACGTCTTTTATTCATTGAACATGACAGCTGTCAAAAATTAATCAACAATAAACATACACACACAAACTCTCCAAAGCTCACACAGAAGCGAATTCAACAAGAAATTAAAAATCACTTGCGGTAACAGCATTTAATTATCTAGCGGACAATTAAGAGTCGTTAAATATTGTGGATTCGAAGTTTGTTTAAAAAAATGTTAATGCACCTAAGTTTCTGATGTTGTGATTAAGTATTTATTTAAGTTTTTAAATAAAACTAAAATACAATTCTGCTCAACTGCAACCCGAAGTTTATGTTCGAAAACTTCAAATAGCATAATTACAATTACAATGAAATAATCAAAAATGTGAAAGATTTGAAAATTTTCACACGTATTTCATGATTATGTCATTTCGTATTGTATTAAATGACTTTTACCCTTCCTTAAGCTTCTGATGTCGTCTTAGCCAATCACTTTCAATGTTTAATTCACAAGTTTGCATAAGTTTTCCTTTTATGATTTGATTAAAAACAAAAAAAAATTGAAAAACAAAAACTATTATATTTTCTAATTTATTGTTTTGCATTTACAAGAAAAACGTGTAGGAATTTTTCTCATGTATGTTGTTGCATTGATTACATACAATTTTATCTTTAATTTTGTAGTTTTTCGAAATGCTTAATATTTTCAATTAAATTTTCAATTTTCCCTGCACGTTTGCTAATGTCTACACGTACGAATTTATCAGTTAATGTAAAGCATTTGTAATGGTACATGCCCACATAAATGTGGGCTTACGTAAAAGATTCATATACGTACAATGTATACGGGATTATGTTTAACTTCTACATAATATATATGTATATAAATATTTATGTGCATATATCTTGGACACTCATTTGTCCATAATTTTGCTGACAGTTGACGTTTTGACCAAGTTGTATAAAAGTGCGAATTTATTAGCCGCCTCGGTAATGCAATGTAGTTTGTAATGCAACCCAAACTTACAATTATGGTTCACAAAACACTAATGTAATCAATCCAAAGAAAAATGTTAATTAAAGTTGATTACATGAGTTCAAGATTTTATTTAAACTAATTTACTGATTTACTGATTAATGTATAATGAATTAAACTACGTAATAATATGATTATAATAATACTTATTAAATACAGTTTGATCACAAGTTGTTATGTTTCAATAATTTAATTTTTTTCTTTGCTAATTTAAAATAATTATATCTGAAAATTGTTTTATTATAATTTATAATGTTCATATTTTATTACAATAATATTATACATAATATTACAGTACAATGATTTACTAGTAATCACTCATTTATGTTTTTTAAATGTTTTATTATTAAATTATTGATCTCAAGTTGTTATGTTTCAATAATTAAATTTTTTCTTTGCTAATTTAACATAATTAAATCTGAAAATTGTATTAATTTAATTTATAATGTTCATATTTTATTACAGTAATATTATAAATAATATTACAATACAATAGTTTACTTGTAATCATTCGTTTATATATGTTAAATGTTTTATTTTTAAATTATTAATCTCAAGTTATTATGTTTCAATAATTAAATTTTTTCTTTGCTAATTTAACATAATTATATCTTAAAATTGAATTATTATAATTAATAATGCTCATATTTTAATAAAGTAATATTATAAATAATATTACAATACAATAATTTACTTGTAATCACTCATTTATGTTTTTTAAATGTTTAATAACAATTTAATAAATTTATAATCACTTGTTTTAATTTTATTATTATTATGTTGAAGCTAGTTGAGTCACTGCACTTTTGAGCACTTTTACTCTCTATGAACTGCTCTCTATAAACCTCATAACCTCTCTCTACACCTTGACTGGATAATTGTTTATCATTTCATCAGATTAAGCAATAATTGACCTCACTGCTAGAGTCACCTAATGTCTGACCTCATGTGATCTAATGGTGTTTTCGATTGGTAAATTTAAGGTGATATTTACAATCAAGATGCACTTTTAATGCAATTTTAGTGCAGTTTTATTTTCGATTGGTAAGTCTCAAAATTTATTTATAACCCTCTAGATATTTAGCCAGAGTAGCAAGATTACACTGATATTAACAGAAGTTTTATATGGTTTGATAGATAAACTGTGATTTGATTTGATATATTTATTTGTGAAAAAAGTAAATACCATATCTACTAAAACGATTAAAAAATATTAGATTACTCTAAAAATGTTCGATTGGACAATAAAATTTGACAGATCGAGAGTAAATCTAGATTGAATCTAGATTTACCAATCGAAAATACAATAAGTTGTAGCTAATATATATAAGAAGTATTCAATCATGTACTCAGGCATTTCAGTTAATAAACTAATCATTTGAAATATATATTCAAAACACATATTTAAACAGGAATTAGAAAATAAAATTTTTTCTAAAGTAACTCTAAAGCTCAAAACTGATTTCTATTTATGTGTTTCTTTCATCTATCTTATAACAATAACAGATATATGTATATTTTAAATAAGTTGATCTGAGTTTTAAAATCGTGATTAGTTAACAATATTATATATATTGTTTAGTATGAAAAGTAATAAATAAAATAGTATAAAAAAGTAATAAAAGTTATTTAATATAAAATAAAATTCTATTGAATTCGAACTATTATAACTTTATACATTTATATATATTATTAAGTTGTAATTGCTAGAACTTTTTTATTCAATATAACAATGCAAACAATAAGCCTTAAATGCACGAAACTCTTGAAATTATGAAGAATTCAATTAAAAAAAATATTAACTGATGAAACCACTCGGTAGTTTTAAGTAACTAGTAGTCAATAAATATATTATTCTTTAATGAATATTTGTTAAAAACAATATAAAATATAAAAAACTTGATTAAATTTTATGACAATTTATTCGTACTTCCAATTTTTAAATAAAGGAAATTTTTATAATATCTATTAACTTCATACATATACATTTGTAGTATGTGATAAAAAAATTCCTCTAAATCGCCAATCTATAGTCTATATAAATTGCAGTCAATAAATAACTTGCTTTATCTTAATTACCATTCATTGTTTTTGACACAGACAAAGGTATATATATGTTATAAATACTTTAAAACATGTATAATTTTAAAAACATTTATATATTTTTATATATCTTTCAAAGTCGTCATATTACACCGCTCCGTTATTGCAATTTCAACGAGTGGCTTTCACTTTAGCAAAACAATTGAACTTCACTATATTTAATTTGTATTTTTTTACTCCAATTATACAAAATACTCTATCTTATCTCAATTTTTAATTGTATTTTAATCTTTTTTAGTTGTTATGTATGTGTTAAATGCGCTTCACACAAATCCAATTAAGATTTCAATTATTTGAATTAATTAACTACATTCACGATCGATTTTCTTTGAGTGTACTAATTCATTGGTTACTTTTTTCTATAATCGTTTTCTATGGCATATTTTCTAACTTAGTTTTTATTGAGAGCTTTACTGATCCATTGAGTGCGCAGAAATGCATATAAAAAAATGTTAATGTTAATAAAAAAAACTTAAGTACATGAAACTACATTCCTTATGGGTGATTGGTGTTGCGCCCATTTTGAGGCAATGCGCAACTAAATCTTTCTATATATTATATCTGAAGTATTTTATTTCTAATTTCGTATTGGGTTTATAAAAAAAAAAATATATCGACGTTTCTTTAATTAAAGTAAAAATGTTTCACACGTAATAAAATTAATTAACTTCTGTAAGATTGGAGGTTCATTAATTTTAGTTTTGGAACATGAAATTTTTATAAGCTATTATATCGTAAAATCTGGAGAAGATAGTATCAGCTTAGTTAATATACAGTCACAGTCTTTTATATAAAAGCATTCATAAAAATTCAGCTTAAATTGAAAGTAATTTAAATATTTTTCAATTTTGAAATTTTTTAGCGATAAAATGTTGCTTTAGAGTGGTAACTTTGGAAGAGAATCCAAATTTTATTACAAATTTTATTTGTAATATCTTTCAAATGTGAAAGGATTAATCTAATTTTATGTAAAAATAAAAAATATGCTTATTTTATTAGAAACTTAGTATGCGATCGTTTTTCATGTCATTTAAGTCACCTGTCTATAATTAAATTCCACAAAGATCTTTGCGAAGAAGTTAAGTTTAATGTAATTTAGATTGGAAGGAATCTATTCCAAACTTTATTATGTAAATTTTTTGAATGTAAAAGGATTAATCTATTTTTATGTATTTGCTTATTTTATTAGAAATTGAGTATGTGATCGTACTTAACTGTTTTTCATATCATTTAAGTCACCTGTCTATAATTAAGTTTCACAAAGATCTATCAAAAATAGCAAACATTAATACATTAATATATAAATAAAACAGAAAATAAATAATGTTTTGATTTAATTATACTCATTTTCATATATATATATATATTTATATATATTATTCACACTTTATTATAAAGAACTAGTACTGATCTTAAAACGTTTTGTACAGACTTTAATAAATTTGAAGATCCTGTGGATCGGTATGCACCTCTATCCACTTAGTTCGCTGTATTTTATTTCTCTGTGATATTATAACGTACATTATCAATATAAATATCATATATTATAATATCGTATAAATATTCATGGCAAAGAAATTAAATCAAATGAAATAAATTGCAACATTAACGATGTTATTAATTGCAACATTAATAATATATATATATTATGTATATTTCTTAATTTACATAAATTACAGTTTGTTTAGACTTATTTTAAATATTTACTCTAATTTATAAGTTATAATATTTAAAATCATAGGAGTATGCTAAATATACTTTTTTTTTAATTTGATAAGTTAATGAATATGTGAAAACTGATTTGTTTACATTATCTACAGTTCCCAGATCAGAGCGTGTCAACCCAGTTTCTGGTTCGCAACTTTTTGGTACAAATATTTTGATTATTGTATTGTATATAAATTTTTTGTTTTTTTTGTAAATTACCTTGAGCTTAATTTTTGAACAGAAAGAGCATAAAATTAAATTTAAAATTACAACAAGTAAAAATTGACAATAATAGTAACTATATTGTACAATAGAAATATGTTTTCAGCTCATGAGCAATGCTTCATTAATTTTAAAGTAATTTTGGTTTATATTTAAAAATATATGAACTTTTAAAAAAATAAATAAAAATATTTTGTTAATTTTAAAAGATCATTAAAACTTAAACTATAGCACAGTCAGAACTTTGAAACAAAAGATTTCCAAAGTATCTTACAAGAATTAAGTATATATCCGTATATTTATAATAATATATTAGTTATATACAATTCGTCACTCTCTATTTAAGTTTAAAGATTTTGAAAAATTTGAGTAATATGTTTTTTTTGCAATATTTAATTTAATATTTCAATTAGAATATATGGTCATAATCCAGAAAAGTTTTCAGTGTATATAATATTATATAATATTATGTACTATATGTACCTGCACGTAATATAATGTGAAATACTTTTTTTCTCCCCTAATGAAAAATTTAAATTTATCTAAATAAATCATTAAGTTGGTTAAGGTGCGCTGACTCTGAGCTTCAAATTTGGCAGGACACGAGTTTGATTCCAGTTTCGATTTTGATTAATAATTATTTACGAATCATTAAATACAAGAATTATTTCCAAGCCCACTGATGATGGGTATTTGGTAATACTCGAAACAGCTCTATGGTCAGCTAAAAATTCAATTAATTAAAAAATAATATAAAATTTAACTTTTGTTGTTGTAGTTCACTACTGTTCTATAAACCTGTGTATTTGGTTATTTATTTATATGAAACTCATTATGAAACCATTTTCATTATTTCATTTTACTAAAACTCTTATATGTAATACAAAATAATTATTAAAAAAGCTTTCTTTCATAAATATTTTTCACCTATAATATTTCGTTTTCTTTATCTATTTCTTATTTTTATTTTATTTCCATTTAATTAAAATTTTATAAATAATTTTTTTTTTAAATGAAATTATTAAAAATCAATTTTAACGAAATTTGTAACACTTTCTTATTGAATATTTGAATAAACATAATTTATAATAATTTCTTATATTTTTCTCTTAATTTAATTTTTCTATGAATATCGCAACCGTGTAAAAAGGCCAATGAACAAAGCCGGCAAATGGAAATTTCTTAGTAAATGAATTGCAGTTTTGATTTTCATTCATTTCAGCTTTAATTTATTAATATTTTTACTGCCATTTTTTTTTATTACTGTAAATTTGTTTATATTTTTTTTTGTGCACTTTGATTTACTCTTACTCTATATGTAGATATATATGTATATCTTTATATTTTTTTCTTTTGAAGCCGATTGCAGCAACATTTTACTTTGAGGCACGTTTTATTTACTAGATTTTTGCCGCTTTTAAACTGATTTTACCCAACCAAATAAAAATGGATTTTAGACGCTCATTTATGTTAAAACGGTTTTTGTATTTAGCAAACAAAAATCAAATTTAAGGCAAATTTAAGTCAAACTTAAGATTTTGTAAAAAAACTTTGCTCACAATTTAACGCTTAATTAAAAAAAAAATTAAAGTTAATGAGTTTTTAATTAGTTAAAAAATTGTTCATAAAAATGCTGACAAATTTCGCTTAAATTGTATATTTAATTTATATTTTTTATTTTTAATTTTTTTGCTACAGAAATGTATTATTGTTAATGCTAACGGATTTTATTTTTTTAAGTTTCTCATTTTTTTTAATTAAAAAAACTTGTATTCAAAATAAAAGTCAAAAAAACGTTTTAATGGATTCACAAATTTATATACTATTTCAAGTAGACTTCGGTAAATATCTTTGCATTAACTTTATTTTAAACTTCAAAATTGGTTTAAAATATTTTTAAAAAAACATAATTTTCTATTTAGTTTAATTTTTAAATTGAAAATGTTTATATAGTAGTTTTTCATAAAATGTTTTTCTCTTTAATGAAATTAATTTTTTAATATTATATATGATTTTATATTATTGCCTACTTTGTTACTGTTCTTATTGTAGGGGATCTGGTGGACAACGGAAAATCTGGAAAAAGACTACCAAACGCGATATGCGAAGCAAGAGCGCAAACGTAGAGACAACACAGGACAGTACGACTTGGAGATACTCCAAAGGACCACTTTTCCGAAAAATGTTTATAATTGTTTAGAATTTAGTTACTTAGAATATATATTTTAGATGCAATAGTTATTTGTTTTATTTTAATAAGTGTTTATATATATATAACAGAGAGTTTCTGTTTAGACGTAGTTCTAATTATATCTATTTAAAATTCTACGTAAATGTCTAATATTGAACTAGCAAGAAACGTGTCTCCATATTGCATATATTACTAATACCAAGTCGACTACCAAATTGTGTAGTCGATTAGACCAGTTTTCGATACTGCTTGTTTTATGTATTGCCTTAAGTTAGAAAAAAAAACTAAATATTATTAAAGATCTCACTAATTAGTTAGTCACATTTAATAACAATTATGAGAGAGAACGGGTTCATTAATACTAGTCTATTTAACTGCATTTTGATTCATTATTATATTTTCTCTGTTGATATCTAAAGCTTATATTAAGAGTAAGGAAGCTATTTTTTATTTATTTAATTTTATAAAGTATTCAAAACAACATATATTATAATATCTTTGGAAAGGCATTATTATCCATTACGATCTCATTAGGCATACTATATTAATTCTAAAAATTGTATAAGTAATTTTGATACCACTGGAGAATACAAGAATAGAAATAAAATGTTTTCGAAATATTGAATTAGAATGTCTACTGACTTATTGATGGCCGGTAATACCAAGATTTCTAACTAAAATCTATAATTTCTGATACACCATTGTTTACTCTTAATAATTTCGATTAGGTTCCTTGCTAGATTTCTATATTTGTTGAACTGAAGTTATCAAATAGTTGAAGTCAATATGTCTAACATATCCGATATTGGTTTATGGTACTCTTGTATAAGAGGAACTTATACACTATATATGTTAAGTAGCTAGACCTGCTCGCATGTCAAACTCTTCATTCTCATCATTCATTATATTTTACATTGTCTTTTATCATATAAAAACGAAGAAAGAAACTTAAACTTAATTTTCATAGTAATTTCCTATAAAAATATTTAAAATATATAATTTAATTACATATAAATAAACAACATAACTCACTCTATCTTTTTTAAATGAATGTAGAGTAAATTCTAAATTGAATTCCCAAGCAATCTACAAAATAAGTGTAAACATAAGTACTATATCTTTAAATTGCTTTAGTATGGTTTCTGCGGTTGATGCCATTTGTAGATACATTATAACGTTTCTGTCGATTTCATTGGTTGTAGTGAAGAATTGATATTTGCTTCATACTTAACCTGTTGGCTGCTTTTCTTCGTTTACATGTGGCTAAACTAAAGCATTTATGAACAAGGTCGACGAGTTGTTTCAACAGACTTCGTCATATCATAAGATAAATTATAAAAAATTGCAATAAAAAGTAAGAAAAAACTACTCGAGCTTGAAAACTTTTTAACACTTGTTTTAGATACTTTTTATTTTTATTTAATTTTTTTTTTAAATATTTGTTTGCTTTGCATACTATATTGTTTTACAGATGTTTTGAGTTTCAATCTTCTCAACAGAATTAGAATAGCAGATTAAGATGTGTTCAAATTTTATTCACTTAAATGTGTGATTTATTTTTATTAATTTGCTTAATTGCTCTATGGAATTAATTACTAATCAATATATTGATGATTCATTGCATGTGAAAAGAATTTTCAGAATTTGAGCTTAAAAAGTTGTTAATTAAAATCATTAAATAAAACTATAATTTAATTAAAAACGTGTCAACTTTGTATAGAAAGGAAGTAATACGTCAAACTGAGTTGATGTTATTAATGTGATTTCTTATATATATAGATGTATAAAAAAATCTCAGTATAACGTGTCCTAGTACCTTATAAAGTTAACTTAGACAGATTTTATCAGATCTCCAATCTGATCTCGAAATAAGAACTATAATCTTGGGTGCACTATTACTTATATTAGCATTCACCTATTTTAATGACCTAAGAGGAGCATCATTTACAGATATAAAAAACTTATTTCACATTTTACTTCACTTCAACAAAAACGAAACAAAAATTTTAACATCAAAAACTATGGACGGTCCCAATTTAAAATAATTAATTATTTTAAATATTTATTTTACGAAATTCACCCTAACAACTTCGCATTGGATATCGAAAAGAAATCATTAATTATAGCTAGCCTTGTAGGAGTGAAAGCAGCACTTTATACCAAATAGAAACAAATACTGCAGTTCTGAAATCACAAATAAAAGCCTGAAGAATAAAAAAGACTGACTGGAATGCACCTTAAACATCTTAACCAATAATTCGAAAATTATGTATGAAAAATTACGTTGGAAAGCGAACGATTAGACGTCTCCGTTTCCGGTGACTTGATGGCTTGAAAACTCATATGAGATTAGTAGGCGAGAGTTGTGAATAATCGCAAGCAACGAAACAGAGTTGTAAGAAAAGTCAAGATTATACTTTAGCTGGAGCGGAGCACTGCATCCATGATTGATCTTTTGTGCTGCAACAGAAGACATTCCGCCTTTCAAATTAAAGTCAGAATGTCGACCGTTGAGGACCTCCTAATGTCAAAAGGGGAGAGTAGTTCTCGACGCAGTAACCTCCTCCTGGCCCAGATCAAGGCTGCAGAAGGCTGGAGTCACAGAGGATGTGATTGAAAGTCTCGTCTGCTTCTAAGCAGAGTCGACAATCTAACATTTCAGACAGAGCCATATTGTAAAAAATAATTAATATAAAAAACTTTTATTAGTATAAATAAAAATACCATGCACTAGTTTACTGCTGTACTAGTTAGCAACCAGCATTATAGAAATATATTGCCGGATGGTTATGAACTCAATTAGAAATATTGTAAATGGTTATTCTATACCTCCTAAGTTCAATACAAAATTGAATAAAGTTGATTAAGAAAAAATTCTAAGAATTTTGTTAATGAAGTTTGTTACATGACATATATTAAAGTAGATTGAAGTATCTATAGTCACAGTAAAACACTACTAATCAATCCAACGCTTTCCTATCTCATGTACTTCCCGTAGTACAGTTGTCTCTAACTTGCTTTCATTTAACTAATTATTGCTTTTTATTTCATTCTATTAAATCTTAGAAAATAGACTAATAAAACATGTTCTTTATGTAATTATTGTTGTTATTTGAAGTTTATACTTAAAGTGACTGAAAAGATATCGCAAACCATGCAGCTGAGGTATTAGTTTCTCTAAATTAAAAAAAATCATATAAACTCACATAAACAAAAGTAGTGCGCATATAAGTCACACCTTGTATTTTTATTATAATAAATTCTTTTTATAATAAATACTATATAAAAACTTTTATTAGTATAAGTATATAAAAAAATGTATATTATGAATATTTATTTGAAACTTATAATTTGTGCTTGTATTTATCATAATTTATTTGTGTTTAGAGTCAATATAAAAATGACTTTAAAAGATCTATAAATCTACCTTAATCTTGACCATGAGTTTATTTATGACCAACTATATGAAAAGTATATATGAAAAAAAACTAATGTTATGTATTTTATATTATGTGAAACAATAGACTCAAGAAACCAACTTGATTAATAATACATATAGTATTATGGAAATAACTGCAATGACACATAATTTAGTAACTAAATCTCCACACCCATTTCCGATAACTTAAAGTCAACAAAAATAAATATATAAAAGCAATAATTGTGATTACAAGTGAATTATCTACGATATTAGTATCTGAAACTTAGTATGTCTCATGGCATAAACATTTTGATAGTTTATTTAAGGGCATCATACATCTAAATGACAAAAACGTGATGAGTTTAGTAAATAAACAGAGGATGTGTCGTGCCCAATTTGTCAACACAAGACAGACGATAAGCAAATCAAGGATCAACACTTGTGGATACAATAAAATAAAAGTGTGTAAATAAAAAGATACACAAACCAACTGCAAACAAATTTCATTTTCATTTTAACACAAATAAATTAAATAAGAAAAAATGAGAAAATAAATATGCAATAACCTTGTGGTTAAGAGTTTAAGGAAGCAAACATCACATACTACAACACCATCAACAGGGCATATGTATCTCATAGTCTCATATTTAAACTTTAGAGTCAGACGTCTTGCTTAAAACTTCATTTCGGTTTTGTGTAGTGAAGCATTTACTTAAGGTTGAAGCTGTGGAGTTATGAAGTCGCAGAAGATTTGAATTACTCATGCTGGCTGCCAATAAAGATGTGCATGGTGCGATAACTCGAGCGCATTGTACAACATGGAAATGGTTTCGGAATGTAATTACTTCCACTGCAACCTCAAAATTATGGTACAACGGCAACATGCTAAGTTGTAGCAGCACCGGTAGGCACCGCTGTTAACAGCCGTAAGTAGTGCCACCAACACTGGGACTGCTGTTGCAGAGGCTGCAGATACGCATCTTGTACTAATGTCGTCCTTGAAGTGATGCTTACTTCATTATTTGCTAATTTGCTTGTTTAGCTGTTGGTTTAAGGTAAAGATCAGCTATTTATACGTTTTCTTGCTTAATAGATATTCGTATTAGCTTGTTTTATTGCTTTGAAAAGTCTGCAAAATTTTCAAATTTTTTAATGTATAGCTATAAGAATTTATTGCATAATTTAACAATTTTTCAGATACCATATAAAAATATAAGAAAAAAAAAAAAACTATAAGACTATAAGAAACGACAAAAAATGTTAAGTGCTCAAAACTTCCGTTCCATTCACTCGTTTGTCAATTCAATTTTTTTTTTGTACTTAATTATGTTCACATATAAACTTTTTGCTATTTTAATTAAATATAGCCTAGAATAAAGCCAGTGGCAGATTTATGCTGGTTAAGTATTATACAAGATTTCGTAATTTAACTTTTTGCATCAACTATATAACCTTTCTAGCATAGTATTTGACAGTACTGCTTTAAAGAATGTAATTCAAGGTGTTAAGAAAGATTTATAGCGATCAAGATTGACAGCGATTGACCTTACACAGTTAAAAACGGTATGCAGTCTTGATAGGGGTGATGAGAGGTCATTATCTGATTAACACACATGCTACTATACTCAAAGCTTGAACGAACTTTGCAGGAGCTGCCTTAACGAAAGAGAAAAGAAGACGATTAAGCAGGATTCCTGCAACTGTTCCAACTTTCTGCAGAATTCGTACGAGCATATTAGGAAAAATGTTCCTGAATAATCTGGGGAAATTGTCAAAATAGACACATTCTCCAATTCCATGTTTACGAGACTCTGTGAGATTTATTAAGTAGAATCCGGTGTTCTCACAACGGCACAATAGGTCTAGATAAGTAGAGTGACGGAGAACAAAAGGTAATAGGTAATGAAAACCTGCCTATACTATGAATTCTAGTCAACCTATGTTTTAAAGTAAAATAATTTATTGCTATTGTTATTATAGGTATTAGAAATATATGAAAAAATCTATTGACAAATAAGAATTATGATAAGAGATAGTCAAATAGTTAAATTCCTGCTTTTTCCATCATATTGTTTGCTGTTGTAATTTAGTTTCCAAGATATTGGGCTTTAAAATAGTAAATCATTTATATTGATCACACTAGCAAAAACAAAAAATCTACATACGCCCTCTAGTGGTAACAGGTAAATCTAATTTTTATATAGATTATAAAAACTACAATCAATAATAATTAATCCCTAGTTTATTCGGTAAAAGTTTACAACTTAAAAGTCTGATGTATCAAAAACTAAACTATATTGAGAAGTGATGTGTGAAAAAAAGCTCAAGATATAGAAATTGATCAAAACCCATTGTCAAAACGCGAAATCCATGGTCTCGCGACTGGACATTTTTAGCGTGAAATAACTCACTTATAATTTCATAATTCATTTTTGATATAAAGAATTATGGTGTACTCATAAAACCATATATCTATGTTATAAGCATAATCTATGTTATGAAAGCATGTCGATTTTGGGGTGACTACATAATTACTAGATGGAAACTGCCATCTAGGCAGTTTAAGTTGGAAATGGAAATTTTTTAATGCAAACCAATATTTAGGAAAATGTGTGTAATAACTCATGCTAGAAGGCGCATATTCGTCTAGAAAGTAGGTCATTTTCTAAATTGTGTAAATGATATCATCAGTGTCAACAATAATGGTTTTATCTGGTTCATTAAAACGAAACATTGATATCGGTGAATAAAACAAAAATTTTCCTTACCATAAGTTATCAAAAGCGAGTTCTAAAACGGGTTGCTATTGAGACGCCCGTTAACTCTTAAAAAACTATTATCAAAAAGACGTTGGTCCCATGGGTCTAAGTGAACCTAGTAAAATTCGTCGTAATGCCTTCTACCATCTACAATTTTAGTATTAGCTTAATCAATTTATTTTTGGGCCCCTAAATTCAGAATTTCGCCACTGTCTTTGACACCAAAAAATTTTTTTGAATAAATTTTGTGGTCATATTGATCTCGGTCCATAGACCAAATGCTTTACTGTTAACATTTGTTGACTTTGATAGTTGAACGCAGTAATTTATGCGTGAATTGCATAACTTAAACACGTTCGAATTGTGGAAATTCGATATTAAATTCATAATTTGTCACTGTCAAATTAATGTCAGGCTACAGGCAAAATTTTCGTAATAAATCGCCACAATTATTCCATGGAAAACCGTTTCTTGAAAGTAAAAATCTGAAGCCACGAAATCGTATTTTTCACTTGTTCACGCATAAAAAATCGTTTTTTTCCATTTTTCCATTTTTCCTTGGTTGAGGTAAATGCCAAAAAAATTTGACATTTTCAATTTCAAAAATGCCAAAACATAATATCGAAACTGCCAATGTGAAAAGTTCAACGTCATTTTTTAAAAATGCTTCCATCATAAAAATAAATAATTGAAAATAATTTACAATATTTTAACAGATTTAAGTAGCATTTTCATTAACGAAAATTTAACGAGAGGTCCAAGAGTTGCACTTTTCAACAATTCTTATACACAAAATTTTTTTTTTATTAAAATATTTTAAAATAATTTACGAAAAAAATTATAAGGAAAAACAAAGAAAAATAAATAGAAAAGGTTATTTCACTGAAGTAGTCAATAAATTTTAACTTGATATATATTATTACTAACATAATTTGGTTAAAAAAAACTACCAGGTCGGTACATTGCAGTCGAGAATCCGCTTTTAATTGCTGCGCAAAGCTGTGTGAACATACACTTCCCCATATCATCGTCATTGATCTATTATAAGTAGGATCATTACGCCATGGGTGTATTTGCATTATAGAATAATACTTCGGACATCCTATTAGAGAAGTCACTGCTTTATGTACAACGCCATGGTCAGAACAAATGAGTAAAATTTTCTTATTCCTTTTCTGACCCACCACTTTAACAGTGGTCCATGAAAAGGGTATCTATCCGACCGGTATTGGAATTATAAATATTTATAAAAAAACATTCTTCAAATTGATTTTTAATCAAATCAATTGATTTAAATCTTACGAAGATACTCCGAAGAGAATAAATTAATTTAATATAATCGAATAAAGGAACTTGGCGTATGAAAAATACATTACTTAAATATGGAAACAGAGTATGGTTCTTTTGGTTATTGGTACTTTTATCGATTCAATTAGTAGCATATCAATATTTTTCCAATTAAATAAATTATTAACCAGTGTTTGTCTTAAATTGCTGTTGTAAACTTGTTGTATCAACTTGCTATAAATATTAGAAAAAGCTACAAATAAATCAATTTTGTTAGAAACATTGATATTTTTTGGTACACACCCATTCATCAGAGCTCAGAAGTCGCCGAAGTGTGTTCAGTTTTATATGTTTTTCAATATCTCAACAATATCTCAAAACGTCAAGAATGCAAAAAACGATAATAATCAATCCCTCAATCGCGTTTAAAAAAGATTGCTTATGTACCTAACTAAACTCATAAGCTATGAAGAATAAGAGTAAACATACGTTCAATTTTGGTTACTATTTTCAGATTAAGATATGTCATCGTACGATTTGTTCCTAAAGAGCATTTAGCTCTTCAAACCTACTTGATTGCATCAATTTCTATCCTACATGAATAAAATACAACAAAACCCCTAAGAAGACAAGAGAACAGAATTTTTATGGACAAACAAATCTAAAGTAATTAAACTGTAAAAGATCCACCTGAAGAAATCGGATTATTTTCATCATTTACAGTTGCAAAAGGTGTAGTTTTAAATATTCTCTGAAATATTTTCTCTATTTCTGTGTGGGTCTCCTAAAACGTCGACTTAAAGTCATTGGAGACACCATTTTTGAGGGCCTAAACCTTATCTCTGATATTGGTATAAATTATCACACAAAACTTGAAAGCTCTATGCTCCATTAGGAGATGAGGATAAGAGAGAGAGAGATAGATCCCATAAAACTCATTATTGTAAGTAACTAATACAAGCCGTTATTAGTCGCATTTAAGTACTTTAATCTGATATCATTATAGATCTATTACATCAGTACGTGGTCTTCGCCAGCTAGCTCTATATATCTCCTTCTTGCTTCATACATACTTTTACAGAGATATATTAAGATTATGATTTGATCTTTATTATAGATGAGTGATGGGCTAAATAGTTCATCACTGGTTTGGTTTTTTTAATAAAAATTTTTTTATTGTTCTATTTATTTAATCTATATTTCCGATGTTTCGAAGACTTTTATTGAAAAAATCATATTCTTTTCCTTTGTTAAAGAACAATTCATGGATTTTATACGATTATAATTCGAACTTCCAAACTAATTGTAATTCGATTTCCCAAACTAATTAACCTTAAATATCCTAGGAATATCATCCTGTATCCAGCACCACTGACTTGTGTGGTTTCATTGTCTTAAACCAAACTCTCAGTTTCTAGTTACTCTTCGTTCTGGCTCCATTAAAATTATAAAGCCAAATATTTATAATGTAAGATAATGTATGACATATATTAGGTTAATAATGTGAGCTCAAAAAAGCATTTAACTAATAAAAGTCGTGAATTTTTCCCACAAAGTATTTCCCACAAAATTTCAATAAAAATAATGATATATTAAAAAAAATTTATCAATAATTATATAAATTATTTCTTTCATTTTTTCATTATTTTGCATCTAAGAAAAGCCAACTTTTGTATAAATATTAATATTAAATCAAATGTTAAGTTTTACTTGCCACAGCTCTAAATCACAATTATTAAATTTATTAAATTTTTTAAATATTTTATTTATGGCTAGAAGACTTCGGTGAAGACTTTAAGATGTGGTAACTTTTAAAATCATTGCCAACTACCTTGGTACGTCTGTGGTTAGTTAATATACCAAGACATTATATAAAATTTATTAACTGAATATCTATAAAAAATTAATACTTGATTTGCTCATCTTCCTTTTTGTTTGTATCTTGACATGTCTTCTCAGTTAAAAAATGCAATAAAAAGTCTATTTAATTAGCCAACTGGGGTAGATAATTGACAATATTATGATAATTTTTACAACAGCAAAGAAATTGAGGATGAATTAACCTGTCTCCGTGGATTTAATTTTTAACTGGTTTGAAGCAAAAATCTGCATAAGATAGAAATGCTCAATAGATACTTACATAGATTTGTATTTCTTGGTATTTCATTTGAATTGATTGACTTAACTGCAATGATGGCAGTTAAAATAGTTAAAAGTCAATATCAGTACCGTACTGAACAATGCCAAATACACGATATTTGCATTTAAATATACAATTTTATTGTACATTTTTATTTATTTATTTATTTGTTGCTATCATCAACATAAACCAGCTTACTTAAAGGTCAGTAGTTCATAAAACTTTGACTTGAGTTTTTAAGACCTCAAGTATGTTCAACGGGTAAATACGAGAAACTTGAACCTAACCGTAGAGGATATTTCTGCATCTGCAAATATAATTGTAGTAAGCGTTGAAAGACAAACTTCCTGTTTCGAAAATGGTATTGTAATACCATTATTATCTTATTTTATTAAAAAAAAAACTTTTATACAGAAAATAGTATAAATAAATGTCTTATACAATTTCTTACGTTAACACCGTCTATCTTTTAGTAAAAACAACAGACAACCCATGGAAAAAGTATCTTAAATTGCTTCTTTTTTTTTTACTTTAATCGTATGTTATTCAATCAAGTGGCACTCTCTACTCGTGTTGGTCTAACAATATTTTTAGTAAAATTTAAACAAAAAAGTGCTTACACAAAATCATTAAAATTTTGTTGCTGTGTTGCCTGTGAAACTCCTCTTGAATATTTTACTAATTCATGACTCTCTACTTCCGTGAGTGAAATTTATAGTCCCAAATAGCGCCATGCAACTGGGAGACCATTCCATTCCAAAGAGTGAAAAATCTCCTATGGTATTGTCATTCATAGTTTGACACTTTCAAGTATGCAAATCGGCAATAACGTAACCATGCACAGTTCTTCCTTCTTCATTGTGAATACTTTTAATTAAATTTTTAAAATATTAAATAATTAAAATTAATATATCTTTCAAAATTGATTTATAAGGAGAAATTGATAAAAGCCTCATGTATCATAATTTCATACATATTTTATTTAAATAAATTATTAATCTTACATAATTTCATAAGTAGATGCGTAACACTTTTCAAGATACATGACTATCATTAAATATGCCAATATTTTTACTATGAAATACTTCCTCCTTTGACTGAAATTATGATGTATATGAGTGAATAGTGTATGAGTGTATTTTCACTTAATGGGTAACATGGAATGGATCACATTACCTAACTCAGATATAAATAAGAGCACTTAATATACTTATAATATATTATGGTTCAAGAACCTCTTAGGATTCAAATTTAAGTCAGAGCAGATAACTCCATCCTTAAAAGTTGTTATAGTATCGTAAAAATCTTAGTTGAAAAACCTTTAATCAAACTGTGTTCAGATTTTATTAAACTTTAAGACTTGACAACATTTTCGAGCTTACAAACGAATCGTAACAATTTACTTTGATTTAAGTTTTAAAAACTCTTTGGGTTCACTCAAAGTCGCATTAAGATACTGGATTGTTTTCCGATAATTGTAGGATATTGACGAAATTTAGCGGAGGTTTAATGCTGTATCTTCCAAAACTTGCTGATATCAACGTCATATAACATATATCAACATATATTTGAAAGATGTTAGTTGAAAACTATAATATTCAGTTGACTAACCAATAATTAGTATGACTTTAGATTTACTTAAACTAAGAAACATCAAAATTTTTGTTCTTGACTCAAATGAGTCACAACAATATCTCTTGGTTCAAGGTTCAAAATGCCTTATATGTTTGTTTCATACTGCAGCTTAATCGACTAAGGTAAAAGGTATAGAAGACATGGAAGGGTTATATTATAGATACAGTTCGTACATAGTACCTATAAAGGCATCGTCTTAAAATAAAAGAAAAAAAATTACAAATAATGTAT
Source organism: Teleopsis dalmanni (assembly GCF_002237135.1). NCBI lineage: Eukaryota > Metazoa > Arthropoda > Insecta > Diptera > Diopsidae > Teleopsis > Teleopsis dalmanni. Next base: position 10,333,653 of record NC_051846.1, read on the forward strand.
ATTGTCTTCTAGAATGATAATACTTTTAGTTCATAAAAAATTCTAATTGCCATTTTTTTGCAACTTTTGAACAAAAACATTGGCGTGTTTTCCTTGTCGTACTGTTGACACATACAAAAGTGGACTAAATTTCCGTATAATCACAATTAAGTCTTTTCCTAGTTTATCTCAACTCCGTGGGCACGCAAATATTTCGGTTATACATAGACCATGAGCGTTCCAACAAGACTCGGCACCGTCTTATATGAACCAAGAATGGTTAGAAGATCATATTCTACATTTCATTTCGTTTACACAAAGACTTTCGAATTCGGTAGATGGAAATCCGATGGACTATTTCATCAAAAATATGTCAGAATGGATGCGCTGAAGAAAGTCATTGTTCAGGAATGGGCCAAAATATTATAAAATCACATTCATCAAGCATGCAACTTATTAACCGTTTGAAGACCGTGGAAGACGTGGAACTAGAGTGAATGGATTCTGAAATTCTGATTATTTCTACAATTGTTTGTAATTGGAATCAATAAAAAATAATTACACACAAAAAAGATATGGTCGTTTGAATAGGTAACACCTCAATCACATAACCCTGTTTATTAAGTAGGTAAGAGAGTGCTAAATACAATATAAATATACATGGAATACGAGTTTGACTCACTGCCATTACAATTGCGACAGATCATAGCGCCTGTTCTCAATATTACAACGATTGCCTAGTTATAAATCGAAGTCTAGAAATTGAAATGGCACTTGATTGGGTATATGCTGCGAAAGTCATGTGTTACATTGTTAGACAAGTCTTTATATAGGAATCTTAGAGTAATAGCTGTTCAAGTGTGCCATCTAAAAGTTGGTGAAAACTGCTCGATTTCAAACTTACTGTCGTATATACACATGTATTACATTGTCAGACAAGTCTTTATATAGAATTCTTAATAGTAATAGTTGTCCGGGTGTGTTTTTTAAAAGTTGGTGAAAACTGCTGGATTCCGAACTTACTGTCATACACTACACATGTAGGTCAAATGCTCAGTATTAATGATGAAGTAGACATATATATTATTAAACTCTTATGGCTTTACATTAGACTTTGTTTAGTTAGACGTTAAATCAATTAGTGATCTAACAATTACGACCAACTTAAAACGATAGTTGGTTCCTATATAAAAGAGTAAAGTTTTACAACTATGTGGGTTCCTAGGAATAAATTCCATATATAGATATATGAGATATAATAATAAAAAGTGTGTGTTTGCAAATGTAAATAGCAATTTAAACGATTATTTTCCAACAATAATAAATACGATACGAGTATAAAAATTATTTATTAAAATAAATTTTTCTTTTAATGTCGAAAATAAATTTATATCTAATAGTAACACAACAGAGTTGTATAACTCTGTTTACATAATAAACGAGAAAAAACTGCAAATAGATAGAAAGTAAGAAATTTAAATTAGATTTGTGTTATATTAACAATTCGTAATATCTGCAAATGATCAACTATTAGTGAGACAAGGCCCAGAAGAAAAACTACAGTAAAACAGTACAAAATCATGAAGTTTTTGTTTTCGGCATAGATATGTTTTTTCATGTTGTATATGAAGTATTGTGAAGTTTTATTAACATTTTGCTATTATATTGTGATTCGTTAATTAATGATAATTATCATGCAAAAGCATAGATACACTCCGTGTCTGTACACATCTGCATATTGCGAAACATATTGTTTAACTTAACACTCTTGTTTGCTGCGATGCAAAAGTATCTGTTAAAACTTGTATTTATTTTTACTTTGTAGTAATGTTGAGTTTTCAATATTAGCCTTTGGCTGCTATTGACTAGCAGATGTATCTTTGTTTGATTGATATTAACTTGTATTAACGCATTTTTATTTTATATAACATTTGAACGCAAGTTTACAAGTTTTGACTTTAACGAACTTATGGCGATGTTATCTAGATAATTTTAATAAATTTTTATTATGTTAAAAAATTTTTCACTTTTATAGAAATAGTTATAGAGATCGTCTATAATTGCTTCTAGTTATTCGTAAAAGTGTATACGACTTTTATTTATTAGAAATTTATAATGATTTTTAGACATAGTTAATAATACGACCGTGTGCGAGCTCGAGTGAATTGAAGGTAAATTGAGGGAAATATTAAATTATATCGGTATGGCAGCGAATGTTGGTATTTACCAAAATTTCGAATATGGTAAATTAGATAAAAATTAAGTATATTTGGTGTTACCATTGTGAAAAATTTATAAGATGTTTAATAAATAAATTTGAAAACTTTTAACCAAAAATAATAAACAATTGCAATAAATAAATAAATAAGTAGTAACATAAGTGCAGTGCAAAAAATCCTTAAGAAATTTTAATTTACTTTACCACAATTTACTCGAACTCGCACACGGCCTACATATGCAAATTATTTTCCATTTACAATATTAATAGCATTTTCTTGCATAATAATTTCAAGTAAATTTTATATATTCACAACATTTTAAAATTATGTCGTTGATATTTATAAATAATTATTGTTTGTTTAATTAAAATTAGATTAAGTTAGATTTTAAAATAAGTTGGGAACTTGTCACTACGTCACTGCATCCTTTAAGGATTATTGTGACATACCCACTTTAGTTCCATAGACGAGTAACAGTTAAGAACGCCATTATGTCCTTTGAAGAGCTGTTGCCTAATTCTGTTGTAAGTGGATAGGCAGTGGCTAAGTACCGAAGTCTGAGTCTGGAGACTACTTTTTGGATATTAATTTAAGTATTAATTTTCAATTTATTTTAATTCGTAAAAGTAAAGAAAATAATTCTTATATTATTAGATATCAAATAAAAAGTTTATTGATAAGATTTTTCATTAAAATATTGACACATAAATCTAATAACATCAAGTCAATTTAAAACTTTTGTTTTAATTTTTAATTTTTTCTATAATATATTTTAATTGCTTTGAATTCCGACGATTTGCAATTTGCAATTCAATTTATATTCGAAAATTTTTGATTTGTTATTGACACAAATAAATTATTTGTTTATAAATTATATTTTAGTTATGACAAATGTGCAAAATTTGATTTGTTTTTATTCACTTTTTACGTATTTTATCCATGAGCTTAAATATTAAAAAAAATTTAAAACGTTAAATTATGTCATTTTAGGCCACCAATCGCTAAAATAATTTTATTGTTGAAAGTAAAGTAATTAATCTCTAAGGTTATTTACTGTTATGGACGTGTTAATGAGTTTTGCTAATAACAGATCCAATAGCCCACATTGGTTGGAATAGCTCTTAAAGTGGAATATGTGAAAATATTATGAAATGATAATCAAGACAATGGATAAAAATTTTATTAGAGTAACTAAAACAAAAAACTTATCTAATACTAGACTAACTGATCATAGGTACGATTTACGAGAGTTGCTTAATAAAATTAGACTATACAAAACTTTAAAATACCTATTCACAGTATTTGTTAAACGATTAAAATTGTATGTTAGAAGTAAATATTATAATACTAAATTTTAAATGTTTAAATTTAGATGTGGGCACCTAACAATTAATTATGGGGGCTCCTATGTTGTCTTAATTATAAATATATGGTTTTCCACTGCTCAATGAAATAAATTTATCTTAAATTGTCCATTTGTCTCCCTTTTCTAACATAAGTTGGACATTTCTATATAGAGAGGTAGTAAACCTTGAAACAAACTTATTAATCTGATACAGATATTTGTTGTAAATTAAAATAAATGATTCATAAAGGAACTTTAACTTTTAATGTATTGATGGTATAAATATAAAATTTACTGTATAGTAGATGAGAGCTATAAATGAATTCAGGTTGTTACATTTCTTTCATAGTACATGAGAATTATAAGATTTTCAGTATTATATTTAGATACTTTTAAAACATTATATATCAAGCTTCTATTAATAGGAAACTATATATTAAAAAAAAGTATTTTTACAAATGTCTAATATCGGGAATAAGTTTGTATACAATAAAAATTTTTATAATAACCAACAAAGCAATTAAAGGCAGTTCAACCATATTTTCATTAAAATAGATCTTTCTAAAATGGCATCCAAACATTGAAGAAGTCAGACAAGTAAAACTCATATTAAAAATCACAATTTCACCTTTTTGTATTAATGGTATAAATAGTAAATTTGCTATATAATGAATGAGAATTATAATTGAATTTAGCTTATCATACTTTTTCAATATTACATGAGAGTGATAAGACTTCCAGTAGTGCAATATTTATATATTTTCAAACAAATGTTCATAATAGTAAACTGTCTACTTAATAATTAACTTCATAAATGTCTAATGGAGCAAAAAAGTTTACAGTTATCAAATATTTTTCATATCTGTTACAAATTAAATTGAATGACCCATAAAACAATTAAAAGCCAATATTTTGTTGAAATTTATCACATTAGTTTAGCTTATTCTTGGCACCCAAACTTTAAAGAACTAAGATAATAAAAATATATTAAAAATCATTCTATAGTTTAGTTCTGTTGTATCAATGATATAAATAAAAAAATGTACTATATAATAGAAGAGAACTATAAATGAGCAAGTTTAGTTTAAATTGTTCAAATTGCTTCCTTCTATTTCAAATAGAGCCCAGATAGTCATTGACTCAACGAAGGAATTCTGCAGAGTTAATGTCGAAAATTAGTTTGATTCTGTAGACGTATAAACATTATATTAATTACTTAATTTTTATTGAGTAATATATTTTCATTTTTAACGAGTCATTAATATACTAGCTATTTCAATACATGTTATTCGCGTCAATCACATGATGTCTATGGTACATGATTTAAGTGATATTTACTTAAAAATTCTTTTTAAAGTCTTGTGACTTTTTTACTATTTCAACAGACCATGATAGTTAATTACAATTTAATTAATTCTAACAACTTATTTTAAATGAAATTTTTAAATTTATTTAAATAAGTAAATCTTGTATTATTGGTGCGATGGTGTGAGTCAACATCAGATCACTAATATCTAGCGACGCAATGAGAACAAACACAGCGACATATCAATTAAGCAGGAAGTTCTTACATTTCCACAGCTGGCTTAGCATATTTTAACACTTTATGAGGCAGTAGCTATAAACCATAAATACCTGTATTCGTACTCGTACTAGTAGTCGTACTCACACATTTTGATACCGAGATATCGAGAGAGTCAATAGTGAACATCGCACAGCTGAAAACAAGGTATGCGTTACAATCGCCGGACTTCACATCAAGAACCGCTCATGTTGATTTCGAAAAATTAAGACTTGACTTCAATATTTAAAAAATACTTGTTATTCGTATAGCTCGCTGTGTCTACAAACTCTGAGCCAAGTAAAGCCAAGTATGGCTTTTCAGTAGTTTTAAGCCAATGCATAGCATGATTATGAGCTAGACAAGAAGGCAGTTAAGTGGACTTGCCACTTGTTTTTGAAGTTTGGAGTGCGGGCTTGGAGACGTTTTTAATTGCCGCAATCAATGACAACTTTTGAGTTTTGCATTTTGTATAAGTTTTTCTTTTTTTTTATATTTAGTTTGTTTTATTTAGTTTTCATGCTCTATGATTTTTTTTTTGTTACTTAAATTGGCAACTCACTTAAAAGTGATTTACTCATATAATATATGCGTATATGTTTATGTGAAATAAATATATTATTATTTATTTTTATTTAATTATATTTTATTTAAATAAAAAAGTTTCGTGTTTTGATTTCTTGCTTAGATCGACACAAAATGATAAAGTTATAAGTTTTATTTTGAAATCATTAAATGTAACAAGGCCGGTTACTTACTCCATTGCATTTTAAACGCATACTTTTCAAGCGAAATCTAAATATAACTAACATAAAACGACAAAGTTCGAGAAAATACTCAATGAGTGTCAATGCTTGCTTCTTCTGTTTTAATAGAAAACATATAGTTTGGTGTATTACATATATATACGCAGATTTATATCACTTAGAATAATAGAAGGCTTGTTAACAATGTATTGGTGGTTCTCATCGTAATATATTGCTTAGATATATTTGTATAGATGTTGTCGATAAATCCTTAGATCTCTTGAAAACCAGTATTTATTTCACCGAATCGTTAGTTGAGGTGCGTATTGTTTGTTGAAGACTTTTCCGCCAATGCAATTCACTCAAGACGTTCTTCATCAACTACAAGCCATGCATAATACTCGTATATGTATTGGTGTTCTTTATGGAAGCATACAACTTAGATATTATGGCACTTATGTTGTCGATTAATTATTAAATCTTGACTTCCAGTATTTTACTAGGGCTTTATTTTTTGAACATTTTTCCGTCAACGCATGGTCAAGGCATGGTTCTTTTTATCCTTTTATGTATTTTCAGCTACTAATGACAATGTCTTGAGTCTCGTACCTTGTGGTTTGAGCCGTTATCTCAGTTATAGATCGGAAAGCCTATATTTCTGTTATTGTGCACTTTAGCTGACTTTGTGGTGTTTATTCTGTCTCTATCGTTTGAATACATGTATATTGTATATAAAAATAATAGGTGGTTAACTAAGATATAACAGAGATATTAGGTGGTTATTCTTGCAAACTAATTCTCTGAGGCTCATGTTGCTTTTTGGTATGTGTTTCTAATTTTTTTTAAATCCAATAACTTTAGCCGATATTGTTTTTGTTCCGAACTATGTCAATTTTATGTAGAAACTTATATACTATTTATTTGGCAAAACTTTTTGAGTCAGTTTTTTGACATCCAATATCCAACAATTTTGTTTTTTAATACATGAATTTTTTAAAATTATTATTTAATGATTTTACATTTTAAAATCAACTACATAATATAAAATTTTATTTATTTTTTATATCCATTAATAAAATGTTTTGGTTTTGTCAACTTGACTTTCAAGTAAAGACTATTTAAACTACTATAAATCCGAAATTGACTCAAGTAACCAATAAATCCACTTTTAATTAACCTTACTTTTACTTAAAAATGTCAACTTAAGAAATAAAAATTCCGGGTAATAAATTGAACAAAAACTCTATTTTAAGAGGTATAGCTACCTACTTATTATTGAAATGAATTTTTTTTACGTTCGAACCAAGTGCAGTCATTAAAGTATTGACAACTATGACTGACGTGGTAACAAAACTATGGTTAGTAATATATGCTTGCATATGCAGTCATATGTATGCAAATCAATAAACAAAAAGCTATGGATAAAGCCACAGAAATACTGAATAATTATTATATGAACATATATTGTATATACGATTATGAATACAACAACAACAACTACAACAACAACAATGCGAACGTCTTTCACTTTCATTTGCATGGCATGACATCGGCAAAATTTTCGAGCATAAAAGAAATGCAGATAAAAATTGTACAAGAAAACGGTGGCAATAGCGATTGTTTCTGCGATACTTTCTCCCTTTGATGGTACTTGGTGACGATGGAATTTAAACGGTGTCAGATAGATAATCGTACATACATTAAATGCTTACAGAAAATAAAAAAATAATAATATTAAAAATCATCACTTGGCGGATGCATTGCAAATGAGTATTTAATGGATGATGTCTGAAATGTAGTAGGAGGAGAAGGACGGAAGTACAATATGTGAGTAAATTAGGTGATAATAATTAGTCAAATAAGTTTGATATATTGTTGTAGTTTTAGTGCTCTTAAATCAAAGAGTGATATATTGAAAATGATTAATTATTGATATATGAGTAGTGTCTTTACATAAGTTTTATGAGTATTTTTGGGTATGATTTTACAAAATAATGAAATAAAATTAATGTAAACTGTTATCGTTGCTCTTGTGAATAGAAAACAAATACTCTTTGAAGTTCTTATAATATTTTATGTAACTATCACTCTTTGCAACGATTATTTATTCTTCAGAAAATCTTCAAAAATCATAAATCCTTTGTTTATCTCATGCTACATATAAGAAAAATATCAAATACGCTTTTATCAGGAGCTAAAAATATTAGGTTCGGATAGTTTTGGTAAGGTCAGGTAGAGATGAAATAAGAGAGCGTATAGTAATATAATTATCGATACTTACTATCAGAAACACCTGTTGCCCAATAAGATGCCGTTAAAGTTATTATGATAGGTGGTTAGGTGATACAAATTCGTATCAGCACTTTCACTTGGGGACATATATTGCTCAATAAGGTACCATCAAAGTTATGGGGAGAGTGACACTAACATTGCTATTATTATTAATATGCGATGTGGCACTGCGACCGCCGGTTCTATTGTGCCATCTTCTGAGTTTAAAGTAAATCTCTAAGCCTTGTTGCGTCAATAAAAAGTAGTATAGAACTTACTTTATACAGTTTTATTGCGTCTTTCGCAAGGTTATACATTCCTGTGTATTCTATTCCGTATGTTTATTCCGTATGAATGCCCTACGTATATTAACGTAGGGCATTCTAATAACACATGTGTGGCTGATTCCTCATTCTTCTCGCAGAATCTACAGTTTGCAATTTGTATATAACCATTATTTCGAGTACAATATCTTGTAAATCCTTGTTAAAACAGTGATGCACTATCTAGGTACAATTATAAATATTGACATTTTCATTCGGAGAAATGTATTGCTCAATGAGGTGCCATTAAATTTACAGAAAGATCTGTACTAACCATTGTTTTGATTATAAATTCTTTTGAATCCTTGTTAAAACAGTGATTCGATAAATCTACTTTCTCATTATCTGTCAGGACTGTCTGTCTATAAAGAAACGATATTCTGGACAAAATGTGAAAGATGATATCCGAAATTTGGGGGGCGATACTTAAAATGGAAAGTTATAGTTTATTTCGAACTATTTTTAACCACTTGAATTTCAAAATCATAAACGAAATCAATTATTTATTAGAGGTTATAATATTTTCTTAAAGTTTATTGCAGTTAATTTATTTAAGAGCTGCTTCAGCTACCTGGAGGAAAATTGACTGTAGTTGTTGTGGTTGTTTGTGTTCATATGAGGTGAAGTAATTAAAAGTAACAACATGAATATTTTCAGCTTTTCTAACTGTATTATTATGAATACGTGACGAATTGATACATTAAAAATTTTTCCCATTTAAGAGAGCTAACAAAAACTATTAAATTTAAATTAAAATACTACTTTAAGTGCACTTATAATTTAATTTATGGCACAACTAAACTCATATAGCCACAGAGTTCAATAACCATCACTATTTATTAATATTATTACTAAAATGAAATTTTTTTCTTCGAATATTATATTTTCATTGAAGTTTCATTAAAAAATTACTTCAAGCGTAGAAACTGCAAAGAAATATATATGCAATCCAATCATGCAGATATGCATATGCATAAAAAAGCAGCAAAGGTGCAATAGGTTGAGCCCCACTGCTCCCTGCATCTGAAAACATAAACGCCAACGAGCAAGCGCACATTTCAACTAAAATTGCATAAAAATCGCGAGTATCTTTTGTGAACCAAAAGCGGTAAGCAAAAACAACAAAAACCTTTCAAAAGTGTTAAAACGCTGGAAAAAATAAAAATAAATTGCGAAAACTTTAAATCTGTAATGAGATATCGTATCTCGTACATATCGTATATATGAGTAGTATGGATGATTTATTTATATATGTGCCTACAAAGGCCATATTTTATATTAAATTAAATAAATAAATGCGAGACGAAAACCTAAAGCCGCCGAAGTGCACAATTGTTTGTCTCTTGACAACAAATCGCACAAATCGCACAAATCGCAAATGAGTTGCCTCGATTTTTATTATAATTTTTTGCTACCACACTCACTACTAGCAATGAAACAGACAACTGCAGATACTAGATTTGGGTAGACTTTTAAGACGGGTTTCATGCTTTGATTTTTATATTCATTTCAATTGATTTTGTATTTTATTACTTCAGTTTATCGAAAGCGTCACAAGCACCACAAGAGTGAAAGGCTCATGCGTTGGATATAAGCTATTATCAGATATTCAATATTAGATACGGCTGAAGTATCTAAGTTTGAAGTGCAATGTACAAGTACTATTATCTTACATTATAAAATAAACTAATTTTTACGATTTTGTTTCAATTTACAGGAGATTAATCGACTTACTGTGGATGAATGCAATTCACTATGTAGTAATCGATTTACAATTGCTTCTACTTACGACTACAAATTGAACTGATGGTGAATAAGACATACTCTTCATTTATCGTACATTGAATTTCATTAAATTAAATTTTAAATGAAATTTTCGTAATAAACACATTTCTACAGAAACTTTCAACTAAAACTTGTTAAAATTAATTGATATCTATTACTATTTAAAATTATTCAATTTAAATATAAATAAAATTTAATACTCGCCCATATGAACATATATAAAAATTTTCCTATATATAATTGAAATGATATCTTAGAAAGTTAAAAGAATAAAATATAGATGCGCATATATATTATTATTGTAAATATTGAAATTAGTTTTTAATACAAACTCTCTCAAAAAATATTTAGGTCTCCAAAATTCTGACAAAAACGTAGTAGTTGGAGTAACAAGTACTAAATAAAATGAAAAAGTATCTCAAGTATTTTCAATATTTCAAAATCTCACAATATTTTTGCAATAATTTTGGGTATAGGTTCTCGAAACAATTAATGAAAACTACATTTAAAATAAATATTTTTTAGAGACAATAGAGACAAAAAATGATATATGAAACAGAATATTAATTTTAATTGTATTTAATTTGAAAGAACAACAATCCAATTAGGATAAGGTTAGCTTAGAGTGGTAACCTTGTACACCAAATCCCACTTAAGCATTTTTATTGACACTCTGTGTTAATATGAATGAGACATCATCCGCACTCTATATAACCGCAGAAGTCCTAAATATCTATACCATGAACGGTGTCCCTTTGAGAAAACATATGTTAACACCTCTAAGCAAGTAGAAGGCAGCAAATCTGACAAGTCTTTTATAAACTTTATTATCATTATATTTATAAAATATAAAATAAAATACAATATATGCGCCATAAGTAAGCAGGTGGTAATCCCATGTGCGATAATCCCTTGTATATTATTAATTTTGATATTAAATTAATAATATACCATATCTATATATACAGACCTTTTCTGTGCACTTGACAGATTTGTCAAATTCTTTAATAAAATTTTTGATTTTTGTAAAGCAGTAAGCTTTTTGGTATTCTGGACACATCTTGACAAATTTCAAAGCTCAAGTACTTAGTGCTACTCACCACATTATGGTGTAAAGTGTTTTGTATAGAAAACTGTTCGTAATTGTTCTTGACTGTTCGTAAAAAATGCTTGTAAAGAGCACATATTTTAAGTTGCCAAAAGCATTTTTCATGCATTCAAATAATAATAAAAAATATGCTTGTAAAGAGCGTATATTTTAGTTAACAATACTTGTCATGCATGCAAAAAATAAAAAATGCTTAAAAAGAGCATATTTTTATAGTTGTCAACAGCATTTGTAGTATTGACAACTAACAAAATACCAAAACCTTTACAGCAGTCAATTTTGACAAGTGTCAATGTTCGACAAGTTTATAAAGTGCACAGAATAGGTCCGATAATATATATAAATATATAATATACCAGTGCAATATTAATATCAGATATTCTAGAAAATTTTGCATTTGTCAGTCTTTTTTCTATCTCTTATGATAATGAGTTCAACATTAGCTAACATAATCCAATTTTGTTAATCCAAAATTATATAAAAACAGATATATAGCACACGCTCTATTATTTCAGTTCTAAATTTGAGATGGAAAGAATCACAAAGACCTTTTGATGTAGGAATTCTAGGAACATACTGATGTTATATATTTCTTTCTCTCACTAAAGACACTTTCATTTATTTCCTGATTACTACCAGCAAAAAAATTATCACAGTCCTAATAAAATAGAGTAAAAATGTTGAAAAACTATAAGATTGTGATGTAAATGAAATGTAAAATATAATTATGGTATATGAATAATATATTAAGTATACCTATATTAAATTTATTGGTACCGAAGCGTTGAGCGATGATCGTGAATGTTCATTGAAAAATATATCGAAATTTCCAGTCATTGCTCAAAATTTTTTCAAAAAAAATTAAAAAAAAAAATCGAAAATTTTGCACGATTAATCACGCATCTAAAAATGTGAAAAAAATACTGGATCTGATATATGTGTACTTATTTGTAATTAATTTTAATTAATATCAAATATTTTTATGGTTTTTCATAAAAACGAACAAAGTCTACCAAATCTACATGTTTAATATGTGACAAATTGGAAGAATGATGCCAATACCTTCCTTGCAGACTTGATATTTTGTTACACAGTCTTTTGGAAAAACTTACAATTATTATAAAATTTAAAAACATTTTAAAAAAATCAATTTTCTTATTTAGCGAATACAAAATAATAATAATAGTAAATAATAATAGGTCTTTTCGGTGGCTCGCAAGTATAGCAAAAAACAGAAAGTTGCTGGCCTATACTGGCCGAAATGTACACAAAACAACAACACTATTTTCTCTATCTCGGGCAGTATAGGTATACTGACCAAACACATCATAAAATAACTCTATGACAGTGCTGCCAACGTTGACAAAAAATATTCTTTTAGTCACGGAATGTGTAAATCATATAAACCAGGTTATATTGAAGTGTTAAACAAATAATATGTTTAATTTAAAAATAGTGTAATTAATATGGTGAGAGTATTTCCTTAAATTTTGACAAAACCATTTTAACTCTAATTATATGGCATTTTTCAATGTTGTTAGTACTAAAAGCTTAATATTAATAAATACAAAAATTTTAGGAAATGCAAAAGTAAAAAATAATTTAACGAATTAATTAAAGGAAAATCGGAATTCATACAAGACAGTAATTATCTGTGAGCATTAAAGTATCTACAGGTAACAACATTGTAACTCATGTATATCAGCACGGCATTATCTTTTATATAAGTCGTTCATTATAAATAGGAAGTAGGAATCTGTAATAAGAAAACAGACACAAATGCGAAGAAACACAAAGCCACGGCAAAGTGAGCGAAAAGCTAACATGTTCGTTTCCAATTAAAAAATCTAATCACGTTCCACAAAAGATATTTGCAGATCGTTTTTTTTTTCGTTGTTTTCGCTAAGTTTAAAGTTTTTTCGTTAAATTAAATTTTATTTTTTTTTTCTGCTCAGAAACATAAAATCGACAAACTGAACTACAATTTGATTGCCCAACTTTTGTCTGATTTCATTGCTGCCAATGTTGCCAGTGCTGCCATTGCCGCTGCTATCACTGCTATAAATGCTATTGTTGCTATTGCTGCTATAACGACGATTGCTGCTCTTGTTGTTGACTTATATATGTGGTAAGTTTTTTTGTTGATGTTGTTGTTGTTGCGCGATATCATTTATTATCGATATTAATTTATAACTTTTATGGCATTTATAATTTTTTTGAAAAGTTCCTCAATTCAACGGAACTAAAGCTGGAGCTGCTGTTAATTTGTTTTTTATTTATTAAATTTCAAAATTAGTTTAAACTGGTTTCGCGGTTTATATTCAAATTTAATTATTTACGTCATTTAATTAAAATAATGTTAATTTTAAATGTTCTACATAATCAATTTCCTTAAATGTTAATTTTTTTATAATTCTTTTTATTCTTTTGAATTATGTTTATTTTCTTTTTATTCGATTTATTCATTATATTAATAATAGGTGTAGCCAATATTTACTTCCGAATAATACATAATTTTTTTTTTGAATATTAAATTATGAATTTTTATTTTTTTTTACACATCAACTAATTAAAATAGATCTATTTTCTATTTCTTGAATTTCTTGCATTTTAACTAATAAAAAAAATATGTTTAATAAAAAATAAATTTTTGATTTTTAACTTTTAAGTTCCGATTTTATTTACATTTCAACAATTTAATAAAAATTCATTTACTATTTCTTGAATTATTTACATTTTACCTAATTTAAAAATATTTTTTTTGTATAGAATTTATATTGCAATATTCCAATTCTTTAAAATTTTGACCTTAACATTGACGTTTTATTATATGGTTATTTATTTCCTTCATATGTTACCATATTTACAATATATAAATTCTTAGCAAATGAAAATTTGGGATTTTGAAATTAGATTGCCTAAATTATATATGTTAATGTCAGACATAATATAGCATTATTTTACTATAGGTAGATAGTATTAGCACAAATTATCTACTGATGTAGTATGCTTTTTCTCAGTGGAAACAGCTTAGAATCCTGTCGATTCGAATTCTAAGTTGAATGATATGTTATTGTAGTAGAGAAGTGGTAATGATGAGAAAATTGAATTAAATTTAGAATTTAAAAATTAAATATGAAATTGAATATAATGTCAGATAATACTAAATTGATGAATCAATCGATTGATATTTATATACTGAGGCACTGAGAATATAGCTCGTAACAAACAGTGAATTAAACACCAGAACAACGTAATGATCGTATGAAATAGCGTCTGCTCAACAAATTCTGTTGTTATAAAAAGGATAAGTTAATATGGCAGTTTTTTTTGAAATAATCGTTTTTTATTCATATTCGTAGAGTATGTTATATATAAATATACATATAATTTATTTTTAATTTAATATTTATTTCAATTTAACAGTTATAATAGATTGAACATAAGTAAGGTTTAACTCGCTGAATTTATAGTTATACATTGATTGATATATGCATATAATATTTCGTCATATGACGAAATATATCATATAATATATTTCATATGAAGTTACTATAAATTTAATTTTTTATTATAATATTTTTAATTTTTATTTTACAGTTTTTTATTTCATAAATCTTTACAATTTTAATACATTTGAATTATTGTGCAAGGTATGACTAAATATTTAATATTATGACTATTAAATATTTATTATTATTTTTTTTAGTTAGCTTCTTTAATATATTATGGAGTATTTATTTATGTTTTATTTTCTAATTTTTTAATTTTATTTTAATATCTTACTTGCTGTTAGAAATACTATTTTTGGTTAGAAAAATATAGGAATAAATACTCGTTTGCCAACCACTTTCTATTATATCTTGTATTTTACATCTAATAAATAGGAATAAAGGCGTATGGAAGGATGGATGGCGTTCCACTTAAAAAGAAAATCGAACTGGTACTATCAGGTCGAAATTGCAAAGGAAAGTCTCACTTTAAGATGGAAAGACCAAGTACAATATTTTCTACTATTATAGCTTGATAACTCTGTGTGGTAATAAGCATTTAATGTATATGCAATTCGGAGAGGACATTGAACGTAGCCTTAAAACTGAGATTCAATATTAATTGTTAATTAATAGATAAAGCTCTTACGGACTGATATAATGAAAATTATTAAAACAATCATTGTTTTACATTTAAAAGCCGTCCTTATGAAATTATCTTGTTAATAAAGTGTTATAATAGGACCTTATATATAAATAATAGAATATAAAAATAAAATATAAATAAAACTAATATAGTATAACATGAAAATAAAAAAATAAAAATACCATTTAAATTAAATAATATCATAAAAGGTTATTTAAATGATATTGATTGTTCTGCATTATTATAGTAATATGTAATTATAAATAAAATTAGCAAAAAATGTAAAAGAGCATTTTAATCATATACCAAAGCAAAATTTAAAAAAGTTATTTATAAAATTGTAAGTTAAAGAAGTGGGAGTATGAGAGTAATAGAATACAACAGTTCCCCACACTTGTGTTTTATACTCGTATATAGGAGGGTAGACCACCTATGCTAAACAGTGCATCTTATAAACATTGTTCAATTTTAAAATTTCAATTTATTTTAAACGAGATTTTGTAATAGAAAGGAGGTGGAGCGAGGAGTATAATGACAGAAATATGTAATAGCTGCTAAATATTCAAACTAAATGCAATCAATTATTACTACACTTAAGCTTTCTACTCTTTTTACTCAGTTACTAAGAGTAGATTTGTGCTTCTCTAATCAAAGAGTTACAATTTTTGATCCGATACAAAAGCTCTCCAACTAAGTACACCCATTTTGTTAAGATCGCCCACTGTATTATCGATTTATATAAAACTATTTTTATTCATTAATTACTATTGCTTTTCTTTGAGTGTAGTCAAACGCCCACACCCCAATAATAAATAAAACTAAATGTTGAAAAAAAAGCGTGTGGCTAATTATAAGTAATTATGCTGTAAAGTTGTTTATTCCGGCTTGAATTGTCTCTTTGAGGCTAATTCAGTTTACTTGATAAATTATTTTTGCTTACTTCTATAGAAATCAGTCGAGTTGTCAGTGTTTTAGCTTACAAAGACTTAAGGGCAACTTAACAAATAGCAAAATTGTTGCTCTTTTATTGCGGCCAAGTTATAGACAAGAAACAATATAAAAAAAATATAAAAATTAACATGAGTTACTTTTGATTTTTAATAAAAATATTTTTTCTTTTGAATTTCGGCTTGAAACCTGTTAAATTTAAACTTAAAAGTTTAAATAAAACGAAAAATGTGCAAAATTTCGTATTGAGCTGGTCTGGTCAGACCAGACTTGTTCGTCGGCCAGGGGTTGGAAACCCAATTTTGATTTAAGCACTTTTATGTTTCAAAGTTTTAAGTTTTTGCACAAGTCGACTTTTATGGTGAATGTTGCCCAAAGCCTGTGGTGAGGTATATATCATTTATCTGTACTATATACTATGTGTGTACGTGTGTATGTGAGTTTATTGCATACAAAGAAAACGCTTTGCATTCGTATAAGTGCGTATCTATGTAATTTATAAACTATTTTAGTTGTTTTATTTAGACCAGTTTTAATTCGTATTGTTTGCCAATATTATTATTATTATTGCTTTAATTTTGGTACATGCAGTCAAACTGATTGCTACAGATTTTTATTTCTTTTTTTTTAATATATTTTCTTTAATATTTTGTAGCCATAGGCAAAGCAACATGTTGCCCATACAATTTTGTTGCTCTGCTGTGAGCAACTTAACAACTTTTACTTGCGAATTGTTTAAAAATCGTTCAAATTTTGTTTTAATAATTGTAATTGTAGTCTATTTTGTTGTTTTCTCATATGCTGGGAGTGTCATTTGAAGTTTTACTGCGATACTTAAACTTTGATTAATTTATTAGTAATTGAAATTTTTAGCGTAATTTTGAAAATTAATCATTTTTATTGTTTTGCATTAATAAACGTTAAATATAGTAAACTAAAGCAAAAGTTTTGGCTTTTGCTTAATTAATGTAAAAGTATTTATTTTTAATTATTTTACTTTGATGCTAAGGTTAATGTATATTTTTTATCTTCCTATCTTTTTGTTGTATTATAATGTTGAAATGTTAGCTTATTTTTATATAAAATCGTTAACATTTAACAGTTCAAATAAAAATAATTTATTTTTTAATCCCAGGAAATGGGTTTGTGGGTGCAACAAATGAGCATATATTTTATCTGCTTAATTAAAGTATATTCAATTTTTTTTTTATTGCATCAGTATAACTAATTGTTGACATTATCTTTATACAAAAACTTGTTTATATATATAATATAAAAATCATTGGTAAAAAAAACTGACAACAGTTTTTACCTGAATTCGATTTTGAACAAAACACACAACTGCTTCATTTAGTATGCATTCAATTAATATTGTCAATTTTTCCATTTAAAATTCTTGTACTTTAAAATCAACGTAATATTTATAAATAAACGGTATAATTTAAAAAAAAATTGTGTTTTTGTTTCAAAACAAAATTTCGAGTTTTATTATATAACATAAGCAATCTAAATCGTACGGTATCTTATGTACCATAAAGTACCATGTACCATTTACGTAAATATATAGCAATATTCTATAAATACTATTAACTATTAATTCGAATTTTATATTCTTCTTTAATTCTTGCTAGATATCCTGGTCATTACTCATGCAGATCTAACCGCACTCATCTCTCCAATTCTATTACTCGTACTTCCAGACTAGTTAGGTACTTAATTATATAGAAACTTAACTTAAATTCTGACAAATAAGAGTCAATCCAAAAAAGTTCTCTTATGTCATTTTCACCATAAGTCGAGAAAATTGTCCTTTGGTAAGTCGTTTTAGATATATCATTTTAATGAGTTGTATTTTTATAGATTTCGTTATATATTTAGTTAGAAGATTCAAATGGAAACAACATATAGTATAAGTAAAAAATGAAAACAAAAGCTTTATATCTGAAATGAGATTTCGTAATAAAGTTCTTTCTTCAAAACTGAGCCAATCTGAACTTATGGAATGTGTATATGGAGCATACAGGTATATATGCCAAAAAAAAGGAACACTTATTTCCAAAAACAAAAAATGTATTCTTTATTGCTTTTAAGATTTGAATGGAGTCATTGTAATCAAGTTAATTTATATAAAGTTATTATACGCCTATCTGAACAAATATAGGTTCATAGAAAATATAGAAAATAATTTTGGTGCACAGCTTGTAATTCTAGTTTAAAAACACTGTAACGACTTCAATCTAAAATGTTTTAATTAAAACGAAGATACCTTAACTTGTAACTATTATTATTATTATTATTAAATGCCAGAAAACACTGGAACCCGTATAAAACTATACTGTTGCGAATAATATCGATCCTTTGTCCGAGATTTACTCGATCACAATTTAAGATTTACTATTCCATAATTTATATGGAGGCATAACAATGCCATGTAAGTGTCTTGAGATTTCGATGTCCATTTAACAAAAATGACAGATATCAATGGCGGAGAACTAACATTGATTTTGAGTGATAGCGCAGATTGCAATAAAGTAAGAGAAAATATATTACTTAATATTCTGAATATTTTCTCAGCAGATTTTTCTTCGTCTCATTTCGTGATGAGCTTGTTTGAAATTACACAAAACCACAAGACCCAATCATGATATATTTGCCATTCTCTTGGTTGGGTGATTAGCCATTTCATTACCTTCATGTACTGGGATTCATTTTAACGTGACAAAATTGAACTTTGAAAAAGATTTAGGCAATCATTTACAATTTTTGTGGTAATCATTAATGTCACCTGACTATCTGATAATTTGGAAATGTAGGTTCCTCTTACCTTTCTACAAAGACATTCCGTCACACATATTTCAGTAACATGTCTTTCTTCCTGAAAAATTGACGGGCAGACATTCGATGGAATTGGGTTTATAAACGTATTGTTTAAATTGCTCTGTGGCTAACAATTATATTCAGAAACATCTGGATATTGCCATATAAATGATGTGATCAAAAATTGTATTTCTAAATATCGTAAGTGAGCAACTATAGAAATCTACTAGCTATGTTGGATGAACTGAAGAGTTCTACTTCCATATTGTTTCGACAATTATAGATTCTAACCTAAATCTATATAGTTGTAAGTAGTTATAAGAAATAACCTAATTAAAAACGTTTCTAGCGAAATTAATGGATAGTCTTGGATAGTCATTAAATGAATAGAATAATAATTTAATTGAACAAATTTAATATTGTTTCTAAAAATCACTTAAATCCTTTTTTTATGTTAAAAAATTAAATTTATACTAATTAAATGTATATTCTTAGTACAACTAAGACCTATTTTATTTTTTAATATTGACTTATTTCCTATTAAATTAGCATAATATTTATATACGCAAATTTTTTTAATGTCTTTAATATAAGCAAAATATAAGTTTATTTTTTAAAATTTTTCAATAATTTTAATAAAATATAGTTTTAACTTTTTTGACTGTAAAAGTATTTTCAGCAAAAATTAAAAGTGATTTGATTTGAAAAAAAAATTGTTTATGTAGCTAATAAGAAGCAGCAAGTCATTACCACTATTCATCATATACATATATATACTCGTATATACTTCTATATTTATTACCTTCTAGAATATTTCTTTATAATCTCTTATAAAATAAATTAGGAAAAGAACATATACGAACGAGTACATCAACAACTATAAAAAGCGAAAGTATCTTGATTCGTTTTTTATTTATACGATTTTAGCTACATCACGTTTTCAATTTTGATTCTCACTCCATGGAAGACTTCATGATTGTTTGTACATTCATCAGCTTTTTGTGAAGTCTTTCTATTGTTTACACTACAAGTGGCAGCTACCGTAGCCGCGGGGGTCTTCACCAACATTCGGAATTCACTGAGAGCCTCACCGTCAACAATTTATTTACATATTTTTTATTAATGTTCTACACATTCTATACATTTTCATATACTTATGAGTGTTCATATTTTCAATGTTTTGTTCTTTTTTTTATTATTATTATTTAACATATAATGTTTTTCTTCAGATTTTTTTTTAAATTTAAATAAATTTTTTTGTTTTTTTTTTTTTTCATTTAAAAGCTAAAAACGTTCTTGCGGCATTACAAATGCGGTTTCGTGCGGCTTCTGTCGCGTGACACACTTTTGCAAAACTGTTAGTTTAGAGTTTGTTGTAGTTTATGGAACTGTAGAGCTGTAGAGCCGTGGAGCTGTGGAACTGTTGTTCGTAAAGTTTTTGTAGCATTGAATGCATAAATTGCTTAAAAAACTTAAACGACTGGCAATGGTTGTGAGAGGTTAAAGTAAGATATAAAATTGTCTAGTAATTGTTAAATAGTGAAAAACTGAGCGGAATTGTTAAGCCAAGTGATTGTCTAACTCGATTTCGAAACTGTATGTTCAGACCTTATTGTTATATCTAACCGAAAATTGGAGCACAAACTAATAATAATTAATTTAACTATATTATATACTAAAATAATATTAATAATATTTAAATATATCAACAATTATGACCGGCACACAGATGAGAACTGTTAAGTAAGACTCTTAAAAAAACAAAATGGAGTCGTAACCAGAATATCTGCAATTCATGATTAAATATTAAATAAATAAAGAGCATAATAAATAGTTCATATATTATAACTACCTAAACTTCTTTGACAGTTTAATTAAAGTAATAAAATTTTTATAATTCTCATGATGTTTAAAAATTTTTATATATTTTAAAGAGAAAATTCAATCAGTTGGTTTTAATAATTTTAATGTAAATAATTTACAAAAATGATCATGCAGGATATTCATTTTTAATGATGTTATTAAATGGTTTATAAGTTTTTATAAGTAATAAAATTTTTATAATTCTCATGATGTTTAAAAATTTTTATATTTTAAAGAGAAAATTCAATCAGTTGGTTTTAATAATTTTAATGTAAATAATTTACAAAAATGATCATGTAGGACATTCATTTTTAATGATGTTATTAAATGGTTTATAAGTTTTTGCTCATGGATAGTTAGTCAGAAAGTTGGAAATTAAAAACTTGGGAAAATATAAATCTAATATCGAAAATCCGAAAATTATATAAAATAGAATAAAATAAAAAATAATATGAATAGAATAATTTTAATAATGATAAATCACAAAAGAAGTAAAATTGTGAAAATCTTTTGAAAAATATATATTCACATTAGCTATGTCTTTGTCCAACTTTAAACTTGAAACATAAGAAACAGATATTTAGCTATGTTGAGGCATTTTGAATAAAAAATACCAGATAAAATGAGCATTTCGATATATAAGCTATAAACTTGAATTTTGGACTTAACTTCTACAACTATTATAAGTATAATTTGTTTTTTAAGTAGCTTATTTATTTTTTTATGGTAGAATTTATTGAGTAAAAATTTACCAACAAAATAATCGAAAGTAAGGAATTTAATGAATTTCAAACTCATAAAGGAAAATTATATATATATACACTTGACTGTTAACGATAATAACGACAATTCTCGTAAAAGTAAAATTAATTATTAATTTATTAATTAATTTATAATTAATAAATGAGGTTATAATGGTCGTTCTACAAATCCACATAAGCCTCTTGTTTCATTGTGTTACGGAGCAAAATTTTATGAATTTAAGATCATTTAGAATCATAAATTAAGTTAAGATGGTATTTCACATTACTCATATTTTATTATATTTATTAATAATATTTTGTATCGTATTATAATAAGTTGTTATAATTATTTTACAGTACTTATTTGTAGTATTTTATTATTATTGAGTAAGGGATCGTGCACTGCGACCTAAAAGGTCTATAGTATTTTATACTATTATTAATTATTATTAGTTATTTATCCATTTAAAAATAATAATATTTCTTTATTTTTCTTAATTATACATTTGCTATGTAAATATATTAATTTAATTTTTTAATTTATTATTTGTATTAATATATATTATTTATTTTTATTATATATTTGAATAAAATTCAATCTATTTCAAATAGCGAAAAGAAGTTGTAAAATAGAGAGGATGCAAAAACACAATTTAAATTAATTATTTCTTATTATTTTGAAAAATTAACGATAATACTGGAATATATGATTACAATTATAATTAGAAATATTATTTTATCTGTTCATATATTTTATAATTAATAGAAACATTTTTTAAGATTTATTTTTAATGAACAAAATAATAATAATAATGATAATAATAAAAAAACTTTAACTTCTTCTTAATAATGAAGAAGTTATGCAAGTAAATTTTATTAAATACTTATATTTTAATATAAAACGTGTTTAATATATAAACACATATATACAATATATGTATGTTTATATTCATACATTATTCATATAAATTTTATATTAATTCTTATGTTTTTGTTAATTAAATTTTTTAAAATATGCATTTTTATTATATGCATTGTTATTATTATTTTATTACGTTATTATTAATATCATTTTATGATTATGAAAATGCGCGTTTATATTAAATTATTTTTTAATTTCATTTATTTGTAAAAAGGCATTATTTTCTTTAAATTAAATGTTTGTGTGTTTGATTTTTTTTAGTTTTTGGTTTTTTTTTTAAATATAGTATTGAAATATTAACACAATATTTTCATTAAAAGTTATTAGAATTATTTATTATTTATTAGTATTTATTATTAATTACTAATTATTAATTATTGATTATTTACCGTTACCACAAAATTCTATAAAAATTTAGGTTTATAGATGAAGTGAAACTTACCATATTGATAGCAAAAAGTTTTAGAAATAGCAATGTTTAAATAATTCACGTATTCACCAGTTTTTTAAATGAAAAACTTTGTATAATTTTAGATTTTTTAAAATTATAAATGATTTTTTATTCGAAGTCAAATACCGTCCTATGCGAAATTCTTCGAAAATTCCAAACTCAATTCTGTATTAAGAAAAAAAATTATAATATAATTAAACAAAATAAAAAGAAAATTTAGAAAATTTTATTAAAATTTTAATTTAATAATAATATAATATAATTATTATTAAACAAATTGTTCAAAGATTAACTCAGTAAATTGCGTTTTAAGTTTCTCCTAATGTTTACACGATTTCTAACTTTTCCACCAATCACTACTATTAATTGTCTTTTATATCTTTTAGTATTTTATTTTTTATTTGAAAAGAAGAAAAAAATCATTTAAAATGTTTTAACAAGAAAACCACTTTTCACTTTCCAAACACTTTTGCTGCGTTTAATTTGCTTTTTACAATTTTGCTTATTAAAGTGCAAATTCAACTGAAACTCAACTGAAATTCAATAAAAACGAAAAGTGAAACTCTCTTTTAAGCACTTTACATATAATTTTCTGTTATTTTCTAATATAACTATTAAACTAGAATGTTTTTAAGAGCCACTTCAAACGTTTACGAAGTAGTTTCAGATACTTTTTCAACTATTTAGTGATTGTTTTAATAAAAAATGTGTCCTTGTCCAATTGTTTTCTTTGTGATTTTTTATAAGTTATCAAAGAAATTCATTTTATATTAGCACATATATTTTTTTATAATTTTTTAAATTTAATTTAATTATTATTATTTTTTGGACCGTCCACTAACCGCTGTTACGAACCCACTCGTTGGACTTGGTAAATGCTACTGATTCGTACGTACAACGCGTTGGACAAAACTAAAATGGTAACGCCAAATTACATATGGATTGAAGCGTATGAGTGCTTTTTACTATGCGCTTTGAGTGCTTTTCTTGTGGTTTCTTAGCAGCTTTACGGTGATTGCAGCTCAAAGATACTCAATTTTAAACATACTTTTATTTTATCTGTTAACTGCAGTTTTCGTTTTTATATGTTAATGTTTTTTGTAGTTTGTTCGTCGTTTTGAGCTCTTTTATTCAGTTTCGAACTGTTGTCGTCTCAAAAGACTTAAACAACGAACTACAGCAACATAATTTCTGTTGAGCTCAGCTCCATGTTTTCTTATCAACATTTGTTACCGCGCTTGGCAACTTTGCTACCAATGTCTATGTTGCTAAGAGATGTTGCTTGCTGTTTCTTCATATACTAAAATTCATAAGCTCTTATTATATATTTAATCCTTTAACTCCTAGGGGGAACATAGGGCCGCAAAAGTTCTTATTAACAATTTAAAAATTTTTTTGGTGAACAGATATTTGTGGCAGATTTTTGTTAAGTTAGTTTTTTGAGAATGAAATGTTTGTATCCAATTTTTTTATGTATACATACCATATATATTGTGCCGAAATTATCTTTACGTGTGAACACTGTTAAAAAACATGATAGATTATAATAAGGCAAGCTTAGTTATGAAGGTAGGTGAAGTGGAAAAAAACGAATCCTGCTCAATTAGCTAAAAAAAGTAGTTTCATACTAGTGAATAGAAGAATGGACATATTATAACTAGCCCTGCGCATTGAGAAAAAATGTATCTGGCTAATACTAAACTTGGAAATATCGACGAGTTTGTTAAAGAAGTCTTGACATAGACACAACAGATGCTTTGATGTCTTTTGTTTGCGCGCCAGTAGGCATGTACTACAAAAGATATGACATGGCAGATCGAGTCTTGCTTCACGTTGCAATATAGTCCAGTGTTTCGTTGGGACAACTATTAACCTAGATACTTCCGATTTGCTTCTGTGTATCAATTTGAAGTTTCTACATTTGGAGTTAACAGGCCATGTAGCACTTGCACCTGGCTGCTGAAGTATGAGCCCACTTCTTATATGTCTGTTACTATTTAAGGAAGACACAAAAACATCTCCAAATATTTTTAAAGAATAACTATCTCCTATTCATTTTTATTATTATCCTATTCGTTTTCAAAAAAAATTTGATCCGCGAATCAGAGTGATCAAATATTGGTATAGGAGAGATTCAGTTTTCTGGATATAGCAGTTGTGAAAGACGTCCTTCAGTGAGTTTAGAAAAGTTAAGATACAACAGTCCAACAATGGATAAAGTGTCATGGATAGTTAATGTTCGAGCCCACATAACAACTATAACTATTGTCTGGGCTTATTGTATTGGTGTTAAATTGGGAGAAATGATAGCGCAGCGAAGTTCAAGAGAAGAGTCGTATAGTTGGTAAGGCATCAGTGGATAAGTGACAAGAAATTCTCTACGATATAAGTAATTTTAATCTTGTTATTAACTAAAAAATACAGAAATGCTTGATGATAATCAAAAACACTTAAAAGTACATAAAATTTGTACTTCGATTTATTTTTATATTAGTATCATTTTTAATCCAAAAATAATGCAGTACATGATGTAAATAACAGCTTACAATAAATATCATATATTGAAAAATAAACTGTACTTATCAAAGAGAAATTTAGAACCTGCAGAGAATATTAAAAATAAACACTTCTTGTGTAAATGTTCAGGACTTCTAAGTTTAAGATATTTTTCCTTTTCGGAAGTCAACGAATTAATGAGTTTAATGAATATACCAAATAAAGATTTTCAAAAAATTATCCTGAATCTACGTGAATTGGTTTTCTATATTATTTCCTGAAAAGATAGAGTTCGGAGTGTTTAATGTGAATACCTGCAGTGAAGGTTTAGCACCACAGTGTTCTTAACACACGTATCAAGACGATGCGCCGATAAACGCTACATTGATATTCCAAGGCATTTCTACTGGTAGAAGTTGAAGTTATGTATTTGGATATAACTTTTCCCTTGGTAAGGAGCGAGGCCTAACTAACACATCTGTTGATCTTTGGATCGCAGTACAAAATTAAATAATGTAACGCCACATCAAATTAAAGTAAATAAATGCAAACATTCTACCCGCGTAAGTTTGGGTTTTAACTACAGTCACTTTTATTGGCTAGCTTAGCCAAAGGTGGGGGCTCTGACCCCCATGTTACCAGATTTATACTTCCAGTCAGGTGCCGCAATTGAAAACACACTCACTACATTTTACACTTCAAACAGTATCGGATGGTGCGACTGGAGTTTAGTCACAGCTTACTACATGCAAGGCTTACCTCAGGAATATTTTAACCCATTTCCGGCAGGAGTTTGCTAAGATAGAATTGAAATTTCGTTTTAGGATGCGTGACAATAAAACGGAGACTTTTTGTTTTATGTACAATAAAAGAAGGTTTATAAGAAATTATACAATAAATTATATGAAATTATTTGATGAGGTTATACTTGCTATAGTTTACAGTCTCAATGTGGGTCTAGAAATGTCGTTTATGGATATCTTTAGCCTTATTATGTTGAAACATAATAAATAATACATTTATCTATTAATTAAAACATCTTACACCTAAACATTTAATACATTTTATTAGCTTATAAATGCCGTAATAAATTATGGAACAATTATTAGCATTGTTATGTCTACTCCACATTGGTGGTACTTCATACTTTTTCACTTTATTAACTCTATTTTACATATAAACCATATTTAAATACACAATATAACCTATAATTATACACGAAATTCGGCAATCCAATATAAAATATAAAATACAAACCTAAAACTTATAAACATAATACTCGTATTAATGAACTGAGCTACATAATCAGCGAATCAGCGTTAAGGAAATAAAAGAAAGCTGCATAAAAACTCTAATTTACATTTTAAAAAACATAAAATAATATTTATAAAACTGAACAAAACGAACTTGAAAGTGTTTCATAAGTTCCATCCGAAATGAAAAAATACTGAACTTTTTCCATAAATTATGCACCAATGACCAGCAATGACCACCAACAAAACAATACAACTTCAGTTTATTAAATTTGACAGATACATTTACCCTGCAGTTAATTCACAATTTATGTTGTGTGATTACACAGAGAGTAGATACATCATTTCGTGCATTTTTGCGCTGATGTGTATGCACATAAATACCGAAGTATCTGGAAACATACTGAACAATGTTTAATTTGTTCGAGTTTTGGCAACAACGCCAAAAGCTGCACTAAATAAATTTTAAAAATTTCAAAAACATTTAAGAAAATTTTTTAAAATTTATCGAACAATGCAACCAAATGAAATTGAGAAAAATCGTAGTCAACGTATGCGGAAAGTCGTAAATTTGTACAAATTAGTTCGGCATTTATCGCCTGAATTGAATTGTACCCAAGCAATGCAAACAATAAAATCTACCTTTGAGATACTCGAAATCCGAACTCTACGATTTTACGATTTTACGATTATACGAATTTATGAATTTATGAATTTATGAATTTACTAGCAAAATTTTATTTAATTTTACGACTTTTGTTTTTATTTTTTTTAATTGTGTTGTGATTTTGTGTCTAAACGAAAGCGAAAGTTCACATTCAAACTAAAAGGCATGTAAACTATATATCGACCACATTGTTATTGTTTAGATACAAGCGCATGTGTATCTGAATATGTATCTGAATCTACTCGTACATGCAAGCAAGTATTGTTATCGCTGCGGTGGCAATTGCTGGCAATTTAATTTAATAAATTGTTCGGTAGTGAACAACGATCTTTCAATTTATTTTGTTTTTTTTTGTTTTTAAATTTTTTCTGACTGATTTCATTATTCAATTTTTGGTTATTTATGAAGTTTTATGAAGTTTTATGAAGTTTTCAAAAATTTTTATGATGGCGGTAGCGGTTTATGTGTCACTCACTCACTTTTGTTCGATTTTGATATTTTTTGATTGATTTTTGATGGATTTTTGATGGACCATTTTTTTGATCTTAACCAAAGTTAACCAAATTCTGTGGTAAAATTTTTGAAATTCAATCGTTTCTAACAAATGCTAGGAAATAAAATATGACATATTTTGTGGTATAACAAAAGCCTTTTAAGCTACAAAATTTTTAAAATTTTTCATAAAAAATATATTAGAGTTTTCAAACCTTCACCCAAAGTTTTGTAGGTTCAATGCATAAGAAAAACTCATTCGTTAATTACATTGTGAACTGTTTTTGAAAGAATAAATAATAAATATTCAAATATATAATAAAGCTTATGGGGTATTATAATAATTATTAAGATTTGATTGTAAATATGAACAAATTAATTTTAATACTGAATTAATAAAAGATTTAATTATAAAATTGTATTTCGTATTATATGTGTATATAGAGATGTTATGTTATTGACAACCCGTCTTTTACAAGACGGTCTTCCTAAACCCTTTGAAAGCGAGTTTGTTATGTTACCACAAAAAAGCTTGAATGCACGCTGCCTGAGAAAATATTGTATACGATGTAATAAGAATATCTTATTCAAGGATGAACTTACTTGATCGACCGAGAAATCACAGTACTGTTTGTATAACAACAGCAATGTCTTCAATGAATATAGATGATATATATCAATGATATAGATATTTAAGGAACGAAGAGCTTAGAGTAGACTAATAAGCTTGCGATTGATAGGTAGTGACTGCATAGATCAGCAACATTGGGATATGCAATAAAATGTTGCATAGATTATTGAGAAAATAAGAACCTAGAGCGAATCATATTTCAATGAATGCAGAGCGAGTAGAGGACAGATAAATACTTTCTTCTTTTCTTTTAATTCAGAATTTTAACAGTAGTTCTATCCGATCAGCATACCTGGTTATTAGACTTGTGTCCCGTAGTGTCCTCTAAGTACAGCAACTACTGTATTGTTTATGATGCGGTTTAGATGGAGGAATATATATATTATTACATATAAATATTTATCATTATATAGATATAAATTAGTCTCTTCGATTCCCTTATTAAGGTATGGCTTTTCAGACTTAAGTGTTCGGACTATTCTTGGCGTGTCAGTTCATTGCATTGTGAGTTTGCTATTTTTATTCATATCCAAGTGGGAACTAAGCTCTTCAATCTCTTACTAGTTAACTCTCCAATCTCTCTCACATTCAATCAAGACTAGTCAAAGTATGTTTCTGGGTAGAAATCAGGAAGTTACTTTGACCCTCTGATTGTAAGAACAAGCTTAATATAGTTGGAGCAATAATCGAAGACTAAGTCTTTGAATTTAACGACTATATTTTATTTTGTGTGAGCAGTTATGCAGTCTTGATGGAAAATGATTTCATCTTCTCCAAAACAAGTCTATTTCAAAAGGTTACAAAATAATCTAAGCTTATTATTTTAGTAATTGAACCAGCTTCAGAGCTGAACAACCGGATTCACTTCACAAGCAGACTCCTGTTTTGATCATGGAAGTTGACAGTAGTCTCATTTATAGTAGTGAAATCTCATATAAATTTTTTCACAACAGTTTCCAGTTTTCACACCCATCAATTTGTCAGCGAATTATAACAGAATCAGCTCTTTTGAACATGTTTTTTTATTAAGTTGTTTCGTCGATATAGCTAACTTCTTAAGATATCGGAGATAAAAGTTTTATACTTCTTACAATGATTACACCGTAAATGATAGCTAACAATAGCCACCGTCAGCGACAAATTTACGTATACAAGTTTATATGGTATATAGGTATGTCGGATATTGATTAGATATTAATTTTTAGAGGTACTTCATGTGTGTCGTGAATAACTTATGTTACAATTTGTTTTTTTTGAAGTAATAGACGTATTCAGTAGATTAACTATATCGACTTATAAGTGAAAGTGGTAGTTAGTACTTCATTATTTACTTATTAATTTAGCCATAACAACCCGTTACCGGGTTTCGCTTTAAAGCAGAATATCTCTAAGACGTACATCAAGTCCTATAGCTTATCCTTTAGATTGATAACTTCACCGCTCGTCAAGCTCATGATTCATTTGTATGTGGTAGTCGTCTCTAACTCGTAGAGGACCAAAGATCTTACACAGAACTTTCTTCTCGAAGACTCCCAGTGCTGCATCATCATTCTGTAATAGTGTCCATGCTTCTGCGCCATACAGAAACACAGGAAGGATGAGTGACCTATAGAGTCTAAGTTTTGTTTGTCAAGAGTGAGCTATAATATATTTACTATAATATCAGGAAGTTTTTTATTCTTCAAACTAATTCATTGAGTCCTCCCACTAACAAATTAAATAGTTTTTAGTTAAACTTAAACAAACGTTAATTTAGTAAAGAATTCCATTGATTTTTGTCTATGTTTCGTTAGTTGTCAGTATTTTGGATATAAAATTGATAAAATTTTTGTCGCATTAGTTACGTATCTTAATTCAAATAATTTGAGCTTGACTCGCGTGTGTAATTCGAAGATTAATTAATGCAATACAAGTGCCTTGTATTTTAATAATTATTTTGCTAATATTTATTGTTCCTTTTACTTTCGAAATACAATATTTTGAATAACAATCAAAAAATAAAATTTTTTTATTTTTTATGTTAAACAAAATGTAGAGAAAAGTGAAACACTGGAGCAATGAAATGCTCTGTTTCTTCCAAGTTGATACTTGAATAGCACGAGATATGCACATTATCGTTTAACAAAAACCAACTAAAACTTAAAATTAAATTTCAAATAACAATAAAGAAAATTAATTTAGTGAAAATTAAATGCACAACACGAATTACAGCACTAATAAATTAATAAAAAAAAATAAATTAAACAAAATAATGGTAAAAAAAAAACAAATAACGAATAATTTAAAAAGAAACCATTTACAATTTCTAGTGCACTTGGTGAATTCACAATGGATGCCACGTACCAAAATTTCGAATAATCATGCCATTAACATCTGCGGGGCTTAACGGAAAAATTCTATAAAAAGTGTGAAATCTAATGCCTATGGAACACTACAGACCAATTTATCACTGACCTGGCTATGAAAAAATTCTTGTTTATCTAAAATAAAAATAAAATTAAGCGACTTGGAATGAATGACTTGGAACTCAATTTTCAATGCTTCGCACGGCTTTGTGTTCAAAGGTGCAACTAATTTCGTTAGGGGCGTTGACTCTTTAAAATGGAATTAATTTAATTTGGCTTTTGTTGTGCATAACTAAACAGTACTTAACCTTCACTTCACTTGGAAGTAGCGAGATACTTTACTGTCTGCATAGATACGATTAGCTACAGAAAACCAAGGCACAACAATTCCAAATTCATAAAAAATCAATACAAAATTTATTATAAAAGTTAAAAAAGCAATGTTTGTTTTCGAGAAATATTTTGGGAATATCTGCAGGTATTTTGGAAATGTAATGAAAGTGAAATTATTTTTAAAGTCAGAAAAAGTTTGAAAAAATTAAACGTGACTTATTGCAACTTTTTATGCAAATTTATTTGTGCTTGTAAATTTTCACTTTCGTTATAATTCATAAATTTTAAAAATTATTAATACACAAAAAAATAAAAAATTTTTTCAAATTTTGATATACGAGTATTAACGTTAAGGTGCACACATCAAAATAAATGTTCAAGGCATTTCTCGTAATACATATTACCACTTAATGTTTGTGGACTAGGACATAGTAATATCCTTTCTCTCATAAAAATAAAGGAGAACCAGAATAAAAAGGATTAATGGGATAATATACCAGGATTAATGCAATCCAAATCTTTTATTGGTACCTATAACAATAAGAGATACCAGGATTGTATGAACCTATCAAAAGAAAAATTGATGAATCCTAACTGTAAACTAAAATACCTTCTTACAAGACTGGGTATACTTACTAATGCAAACTGTAGAATCTGAGAAGTCGGCCACGCATGTGCTGTTAGAATGCCCTGCGCTAATGCACATACGGAATAGGCTCCTGGGAATGTTTTTTCTTACGGAAGAGGCAATAAAACTCTCTAAAGTAGATTCTATACTACTTTTTATTGACGCAACAGGGCTTAAAGACCTACTCTAAACCCAGAAGCAGGCAAAATAGATTTGACGATCGCAGTGCCACATCCCCTAACAATAATAATATGACTATTTACTAGGGTACATAAGAACGTTTTCAATAAAGCCAAGATCTGCACTTCCAAGAGATGCACAAGCTATTTACTGTTTTCTCTTACCGATATTAGAATGAACATGAGAACAACTGAATAGTATCTAAGACATAAATATACGAGTATACCTCCCGTCCGATAACAGCATATATAAGAGGGGATCTAAAGCACAATGACGTATATACGAAATTCAAGATGTCGTTAAGTGAAACAAAAATGAAAAATAAAAATAACCAACATTTGAAAAGTATAGTCAACTGATTCGATATATAAAGCGGAATCTAAAGTACAATGACGTATGTACAAAATTTACCATGTCGTCAAGTGAAGCCAAAAATAAAAAATAAAAATAATTAACATTTGAAAAGTATAGTCAACTGCTTCGATTTTTCAAAGTATTCTGTTTTTAGCCATGATGGATACTACAACCAGACAATTTATGCAATTTGCCCTCGCTGGCCAGTTGCATAGAATAGTTCTGATATTTTCTTTTCCTTATGACACTTTCTACCGCTTCTAAATTCTTCGTGTAGTAATTGAGTCTACAATGTCCTGTAAGAAGTTCACCGAACTTTGATGTGTTAATAATCAATGAATCTTCTTGACTGCCACATTCCTGTTTGAACTCTCTCAAACAAGTAGATTTTGTGTTCAAGTAGATTTTATATCTTCCGTTCACATAATAAGTTATTTGTAAAGCTATTTGTTACCCCTTAGAAGGGCTCTGGACCAATGAAAGGAGTACATGCACCCTTCTTTGTATAAAGTATATACTCCAGATAAATGAAGAAAGAAACTCTTAGAACAAATGACAAATTAATCTCAATTTATATTCATGTTAAATAGTACAGGGAGGAAAAAAACGTCTAGAAAAAATAATATATGATGGATATATATATACGGGAACTTGTGGTAAGTACTATATATAAACAAATAAGAAAAAAGAAAAGGTATAGTGCCTAACAAAAAAAAAAGAGAATCATAAATTCTTTTTCTCAATTTTTTCCCACTTGTTTCATAATATTTTCTAGGAAAGTTGTTAATTACACACAAACTAAAAGTTAAAAAATTCAAAAATAAGCAGATAAAGTGTTAGTATTATAAATGATTCTTTAGTAAAATCAAGTAATAAAATATTATACATTAAATGCAGTTAAATTAATTATAAGTTCCCACATCATTTGACCAATATCTATTGCCATTGAGGTAAAAATGCAAAAATTTCAAATTCTTTCTACATTAAATTTATACCAACAAAATACCAACAGAGCAAAAAACCCTGTATCAATTAATAAAATCTCTATCTATCCTAAGGGTAAATAGAGATTAAATTGAGCAAACTCCTGTCAAACGAGTATCTAAATATAAAACATTTCGTTCAATTTGAAATAATTTAGTGTATATTTTGGTTTTTGTTACTTGGGTATTGTTTCTAGAATTCCAATAAATGATTAATTAGAAGCTATAAAATATTTGATATATTTATAATTTAGTATAATAAAGCCCAATCAATGGAATTGATAATCTGGTTAGACAATTAATTAAGCACAAGAAAGCCTTGAACAAATAAAACTCAACAAAAGTTGATCAAACAAAGTGTAGAATTAATTGATCGATACTTGTACATGACGAAATGTATCTGTGTGTCCGATTTTATCTGGAATCGAAACAGAATCGTTTAGTATCGTTTAGACAATGTATTGACAATTTATTTATAAACAATTAATAACAACAAATAAGCTATTTGGTTAACGTCTTTTTGATTAAGTGAATTCATTAAACCAAGTATTTATGAAATACATCCGCATGGGCACATGACATACCATCGTGTGAATAAGAGTTCAAATCGGTTTGTATGCTTTTTATAATTTTTTAATAGCTTTGGTAGATATAGATTTTTTATTTCTATGAACTCTAACTGATAATTTATGGAAAAAACTTCAATTATATACTGCATAAACTATTTTAAACGTATTTACCTTCTGAGCATTTTTTTATAAAGTTTAATTAAATGCCCTACTTAGCACAAATTTAAAAGTTCTCTTAGCCATAATGAAATATGAAAATAAGTTAGCTTTGATTTCTTCGAAGTTTTACTACACTTCACACATATAGCTTTAATTCAAATCAGAAATATTTTTGCTATATATTGCATAGTATTTATACATATGAGTATTTATAAATGTCTACCGAGCTATTTATTTTAATGCAGTACTACTTGATAAGATCTATCAATTGTCAAACATTACCTATAACATCTGTAAAAGGAAATTTGGTAAAGGAATTAAAGGTCGTACCTAAATCAGATAGCAACTTTACTCCTTCCTTTGAGTGCACCTCCCTGGGATCGACACTGCAAAAATTTGACAATCAGCATCACTTTTATAATCGCTTTTATAATCCCTTTTATAATCCCTTTTGTGTTTAGACTATGGAAGAACAGATATCGGCAAAATTTTCTTCTAAATGGAAATAAAGAATTGTTTGAACCATCATATATTTTGCTGAACAGTTTAAACGTTTTAATCTTTGTATAATTGATGGTCGCGATAGAAAGATTTATATGAAGAGTGTCTGACATGGCAGGAAATTTTGAATACCTTTCTAAGGTTAAAATGTTAAAATTTTTACAGTTAATGTAGAATGGTTTTACATGCAAGCGACTCAGCCATACAGTTAATATCGCCTCATAATTTGCTTATAGATGCTTATAGATTTATTTTTCTAATTTAACTTTTTCTTTTGAAAAGTGGTTAAAGCTGATTCAGAGTTCAGAGTACAGAATGTCTTCTTTGTGATATTTTGAAATCAAATTTTTGTCAAATGCCAGTCCTAAGTATTTTATCTATGCACTCAACTCTAGCATTATTCACTATTAACAAACTTAGATTCTAATGTCGCTTTTGAGTAACATTGAGTTGAGTCTTCGATTTCTAAATGAAATTGACCAGATCATGCATAAGCACCCGCAGATAGTCAGAAATTTATTTGCATCTGCATCAGGAAACAAAATATGTCAGCGTACAAGGATTATAAACTGGGTGTGATTTTTGGGATGTCAGTGGTATTAAATAAGTAAAGCATAGGAGAAAACGAAGTATGTTAAGAGACTTCAGTTTCGATTGATTTGAAAGAAATTGAAAGAAATTTGAATCTTAATTTTTGATTTAACAAAATATTTTCAAGCAACTTTATGGTTGGTGTGAAAAATATTTATTGCACATTTTAAGTATAATTCCTGCATGCCACATTTATCATTCTTATCACCGGGCTATTGATTGGGTAACTTTTTCTTACGTAAAGGTGTGTTTAAGGTTTATATCACTCTAATAAAAGTGGCAGGTCAGTCAAATGATTTGTGTAACACTAAATTGTTTATCTTGGAGAATATTTATTTCTTCACCATCTTCCTTCAATCACGTAAACTGTTGGGTCAAGGCTTAAATAGTTATACATATTATACTCATTGGGACTTAATTTGAAAACAGAATAATGATTTTGATTGATTATTAAATAATTTCAAATACTTTTACATAGAATATACTTTATATTCTACTCGTATACTTTATATTAGCAGTGTACCAAGCGGTTTACAAATACTCTGTAGTTTCAAAATAGTTCCAAAGGAGAAGATTTAATTTTTTTAGAATTTAAAAGTCAAATACAAAAATCTGAAATTCATTTAATTCAAATAATATGTATTAAAAATAATTTCTAAATTAATGTAACCAAAATTAAATTCAGTTGAATCTTTAATGACATGCAATCACTGTAGGCCTTAATATAGTATATTTTATTTATGAAGTTGAAGTCTCTACTGTGGAAAACTTAAACTGGCACACTTTTTCCGCTTTCCACGCACGAAAACTTCAACAAATTCGCATCAGACAATGAAATAATTTTTTGTTTGTGAGCATGAAAAGCTAATTCGGGGCTTCACATGGAAGTGAATGTATTGCAGATGGCAGCAAATTTAATTTATGCTCAT
Organism: Teleopsis dalmanni; assembly: GCF_002237135.1. NCBI lineage: Eukaryota > Metazoa > Arthropoda > Insecta > Diptera > Diopsidae > Teleopsis > Teleopsis dalmanni. The sequence goes on from NC_051846.1 coordinate 10,369,982, forward strand.
TCAAAATTTGTAACTTCACACTTTTTGAAATAAAATCAACTAAAATGAATAAAAATAAATTGTTTGCAACATTTTTTGCTGTTATCCGTTTTTAATTGTGAGGATTTTCAGAGCAGCAAATGCGGTTAATCTGCATACAATGCGAGTGCAAGTGCAAGAGTCTCGAAGTATAGACTCCGCCACATACAAAAGCTATTAGCTATGCAAATATTTTGCTCTATATCCGCATTTGACTGTATCTGTTATTAAAAATTGCAACAATTTTCAAACCATGGCAATTGAAATATTTTCCAATTTAACACTCTTAATTACTACTGAATGTTCCTCAGAGCCATTGCAACAGTTTTAATAGTCGTGAATCATTAGAGAGAAACTTGAGGAGCCTGAAATTGGGCCAAATGTAGATCTTTGCCAAATTGCTTCTTGTAGTAGCGTATATGGAATTGGAACTGTTTTGATTTTAATAGGACTGACTTAGTAACCTTTTCTCACTTAACATAATTACGAATATAGAGTTTCTTTCTAAATTCCAAAAATAATTATTAGTATTTATAGCTGCAATTTCGAAACTTCAACTTTATGTCTTTAGTTATAAAAACAATTTACTTTCAAGTAATTTATATGTGAATATTAATGACTTATGAATGCCAGTGAAAAGTACTACTACATTAAGTGAGGGGGTTACGCAATTTTCCAATGTATTTGTATTTACCGCCAAATATGAGTGCGTTTATCTGTGCTTACTTAAATGATCAAAAGTGATTATGCGAAATTGTTAAATTAAAATTTACTCCTACAACAAAAACTAACAAAGTTAAAAAAAAAAATTATTTTTTAGAGAAAACATATCGTTGCATAACAATTTAATGTATTTAATGCTTAACAAGCCAAAGTTTATCTAAAGCAAACAGAAATTTAATTAAAATGATAAAATTACTCAAGCTTGCACAATGGCACTGTTTTGTCTTATCAGAGCCAAACCGGAACTGCGACTGCATTGGCTACTAAATCTGTAGCTGCAACCTTGATGTTGAACAGTGAACCGGCACAATTGAAATTCAACACTATATAGTATCAACCCATACACCCATACACCCATACAACCTAGAAGCTATTATAGTTCGCTATCCCCGTTTACCTTGATTTGCCCTCAATTTTATAACTCGCCGAGCTTGTACTTAAAGGTGTTTACACAAACATACTTGTATCTTATATAAAACCGTTACAAAAAAGTGTATAGTTTCTTAAATAATTATCTTTAAATTCTTGTTCTTGAGCCAAGCAAAAGCTAAAGCTAAAGCCCGGAAGAATGAATTCATTTGGCGTGAAAAATGCCAAACTCGGCATTGTCTCTTCGCAAAACTAGTCACCCTTGGTACATTACGTTTTTTTAATGGCGCTTAACGCCTCAATATTTTCATAGACAAACAATCCGTGATTGAATGCTTCATTGGATGGATACCAGGTTGCTGGCATGCTTGACTAATAAAAATAAAACTGTTACTTTATTCGTATTATTTATAATATATTTATTTATCTTACTTTAAATTCATACTAAGAAAATAATAATTTTATTTATGGAAATCTGTGCAGTTTTCATTGAGAAAAAACGGAAGAGTATTTTCTAACATATTTTTTTGTAATAGAAAATCACTTTAAAATCGAACAAATTTTTATAAATTTTTTTCAAAAAAACTCATATAAGGTAGATGCTTCGAGGGCATTCTGATTTTCGATGAGATTGCTAGCGTTTTTTATCCAAAAATTTCCAAACTTAAAGACTAATATATGGAGAACTATACTGTAACGATGTAAAGTTAAGTGAAAAAGTTACTTAAAATATTGAAATTTATTAAAATGCAATGGATACTAAATCGAAGTTTTGTCTAAATATTTAATTCATTTTTAACATAATCAAAATAAAAAAAAATATAACTTCTAACTTTATTATTATTACGTGTATTATGTTGAAGCTATTTGAGCTAGTGCACTTGAGCACTTTTACAATCTATTAACTCGAGGTGTCTTCAAAACCCCTCTTTTCGCCTTGACTGGATTATTGTTTATCATTTCTTCAGACTAAGTCATAATTGACCTCAGATATGCATACCTCCCCGAGGAGCCTGCATACTTTCCCGAGGAGCGATTCTGAGATTCGATAACGCGGTGTTGGTAAGTCTGTCTGTCTAACTTTATTAAGCATATTAATCGATTAACTCAATCAGAACAGTGCAATGATTAGCAATTGAGTTTTTATATAAACTTTTATCTTCTTCTATCGATGAAACTAAGATAAGTTCTTGCACACAACCTATGTCATTGACGACAATTACTCTAAACTAGTTGACCTAAGGACTCGTTGCTGATTTTTGACCTGTTAAACCATCTTCTTCAGGTGCGACAAGTCAGTCCAATATTTTTTCAAACTTACTTATTGCCACTTCTCTATCTGACACTTTAAACATCTTTTTCTGAAACATCGTTTTTCATACTCACGAACTGACCAACCAGCAAAAGCGATTAATTCATTTTAAATGGATATGGATATCCTTACATTATTGATATCATTGTTATTAAAGAGATAATCTGTTATCACATATTCTTGTGAAGCAGTAGATAATAATTAAAAACAAAGTTATAAAGCAATATTGTTCCAGTGAAATTAATCTGATTAAAATATACATTCTTTACTTGTATAAAAGTTATAATGACTCTTTGTATCAAGAAAATATATTTATGATGCGCAAAAGTGTCAGTTTTTTTCGATAATTTTAAATGCTCTGTTATTTTAACGGAAAATACGCAGATTAAGCAGCTGGTTAGACTCGGCACCTTTTCGAAAGAACCACACATATCAATTCTATAATCATTTCTTGTGAGCGTCTAACAGGAAATCCATTTCCTGCAACGAGGCCAAAGGCTTTTTACTTCAGCAGCGAAATCAAGTCGGCATGACCTTAATGCTCCAAAGCTACAACATAACATTTAATCTTTAGAAACATGATAGACGTACATTGGCTTTGGACAGTGGACTGTAGGGCGCCATGGAACGAAGCTAGGACTGCCCTATTTAAACTCCTATAGATTTTGTTGTCTAGTGATCGTGAACGATGTACTAAAATATATGTTATGTCACTGTCCAGACTTGTCTAGATCCAAGCACATGATCCAAAGGGGATCGATATTCTTTAACTTAATTTCTTATGTTACCGATATAGAAGTGAACCAAATACTTAATTTCATAAATTCATCTAATATAATATAATACTCCTAAACCTCTACAAAATTTTGAAGATTGAAATCTAATTAATTGAATCAGGTTTTGATCTACTTTCACTTCATCTTTCTGGTTTTCCTATCTGTAAACAGAGATACTATAAAGTTTTTAACTGTTGTATTAAGAAAGCATGTAGCACTTTCTCAATATACAAAACTATGACGGAAATTTTTTTTGAATTGAATCACAATATTTGCACACAATTTGAAATTGATTTTATTATATGGATCTAAATCATAAATGGCAATTTACTAAATATATAACTGCTTAATAAATATAATACAGTCGAAAAAGAGATTAACTAACTATGCCGAGAATAACAACGAAAACTTAAACCAAACATTTGATTGGATAGGGCATATATTGCATTAGTTCTCTAATGTTTTTTCTCAGGGTACATTCGCTTAGACCCTACAAGGAAACCGAGAAAGAGGTACATCAGCTCTATGTCTTACAAACGAACTATGGTATACACACTGAATTCATCTCCAACAATCTATGTATTTGTCTTATAATCTTCGTTTTTCCTACTTTTTATAGGTCTTTTCGGGTTATCACAACAAATATTTTCCTATAGCTGGAAAATTGTTTAGCAATTTAACACGAAATATAAATTATTGGAAAACTTTTCCAAAATCCGTTAACTTTTTTCTAACTCCCTATGCTTCCATATTATATATGAAATGAATCAAAATAGTAACTAATCTTAGTCACTATTATCAAAATTTTTAAAAATAATTATCAATATTTAGTTTAATTTTTATAAAAAAAAATGTATATAGTTAATAATAGTAACTATTGTAACTTTTATATGGAAATAATACAATCAATATTTTATTATGTAGTTTTTTATTTTTATTGTAACTTTGGAGTGATTTTCACAATATTATCTCTTATATTATTTATTTAATATTGTTTACTTAATAATAATTTTTGTTGTATTTTTAAAATTTCTATATTTCTATATTTTTAAAGTGAAATTTTTATTTTAATTTCGCTGATTTAAAGTTTAAATATATTAATTATCTGCATTCGTATATATATCATATATTGATCTGCTTAATGTTCTTAAAGTGAAATGGCTAGAAATATTAATATATGACTAATTTAAATATATTTTAATTAAAAAACTGTTATATTAAAATTTTTAGGGTTAATGAAAAAACTTCAAGTTTTTTATATATTATATATTACATATAGATATAAAAAAAGATAGAAACAACAAAAACTTAAAGTAATTATATACCTAATTTATTTAAATATATATTTTATTTAAATATGTGTGTATTATTTTAACATGTTTTAACATTTGTTAGCTAAGCTTGTTTTGTTATAAACTTAACTGTCTTATTGAACTGCTTTATGAGTTTAGACTAAAAGAGAGAGAATATATTTTAGAATATGGGTCATCGGTATATGACAATGAGCTTAGCGTGCTACAGATTTTGTAGATCATTTCATTAATGGCTTATGAGAGTTATTTGTATTAATGTAAAACTTTATTTATTAGTATTAGAGTTGAGCTAAACAACAGTAATAAATTTTAGGACCGTAGTTTATTTAATTTCATTTTACTATAACACCATAAAGGCTCTAACATAAAATGGCAGTTATTTTAATATTTTTATATATTATAAATATTTATAAACAAAAGATCTATATGTTCTTAATACAGTTAAGAGAAATGCAATTTCTGTGGTTATCAATTTTTATTTTATTCATTTTTACTTATTTAGATTTCATGGACTTTATGCTTAAAAATTTCATTTAAAGATTACTGAGTCAAGTATATATGTATATATTGTATATATACTAATGAAAAGTGAAAGTTATGAATTTAGTAGAAAACATGTACACATAATTTATATTATATATAGATTAAGTTTTTATTATAATTCCTTACTAAAATATAAAAAAAAAACACTAAATTACAATCATTTCTAATTTTGTCTTTATGTTATATTAATTTTTATTTTTTTAAATATTTTTTCCAATAATTGTTGCATTTAATATCACCTACAAACATTTTATTTAGGTTTCGATCATTTTTTACTTGAAACACTTAAGGCGCAGTTTTAAAAGAAAATTCAGTGTTATTATAAGTTGGTATATAAAAGTTATATTTTAATAGGCAAGTATATTGTTATATGTGGATATATATCATACATATGTAAAAAAAGAAAAATAAATAAAAAATAAAATAAAATTAAGGTAATGATGAAAATTTCGAATGTATATATATATATTGTTAGCTTTTTGTGGCAGTCAGTTTGGTTAACTAAATCAGTCCGACCCCACTGGTCCATTGTGATGCCACTGCTAAACATACAGGATATTAGAAATTAAATTACTTTGAAAGTTTGCTATAATAGAATTCAATAAGTATACAAATTTATAGAATCAAATCCAAACTTCATTTTGTTCTAATTGAAAGTTAAAAAATTCTCTCTAATACCTACCAATAAAAAATTTTTATCGATAACAGAGTTAGACAGAAAAATTTTAAATCGGATATATTAATTCTTTTTAAAAATTATACTTATAAACAATAGAGACCAAGTTTTTGAGTTTAAAATTTTGCTTTGATCATATTAATTAATAATTAAAATAAATTTTTTTTTGTTACTATCATAGATAACTAAACTAAATGTTGTGTTTAGAGGTATCAACAAATTTTTTTCTTTATTTCTGCATTAAATGGATACCTCTGAGTTATCATGGTTTTAAAGTGTAAAAAATTATTTCAGCAAAGGCCAAGAGTTCATAATTCTTTTAAAAAATATAAAGTTAGAGATATACAGTGTGGAAAAATTAATAGCATGTTTTTTGAAATAACATATGTGCCTGTGTTTCTTTAACACTTTGAGATCAATTTTCATATGAAAATTTTTAACTTAAAATTTCAATAAATTTATAGATTAAAAGTTTGAGAAATTATTTAACAGTGTATTGTTTGCGCCTACGATACATTTTGATCTTGCTCTGCATTAATGAAATATAAAAATAATTTTTATTATTATTGTTTCAAATTTTTTTTTATTATATTTTAATATTTAAATGCAATTTTATGTTCCACTATAAATAATAGTATTTTTTATTTCTGTTTTTTTTTTTGTTTTTTGTTTTGTTTTTGGCAACATTTAAAACCGTTTACTTTACTTAATGTTTGTATTTATCTTTAACGATTTTCTTTTTATGAGCACATTAAAATGTAAAAAAAATTAAAAATTTGTTACAGTATGATAATGTGAACAATGTTAAGTTAATATGTAAAGTATTATTATTAATCTTCACACTTTTCATCAGCATTTCATTTTATTTACTTGATAGTCACAAATAACAAATTTTTAATTTTAATATCTTTTTCAATATTATTTTTATATATGTAAATTTTATTATAATTACAATTATATGTTAAAAATTGTTCAAAAGGACATTCGCATATATACTAATTATTTTTGTAGTCATAATGAGTAGCTAATTAAAAGCTAAACTGTTGTTAAAATCTTAGTAAAACAACAATATATTTACTCTTAAGCTGGTGCTTGTTTCTTTGTAATTATATTTAAATGTTCATATTTTCAATTTACTCACAATTAATATTATCTTTTTAATTTCATTAAAAATTCACATTATGTTATATATATATTTATATAATATATACTATGCTAAAAACAACTTTAAAAAAGTGGAGCTTTTGGAGCTGTTACCAAGCACACTTGTAATTCACAAATGCTTTTTTCTGTCAATACAGTTTTACAATTACTTTTTTTTTCCATTTTAATTACTTAATCATATATCCTACTATATACCAATTTGAGTACATTTATGCTTAGTTGGTTTTATTCATGCGATATCAATTACTTTGGATTTTTTTTTATAAATACACATATTTTAAATTAAAATATAATTTTAAAAAATCATTTTAAACTAAACAATTTCAATAAAAAAAATTAAACTTGCTATAATTTAAAAATTGACTTATATAGAAATTTAGAGTATATAAATTATTTTTAAACTCTCTCCTTTGGAAGAATTAAATTTCTTTACATATAAATGTACTGCCATTTTAAGCCTTTATTTTATAATAAATCACTTAAAATATAACAACCTAACAAAAACTCCTCCTCATCTTCATACTTCTTTTCCTTCCTTACAATGATATAATTAAAATAATATTTACTTAGAAAATGAATACTAAATTTACTAATTGTAGTAAAAATTTTTAAATAAAAATATTTCATTTATTAAAAATAATACAAAACAATTAATTTCAAAATAAAAATACACACAAAATATTTTGGCCAATTTGCCAGCAAATGCAATTTTTAAATATTTTTTCTAATATTAAAAATACATATAATATAAAATTTAAAACTATAAACATATAAAAAACATTAATAAACTTAATTTACAGTCTCAATCTATGCATTTAACTTACTTCCCCTTTCATTGTAGTTTATATATTTTTTTATTTTTTCTGGATTCGATTAATTTTTATTATTTTTATTTCATTTCTGATTAAAGCCATTTTTACTTTCTGTGGGGAAAACCTGAAGTTTCTTACAATTTTCACAAAAATTTTTTTTACATATTCGTATTTTTTTTAATAGAAAGTTTAACATACTAAAGTCTAAATTTCAAATAACGTTGGCTGTTTTCTTGTTGCTGGTTGCACTCGATTTCGGGTTTTTAAAATTTTAATACCAATTCATATCTTTTCACATTTACTGCTGCGTGCGTGAATTTCCTCAAACACATCTTAAAACTGAATTTCAATATAGAACACTTAGTCCTGCTCCGTAGCTCCAGGATAATAATATGGCGGTGGGCGTTCGTATTCAGATGCTGGTGGTGCCATCGGTGGATTTTGATAACGTGGTGGACCACCATCCCAGTGTCTATAGACAAAGAAAAAAGACAAAGAAAAAAGACAAAGAAAAATAAATATTAATAACAATATATACAAACTCCTCTAAATAACAGAAAATGAAAGAGAAAATTTTGATAGTAGTAGTAGAAATAGAAAGGATATGTTATTTGTGGCAGTGTATACACAACACTGATGTATAAAAATGTGAACAATTAATTCACAATGAATTACAAACGGCTTTAACGAATATGTACAACATATAGAGAAACGTACATAGATTTTAGTTTACTAAACATAAGAGTTCACAACAATAAGACTTATAATTTATTTTTGTATATTTTATAATAAAATAAAATAAAATATGTTGTAAACTTGGTTATTTTTACAAGACCAGAAGTACATAGGTGTGTGTATTAAGAGAGAAAGAGAGAGATAGTTTGATTCATCAGCGTTCAAATATGGTTTCTAAGGTGTGACAGTTAATATAGTGTATTTGATTGCTGTGATTGATGTGTTAGTAAGCAGCGTTCTAAAACATAGTTAGTATATTTAATTATTTAAAAATAAAAATAATAAATAACGAATTTATTGCTTACACTAAATTTGCTAATATATATTTTTAAATGATAATAATTAATATTACAATACTTCAGGATAGAACCTTGTTTTGAAATGATCTACCTAAAGTATCCGGATTTTGTTGTTTGTTAACTACTTCTTAAGTAATAGACATTTTTCAAAAAAATTTTTGTTATGTTGGTACACCTTTTCTTGACATATGGTACAAATTTGAGCTAATGTGAGACTACCTTAAGGGCATTTAGCGATATTTACTATGGAAAATTTTTGATGTACGCGATTTTTTGGCCAAACACGGCACCACTGTCATCAATCAGGCACCATATTCGCCAGATTTGGATGCGTGCGACTTTTTTCTGTTCCCGAAACTCAAATTGCCCCTTCGTGGTAAGCGTTTTGAGTCGATTGAATCGGTAAAAGAGAATTCGCTGATAAAAAAAATTTGGAATAAAATTTAAATTTGTGTGTTTTATTTACAAAATCCGAGTACTTTTTGAGCAGAAGGTAAATAATAGTAACATATATGCATATTATATAAAGTTAGGTTCAACTAATTACGAACGATTCACTCAAAATTTAATGGTTATCTGATCATTTCATCAACGTCTTAAATTGGTCGACCTATCGTTCTAACCTTAATAGAAAACTTTTAACAATACCTTAAATTGTGATAAATTTAATAGAGATATCTAGAAAAATGGAATATAGCTTCCAGAAATGTCTTCCAATATTTTGTGACCGCAATTTCTCTCAAATTGCAGCAAGTTCTTATTCAAAACCATGGCTTCGCCATAAAATATTAATTTTTTTTTAATATATACTTTTGAATTTTAAAATTTTGTTTGAAAATGTTTCTAATTAGTTGAACGGCCGATTTTTTGTGTTTATGAATTTTTTTTAAATAATAGTTTTGAGAACCTTGAATTACAGTAAAATGTTTAACTATATGTATAAAAATAATTTATAATTTATTTTGTTACAGTTGTTGCTTTTCTTTCGCAAATATTTCATACAAAAACATAAACTTATATATCTAAGCTACTTATTATTAAAAATTAGACAAAGATAACTATATATTATTAGATAATAAAATTATATTATTATTGGATATTAGAATTATTAGATATATTATACATTAATGCAATGTTTCTAATTAATTATTTTTATAATAAAAATTTAATTTTATGTTCGATAAATTTTTATTAATTATTTGTTAGTGATCATATCGTATAAGCTATAATGATAGATAAACTCAATCAACTGATGGAAATTGACACCATCATCAAGCACATAAAAAGACAACGCTTGAAAAGGAAAGGACACGTTCTGTGGATGCCAGAAGAGCAGCAGCCAGACCAGCAGAAGATTGAAGTTAGAACAACGAGAAAAAAGTAAGATAGAGAGAGAGAGGGAGTGACAGTGTTCGACAAGAGCTGAGAGATATGAATGTCATCAACTATAAGTTAAAAGCCAAAAATAGAGAAGAATGGAGGAATGTCGTAAAACAAGTTAAGATCCTACATGGACTGTGTAGCTATTGATGATGACTTGTTAGTGATCAATTTATTTATAACTATTAATTTTATAATACTAATAAATTGTAATAAAATAATTTTTTTAAATAAACATATTTTAAGATATTTTGTTTTTTTTTTCGAAGGTTAAATTATTTGAACTGATCGAAGCTTGTTTCACTTAGCTTGTCGTCGCTTAGCGAAATCTCTAGAGTAGTAAAGATAGATCATTTGATTCAAATGTGTATTAAAGGAGAAAAGATGATGATTATGTTGTAATATATGCTAAAAGAATATGGGGTGTGATTAGGGTAGTAATTAAAGCTAGTCTGGACCAAAGAGGAACCTCATAATTTCAACGAGATACAATCAATAATCAATGGGACTCAAAATAATGTGTTGTGACATATAAATTGATGTACGAAATCAAGAGAAATAGAGTGAGTTGTTTTAGCACATGTTGACATTAAACATACTTTAAACAAAGTGAAAAGTAACTATTTGGTATGTAATTGGTCAAACTTGAACAATTCATCATGGTCCCAATGGATAATGCATTAATGTGCCACACAAGGTAAAATTTATTTCACAGCAGTTGATTATATTCTTTTACAAAAATTATTTTAGATCGAGGTTTCAAGAATTTTACTGCTTATGCTAGCTGTGGTCAAATATGCGAGACACTAAAAATTTTTGGCCACCATATTGTATTCGAATATAACCTGTTATAAGTATCTTTATATAAAACTGAGCAATCTGATATACTCGAAATTTTTTTATTTAAATTGGTGGATTCAAATGGTCGAAATCGATATATTCGTGGTGATTCAATATAATAATGTTCGAACAGTACCAGTTCAGATTATTGCTTATTAATATCCTAGGAACACTTCTGTTATTAAATACTAGACAAAGATAGAGGAAATGCTAAAATTACATATCAATAATGTTTATATCGAAATCATACAAATTATAAATAAATTTAAATTTTTGTTATAATTTTTAGTAAAATAAAATTACAATAAACATACTGTGATAAAATTATTGCTGTAAAATGTAAAATATAGTATAATACTTGTATATATATATTATTTAAAAAAATTCGATATAAATTCTATACTTTATTTTATTTATTATATTTTGTTTTTTTATTCATTTTGTTTTTTTATTTTTCTATTAAATTTTCTTTATATTAAACCTAATAAAGATGTCTTTTCTAAGCAGTACGTATTTTTTGAACACCCAAATAGTTGTGTAGCAGAAGCATTGAAAGTGCAAAAATCGAATTGCATATATGTGGTATCTCATTTTTTTTTACAATGTCTTCGAATTATTTTATTAATATTTATTATATGTTTTTAGATGAATGTTACAAACAAAAAAAAAAAAGAAAAAATGCAGTCATATGACACGAAATGGTTAACACATTATGATTTTCACTAGTTGTTGATGTTTCAATGAAGTAGTATTCGAAAAAAACAATATAAGCCAGAGTTAAATGTATGACGAAATGTTTGACTACAAGCACAAAATATTAAATTATTATTTTTAAAAATAAAAAACTTATACTCTCACTAATGTCTGCAGTAGTGGTAAATAGGCATCCTTAAAATTAATAAATGGCTTTGAAGTAGCTTTACTTAGTTACACATTATGGCACCAACTCTGTATGCACTTTTGTTTAGTAATTGCCTTGCTTTGGCATTTGACACAATTGGGAAGTTTGGTTAACACTTGTTATTGGTGTCGTAAATATATAGTTTTAACAATTATAACGCTTGGAAAAATAATGTAATGAGTTATATTATATTTTTGGGTTAAAGAAGTAAATGTTTAGTAATGTAAAGCACACGCACACATCATCACAGGTAGATAATTTATACCTAAAAGAAACCATCTGCCGTCAGTGCTTTTGGCCTTGTATCAATAGCCCCAACAATAGCTCTAAAGAAATTTAAGAAATATAAATTAAAAATAAAAATATAAATTGTATTATGTTGATTTCCTTTTAACACAGTTTAATATTTTTAAATGAAATTTCGATATATATTAAGTGTTGTTAGAATACCAATATGAGCTTGAACATCTTAAAACATTATTTAGTTTATTTATGTTAAAAATATAGTATATAATTATGAAGTAAATAAATTCTAAGCATTCCAAGAAGACGTTTAAAGGCTACCCAAAAATATTTAATTATAATATAATTAGACAAATAGACTTAAATAAAGTTTTGTAAAAACTTTATATCAAAATGCAAAAATTACTATAAAAAAATATATCTATAAAAATTCAAGGCAAAAAGCAAATATCGAAATAACAAAGAATTATACTTACTTGGGCGCCATATCATTGTAACGTGTATCACGTACACCAGACGCCGTGGATGGTGCTCCATGCCCACCAGAACCTACAGTTTCTTCATAGTATTCTCGTCTGCGACGATCTTTATTCTTTCGTCGTTTATTTTTGGGTCCGCTATAAGAAAGCAGGGATATAATGAAGATTTGCAATGAAATGTTTTAAAATGATTGTGTAACAAATTAAATAAATAAATTTAATAATAACAAACCTAAAATAACTAAACAAAAAATATAACAGTACACATAAAAAATTTTAAATTAATCATTTTCTAAAATATATAAAAATAATGCAAATAAAAAATAATAAAAAAAAGAAAACGTAATATAGTAAAACAAAGATAATGTAAATAAAAACTAAATAAAAATAATATATAACAATAATATATAAAAATAATAAATAAATTATTTGAAATATTAAAAAAAAAATCAAATTTAGTATTAACTAATAAGACTAAAAATTTTAAAGATTTAAATAGTTACAAGCATTATAATCATTCCAATTACGTTCTTAATGAAATATGTATTAAATATAAAATTAAATGAAAAATTTTGTTAATTTTTTTGTGGTTCATTATTTTAAAAAACATAGTTTACGAGTGTGTCGAAGAAAAAATTTGAAGCAAGCCGTGAATTGTTTTTTAGGTGCAGCCTAAAACTATACTTTAGTAATTTTTTTTGATTTAAAGAAAATTTAAATGGTATGTAAAAATAATATGTATTATCATAATTTTGTTTATAATATGTTATAACATCAACAGTGTCAGTTCATATAAAGCTTGTAATTATTCATAAAGAAAAAATGAAAAGAAGTTTAATGAAACCAAAATGAAGACTTACTTTGCCAATGGAATATGATCACGCTCACTGTAAGCATCATACAAATACTCCCTGAAAATTATTTTATTTTTAGTAAATCAAGAAAAACTTTAACTTGAACAAATACAACGAATTAAATACAACTAATTAAATACAAAAAAATACATACAAAATCTTAAAAACATACACTGTTTCTCTAACAAACAAACATGTATAAAAAAAAACGATTTTTAAACATCAAGTTAATTAAATGACAGATAATAGAAAGCTAAAACCTACGTGGAAAATTTAATCATGTAAATAATTTATATTTTTTATATAAATTGTTTCCTTATTCATTAATACATATATATATGTAGAAAAATACACATTTTTCATTGTTAATAATTTCTGGAAAAATTTTTCAAATCTATAGTTTTTGTTTCTTTAAGATTATTATATTGATAAGTAAAGCTACCTCTCAGATATTTTTATTTATTTTTTAAGTAATAATTTCATATGACCATTTCACCTAATTTTCTAAATCCAATATCGAATACAATTATTTAAAAATAATAATAATATTATAATATATTATAAAATTGTTTCTACAGTTTTCTAAATTTTATAATAATAAATATTAATAATTTTTAACTTTTTATTTTAATTGATTTTCATTTTTTGATTTAATATTATAATTTATAAAATTATTTTATGTTGTATATTACTTTGAAATAGAAATAAAAATTATTACTAATATATTGGATGCTGATAATAGTTTGAAGAATATTGGGATGCAACAATGAAAACTTTAAAAATCAAAAACAATGAAAGAAAAAAATTAGAAGATGCAAGGAAAGTGTAACAAACTTATTAAAAAAAACTACCAAGCTGTTATGTGAAATTTAAAGTAAATAACTATTATATATATAGTATATATGACAATATATAGTACTTACGACTCTACTAAGGGTCCAGGATAGGGGTCTGATTTTTGATATAAGCTTGCCAATTTAACAGCTACAATAAGGGTTGGCAAGAAAAGCACAACACATACTATAACACCAGCCCAGAAACCATTCTGTAATAAATTGTTTAATTATTTACTATACATATAATTTTAAAAATTTTAAGAATTTACCCATGGATCTACAATACGATTGCAAGCAGCAACAACACCCGCATCATACACTCGTGCTAATGGTTCACACAATCCAATCTTATTTTCTACAGAATCCACAACCATGCCTAAGAAGCGTACAATTTCACTAGAGAAATAATTAACTAAACTTTCAGCAGTTTCCTTAACAAACTGTCTACCATCCTTTGCAATAAATATTTGTGCACGATCAATTTCATTTACTAATAATGGTATTGATTCTTGGAATGAATGCTCCTTATAACGTAATATTTTATCTAAATCACGCGCTAAATTAATTAACTGGGATGACTGGTTTTTCATGGGTATAACAAGATTTTGCTCATATGTCTCAAGATGTAATGCTTGATTGCGCAGACTCACTTGTACATCTTTCATTTCACTACTAGTGATCCGTGATGCAGTTTGTCGCAATTTTTCAGAAATCTCGGTAAGGGAATGTTTAGTTATGGTATCGTTTAGATTATCAATAAATTGGCCTGAATCGAAGTATTTGATCGCCGAGTTGCCCATTTGAAGAATACGTTCTTTATCCGCATCACTAAGTATTTCTATATTCTCATTATCAAAATCAATGCCATTTACGAGATTATCAAGAGTTTGATTAATTTTATATTGTGCAGGATATTCGTTTATTTCTTGAATATCTATACGATTTTGTATTCGCAAAACCTCAAATACGGTATTATTCGCCTTACAAGATGTTATAGCATGCGATATACGGAATGGTGGTAAAGTTCCTGAGGCAGCTTTACCATTGCCTTGTGAAGGATATAGTACATTATTCAAATCAATAGAATTATCCAATAGTGCAAAAATTTCATCGTTTTGTGGATCCCTGAAAATAGTTTGAATTAATGATTAAATTATAATTTCGATAGGTAATGTAATTATAAACCTACTTCAATGGTACACACACTCCTCGATATGCAACTAAACCTAAAATAAAATGTACTAGACAAACCAAAGCAATAGCAGATAATGTCAAGAAAATTAATGCCACAGCGCTGCAATAAAAAGGTCACAGTTAAAAGACGACATCAATTAAAATGAATAAATACTTCACACTTACATCATGAGGAAGCGTGATCCGGAGCCTTTATTGCAACAATCATCACCATAACCGTCAGGCCGTTTACCACAAATACCACATAGTAACGCCATTACTAAACAAATAAGTATCTAATAATTAGAAAAAATATAATTTAATTAAACAATTCATACTCCTATAGTTAGCAATTCATTTACCAACAACAGAACTGTGCAAACTCCTATGCCTATATAGAACCGATATGGTCCATATTCATTAAGATAGTCATCTGCAACTCCAGTGTATTTGTCAGTTTTAGTACCAATTAAATTAGAAATCTTTTTCAATTCAGTTTTAATATCATTAGAAGCCTTCTGGAAGCTTTGACCTATAAACCATATATATTATATACATTTTTTAATACATTATTATTTTTTATTAACAAATTGCTACACTTACCAGCTTTGTTAATTGCCTGTATAATTTGTGGTGTATGTTTAGCGATTGTTTCATTCAAATGCTTACGCATGTTGTCCAGAGCAGTTCGTCCGCGATTGCCTGCAGCGGCAATGTTGTCATTTATTAATTGTTCCAAATTTTCAATTATTTCGGTAACATCAGGTAACTATGAAAATAAAAATATTTAATTAATTTCATATTAACAAAAATATTAAATTAATATTTATTTTGTATGAATGTATATGAGAAGTGTTGCATATTCAGCATCTCGCAATCTTTGAAAATTACTTTGATGTTGTAGAAATAATAAAGGAGCTTTTCAACATTTACTACTGTAATAAATATTATTAATTAAAATAAATTTATATTTTGTTGTTAGTAATCCATTTCTTAAGTTAGAATATATTTAATTTATTGGCTCATCTTATTTAAATAACAACAAATAAAACAAAATAACAGTTTAATCTTTTCGTTTGAGTTTTATTTGATGTTTTCCGATTTTTTACTAATTTTTTTGTATTGTTATAACCCATCGCTGGTTTGATCGTTTATATGAACAATAAAAGTGGTGTGGTAGTTGTAGTTGTAGTAACCTGAAAGGACCCTTAGCGCAGGAAACATAAATGGATTTCAAAAACGAATATATAGGTTATGGTGGAGTGTAAGAATAATTAAGAGGAGTTAGGGGTGTTATATAGGAATAGGGGAAGGATGTAGA
Organism: Teleopsis dalmanni; assembly: GCF_002237135.1. Classification (NCBI taxonomy): domain Eukaryota; kingdom Metazoa; phylum Arthropoda; class Insecta; order Diptera; family Diopsidae; genus Teleopsis; species Teleopsis dalmanni. The sequence goes on from NC_051846.1 coordinate 10,386,749, forward strand.
TGTGTAAACAGCCGGGTCTATTTCTCGTAGTTACTGGTAGTACTCGTCTATGCAGATGACTAAGCTTGACTCGATCTTTCCAACAGGGACAATACCAATATCTTCGCTACTTCACAAACGCATGGTAATAACTTCTAAAAGTTGCGCCTTGTCATACAAGCCGAAGGCTTTAACGTTGGTGTTAAATAATCTTTTTATGTACAGAGAAATGTCAAATAATCTTCGCGTTTTATGAAGAGTTCGAATGGCTTCCTAAATTTCTATAAATCTGTCTTATTGACAGCCGCCCCCATTTGAAATCTAGGTACCTAAGTAACAAAATTAAAAACATGTTCAATGATTAAGTTTCCTAGTCTGGAAAAGAAATTCGCATTATACCATACATTATACTGTAAATGCATAACGCATATTAAAATAATCATACAGATAATGGGATATAGTGTAACGTATATAGCTGAGGAAATAGGTAAGTATTATAAATCTACGTTTGTGCTCAGATGATAATTTTATGTACCTGAACAGAGCGAATCATAATCGAATTTGACTTCGATTCTGCTGCTGAATTTATCTGAATAGAGATAAATTCGAACCTATCAAGGGATTCTTTTTACAGACCACGTTTAGCAGTCGAAGATAGTAAGGTTTCCACAAAATTCAAGCACGTCTTAATAAAAGCTTAAATCCTCAAAATTATATCTAATTTAATTTAAGTAGAGTGATTAAAAATTAGGAATTATCTAACTATTTAAGTATGCAGTAAATAGAATAACATAAATCTCTTTGTATGATTTACGTGAATAAAAATTGACGAAATTTATTTTATCATCATTTGTTCCCGTATAAATAAATTATTTATCTTGGATGGTAAATTGATTTTTGAGGTGACATTACATTTAAGCTGTAAAAAATTATTTTTAGCAACACTTCTACTAAATGAAAGTTGTTAATATGCTGTGATATGAATAATAAATAAACAAATAAGTATCTAAATATATTTCAAACACACTTTTTCTTTTATTTATAACAAAATATTAAATAACATTTTATTCTTTTTTCTTTTTAATAAAATACTTTGTTATAACATACCTTTGGAAAGTATCTGTCTACCATCTTCATGCAGCATGATAAATAAATTTTTAATAAATGCATTAAATGAATCAATAAAATGCTTACAGAATATTTAATATATAAACCATAAATTTATATTTATATATACGTATTTGTAAATAACTTAATTTACTGCCTACCTGATCATAATGTATGCCATTTGCATCCAATTTGCCAATTTCGTATTTGGTTAAAACTTCCTGGCAGGCTTCTTGATTACATTTAGTGAGCATAAGAAGCAAGTCACGTTTAACACCGCGTAAACCTTTAAAGAGAATTATTTATTTGACAAATTTAATTACTTTTAATTATTTTCAAAACTAACCGTCACTCAGTTGAGAGGCATAAACACGCAGTTCATTTGTTATTGTCTTCATATGCTGCAGCTTATCTCGTAGTTCTGGTAACTTCGCTAGAAAATCTGTCAGATATTGCAACGAGACCGCCATAGACTTTCGTTCTAACTGTGTTATAATAAATGAAGACGTTTCTGAAACGATGAAAAAAAATAATAAATATTAAAATAATATATATAAAATTTATATCTAATGTCTAAAATTATAATAGTAAATCGCAATGACATATAGCTGTAGTTTATGCGTTCATTTTAACATAACACAGCAAGTGAAATTCATAAAACTCTTAGTTTGAATAAAATAAATCAAGTACTATTTTCAACAAATTTAACAGCGATATACGCTGTTAAACCCTTGGTAATTGTAGTCTAAAAACTATTCGAAAACGACAAAATATTAAAAAAAAAATATTTCCAAAGGCCCACTAATAATGTTTATTTGGCAATGTCCAAAACAGGTATCATATTTTTCAATATTTTTCGATTGAAAAATAAAATGTTGTTGTAATTCACTATTATTTAACACTTTTCTATTTACAAATAAATCTTCGTCGTGTTAACATATTAAATAAATTGAATAAGATTGCAGTTTAGTTCATAAAATTTACCCCTTAAAATGTTTTCGAGTTGATCCGAGAGTTGTTTATAGTTAGTAACCAAGATATGATCAATTTGTTCTGAGGTGACACCAAGGAATTTTTGTGTATCAGCACTACCAGCTCGTACCGCATCAGTGCCGCTGTCAACGCCCATTTGCATGTAGCTATTGGTAGCGAATGCAATGATAACTCCAAAACTACGAAGCAGAAAAGTAAAGAAGGGAAAAAACATATAGTTACAAATTAGTTAAAAGCTCAAAATAAACTGATATTCCTGGTAAATTCAATATGAAAGCGGATATGTGTTACATTGATTTACTCACACAATGCCTGTGGCTAACAGTATGAGCAGGAAACCGAGAAATACACGTCGACAAGTATCATGTTTTTTATCAAACGGCTCCGAACGTCCACCGCAAGCACCAGCACAACGGCAGCAGCAAAAGCATAATCTAAAAAATAAATACGTAGTAAGGATGATAAAAACAATGTTTATAAAAGGAAAATGAAAAAAAAATGTTTAATATTGGTAACAGGGGCAACATGACTTACCCAATAATTGGCATCGATATGACCAGCAAACCCACAATCAAAACAACCAGCAAAATAATCCAATAATGTTTAATTAAATCTCCCCATTCGTTTCGTTCAACTTTTGGACCAAGTTCTGGCTTCATATCCTTAATGGTGATGTAGCCTACAGAGCAGAATAGAGTAAAAAGTTAATAGAATTTTAATTTAATGTGAATTTTATGTAAATTTTTCTTTTTATTTTTTAACATAATTTTCTACTTTATTTAACAGAAAATTTATGTTATTTGTAGGAAAAGTTGAGATTTATCCAGCAGGTGAAGTCATTTTTGAACTAATTAAAACTTATTTCTTCACAGCAAAGTGAAATATATGGATGGTATTAAAAATTTAACTAAATTGAAAACAGGATTGTTGATATACATACTTAACCATTATAAAATATTAATTTTAAAAACTTTAATCCTTTTATTACAAGAATAATAGTGCTCGTAATATTATCATATAAATAGCAAGGATCACTTTTTGTAACCACAAATCTTAACATGTGGAGATTTTATACTGCTCTAGACTTATAGCCATCGTAGATCTCTTTTATTTCGACGAGTAGTAACTAGAACTTTGAGTAACTAGTTTATGCAGAGTTTACCCACAAATATTTTTTTCTCATTTTTGGTGCTGTTAGTTAGCACTTTTTCATTATATATTAATAAATAAAAAAAGAAATAACACAAAAATCAAAGAATAGTAATAGAAAGACTTATAGCTAAAAAATATACTTTTAGTTTAAAATTGTATATTCCAGATCTATCTACTAACATAATCACAAAACAAATATGTTTTACCATATTTAATTGGTTTCGAGTGCATGTATTGCTGGAATGGTCATATTCTTTGAAAGCTACCAGCTTTGAACTTCAAAGACAATTTCGGACAGTATTGTTGTTAGAGTATGTGACACTGTGACCGTCGAATCTATTGTGTCCCCTTCTGGGTTTAGAATAGGTCTCTAATCCCTGTTGCGTCAATAAAGAGTAGTAGTAGTAGAACCTACTTTACAAAATTTTATTGTCCATTCCATAAGAATATACATTCCCAGAAGCCTATTCCGTATGTGCATTAGCGCATTGCATTCTAACAGCACTTCGGACAGAGTACTTCCAGAATTTTTTGTTATTCATATTAAAGCTTATTTTTTTCTTTTTTTTTTTAATCCTGTGTATTTATTATAATCTGTTATATTTTATTTTACAATCAATTTTGCAACTATTTTGGTTAAGCTATTAAAGACATATACAAAGGCTCGCATGGACTATATTTAATGACATATCTATATTTATTTATGTGTAATTTTAGATTAATGCTACTTTTTATTTTATTCTATTGCTTTTATATTGTAAATTAAGAAAAGAAAAGTGAAAAATAAGAATGTTAAATATAAGGACATATTTTCATAAAGCGTCAGTTGTTGAATACGTCTTTAGTCTATAAAGACCGCGAAACATTATGCTACAAATTTAAGTGTTACATTACGATTTTTGGTAAAAAGAATAAGTTGGAAGGTATATTTGAAACTTACAAGATTAACTCACAAATGAAAATATGCTAACTATTGGTTAATTCACTGACTATAATGTTGAGATTCTATAAATTTTTTTGAAATTCCTAGAAAAAACAAACTATCATTTTTTTAGCGGAAATATATGGAATCGATATATGTGTTTACTTTAAGAGAAATACCGAAGATAAAGAATAGTCAAATCGGCTAATAACCAGGTCGTCATCAATGCGCTTGAATTACAACTAGATTTTATGGGTTTACGGATGGGTTTCATTAATGCGCTTGAATCACAACTAGATTCTAAGGGTTTCGAGATATCGTAATGTTAAAAGTAATGAAATGTCAACTAAACTTAACAAGATATGAAGGTTAAACCATTAGCTAAATTAACTAGAAATAATTCAAAATTGAATTTGCAAATGTTGTATTTGTTAAGAGTTTTGTGAACTCGTAGGTGAAGACCTCAGTTCTTCAGACGATGACTTAAATTACAATAAAAAAAAACAAATAATACTATTTATTGAGCAAAAAGAAAGTAGAGAATCTTTCAGAGTCCATTATAAAGGGAACACATAAGTCCTTAAGGTCGCAGTGATAAATCATCTCATTATAGTTATAATTTATGAAGTCTAATAAAGAAAATAATATATAATCGTTAAATATTATTAGAATTTTAAAATTTATATATATAATTTATATATATTACGTTAAAACATAAATACAAAAAGATATAGAATTTTTTTTTTGTTATATATTTAAAATTGATTTATATAGTTTTTTGCAATATTTTTGTTACGTATAAACATGTACCCGTATATATATATAAATGAGTACTACGTACCTTCTGGTATTGGATGTTCTCCAGCTATAAACCACAATACTTTGTATGTAATATCGTAAAGTGGTTGCATACCACGTGCATTATATGCAGTTGAACTGAAATATGTGACATTCTTTGACCATTGTGAATACTTTGTGGGCTTCAGATTTAGTTCATTGCCCATGTCGATGGCATGACAGTCGGTAGGAAATGTCGTGATAACAAATATCAGCAGGCACATGCTTAATGCAGCTGTTGAAAGCAAATAATTCTGGCGTTGCGGAAATTGCCATCTTTGATGTTTTGTTGTTGGTGCCGCAGCAGTTTTTGTTTTTCGTTTCGTTTGTGACGTCATTTTTTTAATATCTTCCTCTACTAATCTATTGAATTTATTTTTATTGGAATGTGATGTTAAATTGATTTGATTAAAAAAATTTCTTGAAATATTTAATAATTTGTAGCGCATTTCATTAATAAATTCATTTGGCAGCATTTTTCACTTTTTGTTGCATTTATGAAAATTATGTTGTTGTAGTTGTTTTAGTTTTAAGGTAAAATGTTGCTTCATTTGCAGTTTTTCGATGCTGATGAGATTTGTGGGAGTGAAGTTCGTTACTTACGCCGGCTACATACATTCGAAATAATTATTAAAGCTGCAAAGAAAGAGAAAAAAATATTATTATTTATATTTAGAAAACTACTTATTAAATATAAAAAAAAAAAACAACAACATATGTAAATATATTTACTGCTTTCAATTAACCAACTAGCTTAGTTTCATCTGGATTAGGCGAATTACTTAAAATAAGCATGCAACAACAACTAAGCCATTATGTCTAAGTTATAGGACTCGATATTATAGTATATTAGCCTAGCTCTTTAGCCGAGATAAGCTCTTTGTATTAAATAATAAATAAAATATAAGACACATCAGATATTTTATACTAAGTATGTGTTATAGTTGTAGGCAGAGATGCTTTTTCATAAATAAATCTGCACAGGTTCAGAGATATAAACATAGATATGTTTGTATTTATTAAATATAATAAATTTTTCTTGCTTTATAAATAAAAAGCAGCTTAATATACTCAACAATTTTACTTTAATAAGCACGATTGAGTTATTTTTAGTACAAATTTTCGTTCTATTAAAATTTAGTACATTTTATGGAACATACAGCAACAAATCCAACAGAACTGAAGCTACATTACCCACTTAAGTTAATTGAATCACAGACAAAGACACCAAATTGAAAATTTAAATCAATGGAAAACTTAAATCCAAGATTATAGAGGCATAAAAGTATGCCGAGATGCACAAATACATTTTGAGATTTGATTCAGATTTTTATTTCAGTTGTAAAATAGGCTTCCGCGAGTGAGTTCGTAAGTTCAAAATATGTTTAACATAAAATACTTATATGCAATAATTTGTACTCTTCTTATTGCTGAAGTACTAGAAGCAAAATGTAAGTGAACGAGTAAATATAAATATATTTTTAAATATATTTTCATATTATTAATTATTGTGTCCATAAGTTTATTCTAAAGCGATTGCACAAACTCGCTTGATATCAGATCTATTAACTGATTACGACTCAGGAGCTAGACCTGCACCTAAAGATACACGCATAGATGTTTGTGTGAATCTTACATTGCAGCACTTTGATTTTCGAGAACAAGATGGCGCATTTAATTTTCTGGGACGCTTAGATATGGTGAGTATTAGTAGTAAATGAAACAATTCATATCATAACAAACGCATGTTTAAAGAAATGGCATGATCAAAAATTAAAATGGGATCCAAAGGATTACAATTACCTAACACAAGTGCCTGTTAAGCAAGCCGCCATTTGGGTGCCCGATTTGGAAATATATAACAACGTACCAGATAAATTTTTGCGCTTACATGAGAATGGCATGATTATACTCGAAAATACAGGAGATGTATTTTGGTCAAGTAACATTGAAATGGTTGCTTATTGTAGTACAAATATGCGTGATTGGCCGCATGACAAGCATTTCTGTAAATTGAGTTTAGGTTCTTGGACATATCATGGCTTAGAGGTGGATGTTATACATAGCAAACCAAATGCAAGCATGAAATTTGAGAGTTTCGAGGGAAAACAAAATATGCAATATAAAGTAACAGATTTTCACGCAGAACACGTTTCTACCGTTTATGCTTGCTGCACTGAACCCTACATTACGATGGACTATCACATAACATTTGAACGGCAAGCCTCATTTGCTATTGTGTTCCGTATGCCTGCCATCTGCATAATTATATTGACGCTACTGTCATTAAGCATGGAACCATGGCGTAGTGAAAAAATTTGGTTAAATGGTGTCAGCTTTATCATCATTACTTTTAATTTAATTTATTTCGCATTTAAAGTCGGAAAATTTGCACGCCGCACACCGTTAATTGGTATATAATATTTAATTACAGCATTTACAATATTAATCATATTTAAATTTCATTTAGTGGTATTTTACAGTTGGAGTTTAGTGCTAGTTACATTGGCTTCTTTAATTTCTGTATTTACTTTATTCGCAACACGTTCTCGTCTCAGGCCAAGGATGCCTAGACGCATTGTGGCTCTACTCAAAATGCCTTTAATTCAGTTGATGATACCTAAAAATTGGAGCTATGAAAAACATGAACACACCACGGAAGTTGATGCACAACACTTTGAAGATGTTAAATTGCAGGAGTCCAGCAATTTAATCAACGACGACAATGCACCTTATCAGTGGATACAGTTGGCCATTATTGTAGAGCGTTTCACTTTAGTTGTGTTCGCTTTAATATTTTTAATTTTAGGCTCAACATGTTTTGTTTAAATTAAAAATATATTTGTATTATGAGAATTATTTCAAAGCAATATAAACCACATAAATAAATAAACTATTTGCTTTTTTTTTCTTTTTTATGTAGCGGTTTTTTTTTTTACTTCAAAAAATTATATATCATTTATAACTTACAGTGAATTGTGACAATTTTTTAATACTCTGATACTGCACTTTGATTTTTTCAGTTCGAAATTTAGATAAATTATCTTTGAATAGAAACTGTCTATAGATGAAGAAATTCCTAAGTCTCATATCATTAAATCCAGATATATGCTTATAAAATCACACAAATTGGACTTCATAGTTTTTGTGCTTGTCACAACTTAGATTAGATAATTAGAAATTATAGTACATATGCTAGCATTAGCAGACAATAAATATAGAACCCGAACAATAATATAAAAAAAATATTTTTAAGTGGATTTTTAATATTAGATATATAGGTATTAGAAGGATTCCTTATAATCCTAACTGCAGAAGTTGTGGAAACCCGCAGGACAAAGAAACCATAATACATTATCTCTGTGAACGCCCAGCTTTGGCGTCCGAAAGATATAGGTTCTTAGGAAGACACTTTGATAGACTGCCAATCGGGGAACACGAAAGACCTATTAAATTATCTAAATTCGGCGGCATGAATTTAATCTCTACTCTTCTATACTAGAGTTCTTACGAGAAATCTGGTAGCAAAACGGCGGAAAATCGCTAATTGAGGTACATGGAAGTTATCTAATGACCTGCCACTGCAACCAACCATATTAGAAGTATCATATTTTAAAGAATAATGATTTTTAGTTGCTCTAGTTGCAATTATAGAGTATATCTCTAGTTAAAGTTGCAGTTGAGTGCCTGCAAGTCAGTGGTACGATAAAAATTTCTCTGGTGCTAATTTTTTGTTTTATAATATAACAATAACTTAACTTCTCTAGATTCTCTTGGGCTTCAAGGTTATAATAAAAAAATGGGTGCACTGGTTGTCTTTATATAGCGTTATTTTTCAATATCACAAGAACCAATCAAATATAGATATACAGCATAGTTAGCAAAATTAGTTATAATTTTAAAATTTACCAAAATATCTTGTCAAAACGCGACATCCGGGTAATCGGATTATCTTCTTCAAATGTATGTAAACAGTTCGCGTTAAATAAAAAATTTCTAAACAATGATATATATTTACTTTAACTTCATATTATAAAATAATATATACAACTTTATCAGCATTTTTTACCGTACAAATGAAATACATTTTTATAAATAAATTATAATTGCAAATAATAAAATATGCACAATGAAGGCACATTGTGAAGCGGCACAAAGAATTTAATTAAATTTCCTTTTGAGATACATATAAAACATAAAAAAAGAAAAATGTATCTTTGTAAATATGTAAATTCATCACTGCGTGTTTTCTTACTACATACTGACATACAATATACAATACTTTATCTTTTTGTGTATGGTTGAACATTTCTATTTGCAATTTTATGTGCAAGCAGATACGAGTATGTAAGAATATTTCAATTGTAAATCGCTACTGAGTGACCATAAAATGAAATCAAGATATCTATGAGTAGATACTTTACAAAAGCGAAGTTGAGTACATAAATATGCTGCCACAAACGCACACTATTCTTTCTCCACAAATACCAGAACGGATACATAAATAAATAGGAAAAACTATAGAGAAAAGTACTGTAAAGTGTAATAATGTAGCGCAAACAACATATCAGTTGATTCACATATCTGTTAAAAAAAAAAGATACTTTACAGTTCTTAAGTGAGTACAGTAACATGACGAATGACGGACAAGCAGGCATAAACCGACTGGCAAAAACACATAGCTGTTAAGTTGATTTATGTAAATGATTAAAGATATATAAAACACACTTGTAGTAATTCATGGATATTGTTTTTTTGTTTTTCATTGTTTTCCAGTTTGAAGATTTGCTCGTACAATGAAATAAAACTTAAGTCATTGCCTGCCTGCCTGCCCAACTTCCTCAAACTCTTCAAGCTTCTTCAAAGTTTTTGTTTACGTGTGTGACTGCCTGAGTTCGTTATTCGGATTTTTAGGCCAGTAGGTTTTGTGAATTTCGTGTTTGAATCCATATCAAAAAATTTGCATATTTATGGGTCAACGATATTTTCCGACTTACATATTTGGTGTGATTTCAGTTGGATTAAGAGATTATATAATTTAAATTAATTATACACATATTGGGGAAACCATTCTACTCTTTCTTTTCCAATTGCTTGGAAACATTAGTGTTATTTCTTTACAACTGCAATAAAATGGAGTACAATAAAAATGATTGTCACCTTAACAAATGTAAATTTGTTTATAACTTAATGGCATGTTATTATAAATACATTTAATTAATTTTAACCAAATAAAAATATTATAGTTGTTTCTTTTTTTTGTTTTTTGAACAAATAATGCATACTCGTATATGGGCAGAGCAAAAACTGCTCTTAACTGTTGGAGAGTTACGAAATCAACTAATTTAATACATCCCACACAATTTAATGGATTTTAAATTTTATTTTGATATTAGAAAAGTAATAAATTATATAAAAAAACAACTTTTTAATACGAGAGTAAACGACAAGTTATTAGAAAAACTATTAGAGGGCACTTGCAGTATTGTCTCAGTCATTATCATTTGATAACTAGCATCTTCTAGTTGTTAACACCATCGCAATTAAATCAGGAAATATACAAAAATGTACTAAGAAAATTCGATAATTGTTAGTGGAAATATAGTTAGTTTACTGTTAAATTTTAAGAGCAATTAATCGAAAACCGGTAAACCGAATGATCATTGAATTTTTTGCAAAAATAAAACTTCATATGAAACGTTTAACACCAAGAACATTATAACCGAATTTAGGAATGGTATTAACGTATCGGCAGTGATCTTCAAAACGTTATTAAATTAGAAATAATATTTAAATGTGATAGTTAAACTATTTTTACGTCAAAAATCATCAAGAACGAACATTATACTATTTAAAGTGATCATTGAGTGCAAATGCGAGATATGCTAAGGCTACATATTCTCAAAATATTATATGGTAGCATATTATATGGTAGATAGCAAATTAATAAAAATAAATATTTGATATTAGTTCCAGGGTGTGAATAATAGGTAGTAGTATCTCTTAGTGATGTAAGCTTGAGCAACATATTTTCTTTGAATATAACAAGAGTTTTATGTGAGTTTTGTTTAATTATACATGGAATCACACATAGATATGGCAACTACTCAGTTTTAATTTATGTCATGGATTGATATTTACTTATTATGTGATAATAATTTTGTTTTTAATAATAATTTTGTTTTTAATCGGGCTTCATATTATGTGATGAAATATCTTATCATCTTACAAACAGAATCTAGTTGCTGCTTTGATGGGTGAGGATATATACTATATATTTTATCATTTCGAAACCACGGTCTACACATGAATCTAAGTGTTAGTTAAAATTGTATAATACTGCACTTCATGATGACTTATTCCATACTACATAAAAACTATATATAATACTATATAATATATATAATACTATATAATATATATAATACTACATAATATATATAATACTATATAATATATATAATACTACATAATATATATAATACTATATAATATATATAATACTATATAACATATATAATACTGCACTTCATGATGACTTATTCCATACTGAAGGTACATAAAAACTCATTGTGTAAATTAATAATGTTTTTTTATTACTGTCACCAATTACTCCAAGTATAACCTTCATCTACAGAAATCCAATTCTTCAATCTCAAATTTGTGTCTTTATATTTTAGTAGGATATTAAATTTCATTGCACATTTGAGTAAAATTTTTACAATAAAAAAGTTCATATATCTGCATATTACTGAGATACTTTTACTCGATGATCAATCACACTTTTATAGAATATAGAATATATAAATTAAATATATTTACAGTATGATAATATTTTTATAAAAAATAATTAAAATAAATTAAGCTCAATTTAATTGCGACCCTACTACTCTATATCAAATTTCTCATTGAAAATGTCAATATGTACCCTTATCAAATACAGCCATCAAATCAAAGATACTAAAAATATTCATTCTAAATTTAAAACCATCAATCAAATTCGCACTGTTTTATATCATCTACGATGTGCTGGTGTAACTAAATTAAGACACATAATAGACATAAAAAGAAATGTAATACAAACAAATTGTACATTATAGAGATAAAATTCGCATTTAGCACGCGTATTTGCAAATATACTTTATATCCTGAAGCTTCCTGTCGATAAGCAAACACACATTTCGCCATTTTTAAGACCTCATGTCAGTCAATAAAAAGTATTTTGATAGCGGGCATGAAAGGACGAGCGAGCAAATAGACTGAAGTAAATCAATGACAACGGTGAGAGATTCGCCAGTTGAAGTAGCACATTAAAGGGACAAAAAAAAAAGAAACAAATCAAGATATATACCATATATATCATTGTATGTATATATACGGAAACCGACTGAAATGACAAAGTGTAGCGAAAAGATTTACGACAAGTTGGCGTTATAGTTGGTTGTTACAAATTTTAATTTTGCTTTAAATTCTTCTGTCCTGCTGTGGATAAGATATCTTTACTATATTTATTTATAAAAAATGTTCATATTACAAAAAATAATTTTAATTAAATTTTTAACATCAACGTCAAAGAAAAATCTGAATGTGATGAATTTTTCAACAATTTATGTAGTTTAAATACAATAAAAGGAAGACAGAAAATTTACGCAGTTAATTACAAAATTAAATTAACAATTTAAGTTACTTTAAATTGACAAACTATCATAAAATTAAAGTGAAAACAGGGTACGTTTTCTGGTAATAAATAACACCACACTTAAACTTAGGCAATTTTTTCTTAATGGAAACATTTTTCCCATTAAAATATAAGAAACCAGTTAACTTATTAAAACCATATAAAAGCCAGTTAATTAGTTAATATTTTTAAAAATATTATTGAGTAAATTATTGCAAATAAAAGATATGAATAACATTATTTCTGAATACGAGTATAAACGAGGTACTAGCTCCCGACAGAGCAGAGCACTGCGACCAGATTGATCTTTTGTGCTGTAAGTATCATACACAACATATCAAACAACATTTCTAAATTATCATATAAACTCAAGAAAATAGTTCGAAATCGTACTATTTAATACTTAACTTCTGCTTAAGAGATAAGTTTTTTTATATAAAAGTTTACATTTCTGCTATACAATATGCTCACGCTGGTATACTTCAAGGTAGCATTCTAAGTCTGGTACTGCACACCTTTTAGATAGCTTAGTTAAATAGATAGATAGATAGTTTTTAGTTAAATTCACTACTTTGATTTAAAATTAACTGTACATATAGTAGTTGGGATATGAATGAATAAATGGAAAATTAAGTTAGTACTAAAAAATTAGCAATATCACCTTTACTTTGTTAAGACGAGTATACAGAAATTCATATGGAATAATGGAATTCTGGATAATGGTTTATGGAGAATAGTTTGTAACTCTACCTATGATTTGTTTATTTTAAAAATTAAACTTTTCTTTCAACATTTAATAATATTATATTAAGTACCATAAATATTTCTCACCTTTATGCAGCTAAAAACCCTGAGACAGATTAAGTCACTATTGCCACTTACGCAGATGATGCCATAGTTTTAGCAGATTTTGATTTGTAATTAACTTAAAAGTGTGGATTTGTGGATAAATAAATGATAAATTTAGATCAACGCAGATAAATTAGCTCATGTCAACTTCAGATTAAGATGGAGACGTATACTGAAAGAATAATGGGATGTAATTATAAGGAACAGCTAACTAGTAAGTCTAACCTTCAGATAAAACAATTTAGTTGAAAAATTTTCTTTTAAACAGTTATTTCTGTAATTTTTTATATTATATTAGAATCTTTAGATACTGCCATCAAAAAGGGAAAATATTTTTAATCTCCTTGATCAGTATAAATTATAATTTAATACAAATTTTAAAGTAATTTAATTTATGATATTACTGTGGCATTTTTTGTCAGTACACGTAAATTGGTTTAAGATATAAATTAAAAAGTTTTTTAATAAAATTTTTAATTAAAAAAAAAACTTATCAGTACAACAACAAACAACAAAAGTGTCAATGTAATAATAGCAGGCAAAATAATTTAAAAATACAAAAACAAAAACAATTTTTTATTTTCTTATGTCAACATAACAATTGAATTATCTTGTTCAAGTTATCTTGTACTTTCTTTACTCATTAATTAACTTTAATTGACAATAATTGGAGTAGAATTATTTTTAATTATTATATTTTGCGCTCAACTTAGAGGCAAGAAACCAGGCAAAAATATTACTCGCTGAAAGGAACACTCATACGTTCCGATGCACAAGAGCGAGTACGTCAATTTGCAGAAGTACCGCAACACTTCAAACCTCAAAAAAATTCTTGTGATTCACATCCGTTGGTGCACTGTACTTTTTACAGCACTTCATTTTATTACAAGAGTATTTTTTAATTTTTATAATTAATCAGACACATATTTTCTTGAGAATTGTAAACTTAGTTTGCACAACTTCTACGTTTTTATTAAGTATCTGCTATTACTATATGCACATCTTCTTGCTATCTAGAATTTGCTTTTCTTGAGATACTAATATTTATTTTTGATTAAGAAACTGTTAAGCTATTTTGCTAAATTTAAGTGTACTTTTATAATTAAACCAGATAAAATATGCAAATATAACTTTGATTACATTTTTTATAATAATTGGGTAGTCATAAAATTTAGTCATCATATTTTTACACAAAATTATTTAAAAAAAAAAGCACTTAATGTAAAAATAATTTTGTTTTTATCTTTATGGCATTGACACTGATGTGCACGTTTTAATATATATACATTAAGTACTTAATTATTTATTTAGTTTATAATTGCAATCTTATAATTAATCAGTCAAAAATAAAAATATAAAAATAAAACATAAGTATTTCTACGTATTTAAAGTTGTTATGAACTTATGTGATAATAATTTTTTTATTATTTAACATATAATATAATAAACATATTTATATATATATTTAATATATATACATAAAGTGCTTAATTATTTATTTAGTTTATAATTGCAATCTTATAATTAATCAGTTCAAATTAAAAATATAAAAATAAAATTTAAGTATTTCTAAATATTCAAATGTTGTTATGAACTTATGTTTTAATAATAATAATTTTAATTTATTTCACACTTGCTTTGCGAGTATATGTCATTATTGTTGTCTTCATAAAATTGTTAGCTCTTACAAGTGAAGCACATACGCAAAAATATTTATAAAAAATAAAATAAATATTCTTTCTCATAAAGTACACAAATATAATTATACTAAATACAATTGAATAAAATAATTAAATATATAAGGTCAAAGTATATCATGCGTCTCAAATAGCCACTTAGTATAAATGTCGACATCTACTTTTGAGTAGTGACCACTGATCTTTCTAAACTAAAGGTTTGGTGTTAAAACGTATTTTTAAATGTTTGTTCTTAACTTCTATCAATAGCAAAAATTCATTAGAAAAGGGCGTGATTTATAGAGATAATAAGATCTAGATTACAGAAATAAGCCGGCAATAGCTATAACATGTATTATCACGTGTCAAGCACGCAAATTCTTATAGGAAGCTATACTAAAGATATACAAAACTAAGCGCGGATATATGGTCAATAGTGATTGCCGGCGATAGCTCTGATCAGCAAAGAGATGTGTCGCCAGTGGTATAACAAAGCATAACTGCAGCTGAGATAATTGTTTTCAAAGGTAATCTTAGCTCTACCAAACCTAATCACACTAGGCAGCGTATTAAATGAACTAATGAAATTAATGTATATCTCCTAATACTCTATGTCAAGCAGATATGAAAATACATAACCGAAGCACAATCTTCGATAAGTTATATATGGTATACCTTCCTGAAGGAGTAAATCCGAGGTAACAACAAAGAAATTATGTTATAAAGACAAAAATAATATAAATTTTACAAATTCAGCACGTAAATAAACAAAAGTGCTAGGTTAATTGCTTTAAAAATGTTGAAGAAAACTAAGTTGCTAAAAAAAAAAGAGCTACTAACATTGGCGCGAAATAACCATTTTAGGGATTGTTTTTTCGTAGTGAATTAGTTCCAGAAGGTCAGATGGTGAAAGCAGCGTAACTATTACTTGGAAGATCTACAGCCATTGTAGGACAGTGCGATCGGAATATGAACAACAAAGTTGATTTTTGTGGCACTATAATGCACTATCGCGTGAAGGAATCATTGCATGTAACTTCTTGACCAACAAATATATCATCCATCAAATATCACCTGATTTGAATTTTGAATAATGTTCTTAAACTTTTGATTATTATCCAAACTAAAATTAATGATGGAAGGAAATCGATTTGACACCAACCCTGACGTGAGTTTCTATATACCCAACATGATAAACGTTTTAACAAATATACTAAGAACTTTGATCGACATATTAAAACTTTCTGTGTAGATCAAACCAGTCTCATAAGATCTAGATAGACAGCATATATTAAACAAATAAGATCTAGATAGACAGCATATATTAAACAAATAAATAAAAACAATCCCAGTGTTGCAGAAATAACTTTTAGGCTTAAAAGGTTCTATAAAATACTTCTGTATAATTATTTTAAATATTGGAGAAATCGTAACAAAATAATGATTACACATCACTTTTTTGTGTGAATAATGAAAACATTTATTATTCCGAAGAAATATTTGTCATCTGAAACGATGATATTCAAATGTTTTTAATTCGTAAGAATACAAACCACATAAGCAAAATTTCTGAAAATATTTCAAATAAAAAAGTATATTAAATGAATTAGCAAGACAATTAAAACTTGTTAATTGATATCATTTACACTTATATAAATACTTTATATTATTTTAATTTTAATAATTCTAACCAAAATTATTTGGGTTTTTAATACCACAGCGTATCTACTACGGTCGCAATTCTTTGCTCCATTTCGATATTATTCCCAAATGCATATTTTATTTCATTAAGTTTTTAAATAACCATTGTTAGTATACATTATCTAGTATTTTTGTACTTTTTTCTCAATTTGTTCAAATATTACCTTTAATTGTTATCGTTAATTGGAACTTGTTTTCAGGAAACATATGTTTCCTTAAAGAAAACAAATAAGAAAAAAAACAAATACTATTATTTGTTGATTAAATATGAGTCAATATTTTTTATGACCTTGCTTCAGAACATATGTTTTTTCCCCAAGACGAGTGTTACCTTACAAGAGATTAAATTTTAGTAAAAAAGATACTTTTAACGTACCCACCACCTTCAAAGGCAAATTACTTTTAATTATATTTTATGATTCATAAATATATCAATGATAAACAAAAATTAAAAATCAATTGAATGAAGTAATAAAATACTATCTAATATTATGACTTATAATATAATATAATATAAACCGCAGAAAGCAGACGTAATAACAATGATGCATGAGCTTCGATTTACTGCGAACTTATAGATCGTAAAATAAGAGAATTAATCAAAATGCAAATTCTGTAAAATATGAAAAGTGTGAGGATTGTTTGAAATATGAAAAATTCCGACTAAGCAAACACTTGATTAAGTTTAATGCACTCAACAAAACAAACATTATGAAACTTTCATAGAATTAATCAAAAAAAATTAAAGCAATTTACACATCGTCGTCAATTGAATTCAATTTAATTTATAGTAAATGCAAGTCTGCAAATATTAGAAAATGAAATGATATAGCAGTGGGTGCCATTTGCCAGCGTTTTATGACAATTTCCAGCTGCAGATATCAAATATAACAATTGATAAATACACAAACATAGCCTTCTTTATATATAGAAAAATAAATAAATCTGGAAAATGCAATTTATTACATTTTTTAGCTAAACATAATTGCTTTTTTTTGTTTTTTTTTTGTTTTTTTTTGTTTTCATTAAGTGTGTAACTTGAACTACTCAAGTGGAAATAAATCATAAAAATCCAAACTAAATCTAAAAGCAGCTTTTTTTAAGTCACGCGTTTACCATTCACACATAGCACTTGATGAAAGTGTTAAATTTCATTAGATATTAGCTTGCATACATATATATTCAGTCTCCAGAAGACATAAATAAACAACAATATTTTCATATTAAAATGGTTTCAAGCTAATAAATACACAACGGCGCACATACATCATTTTATATCTTGACGATGCGTATAAACAAACCGTATTTGCTGACTATGTCGCATGGTCGCATTGTGTAAAACAATACCATTCCAAACCAAAGCGAAACCACCTTTCCGAAATACTCTCATCGCACGCCTCTATACCTCTATATATATTCACAATTTTATCGAATAAAAAACAAGTGTCACCAACATAAATACATTCTAAAGTAATGTGAGTTTTATTATATATTTCGTAGATACTACAGACCGAGTACGAGTATGCAGGAAGTATATTTGTACTATGTTTAGACACAATTATATAAATATATAAAGATATTAAAAGATATCAATGCAATGAAATAAAAACGTTTTTTTTCTTCTTTTTTAAGTTTAATAAAGATATGAATGTAATTACTATTTGTGCTTTTCATATAAGAACTTTGATGAAGTCAATTATATTTTTTGTAAAAAAAATTAAATGAAAGTTTTCAGATGCAATTAAATTTAAATTACAGAAATATAACAGAAGTTATAAAAATGTAATAAAAATATAATAAAATAAATTCAAAATAAAATTTTAATTATTATTTAATAATTATTTTAATTATTTAACTTAATTAAAGTATAATAAAAGTACAAGCATAAATCAAAATAGAAAAATATAAAATAAAATAAACAAAATGAAAAAACATATAAAAATGAAATAAAAAATAAATTAAAAAATTATAAGACAACGTAAAAATAAAATTAAAATGAAATATTAATAAAATAAAAATAAAATTAAAATAAAAATGATGTAATAATAAAATAAAAATAAAATAAAAATAAAATAAAATAAAAATGATGTTATTACATCATTACATTATTACATCAAAATAAGAATAAAATAAAAATAAAGTAATAATAAAATAATATAAAAACGAAATATAATCAAAAATTAATATCAAAATAATATAAAAATAAAAACGAAATAAAATAAAATATAAATTTATTAGTGAAAACAAAATATAAATGAATTAAATAAAAATGATCTAATATTGAATTCAAATATGCATTTGTATGTCGAACTCCACGCATAATGCCTATGGGTCTAATGCTTTACTCTAGAGCTCTTGTTAATATATCCCCTATTCTTATATGACATAGTTGTTCTTATGTAAAGAGGATTTCTTTGACGAATTTATAATAATAAAATAAAAACAAACAAAAAAAACTAACAAAAATAAAAACAAACGAATAAAATTAAAAAATAAAATAAAACCAAAATAATAATAATTCAAATATAAAACCAAAGCATATAACACTAAAATTAAATTCAGTTTGAAGCAGTCCCGATCTAATCCAAGACTAGTCTGTTTAAAATGAAAGTAAATGGTACATTTTGCAAATGCATTTCCTAACTAATCCTATCTTATCTCTTACTAATCCTATATTGTCTTTAACTAATCCTAACTTGTTTTAAACTCTCTTATCTCTTTCGACATCAACTGTTAGTATTAACAAAAACAATCAATTGTTTTGATTTTCCATTAAGTTAATCGAAGTTAGTCGCATATCTAAAACAACATCTGACTTAACTTCAATATTTTCGTTAACTATTACAATTATTATATTATTCATCTTAAAATATTATATAAATTATTATTATGTGTTAATTATAACTATATATGGGGTATGAGCTGTTGATATATAAATAAATATCACTAAAAATCCTTAAACATTAGTAATGATGGAAACACGACACTTAAAACACAAAACTGAGTAATTTTTGATATATTTTCACTAATAAAAATTGTAGTAAATATACATTTACTCGTATATCTAATCATGTCTAATAGATAAAGAACTTAATGTCAACATATTTAGGATTTATGTCACACAAGGCATTTTTGCAATTTAATTACATTTTAATAAATAGTAAAAAAAGTTCTTTCGAGCATTGACTATTAATGTGCTCGCATTTATCTTTCATCTGAGACACAAAATCACAACTATGAATTATTTATTCCACATTTATTCACTATCTAAGCTTACAGTCAACTAGGAAACCTATTCAAGTGCAACACATCACATCAGTGCAATCAAACTATGTCAAGAACATTAAACAATGATGAGAGAGCAAGGAAGACTTTTTGCTGTCTATAGAACTATAGAAGGATGAAGTGAAATGTAATAAAATTTTCTCTTCTGAAGCACATAGAAATTGTTGTCCTTTTTATTTTCCGCCTGTCGGCAGATACATGTACTATAAGATACATTGTTATATTATTCGATTTGACAAGTGCGCACCTACTTGATAATATTTTAACGATGTTCAACGGAATTTATTGAGTATAGGTTGGGTTTTGCAGCTATCGCTAAAATTTAATTTTTCAAAATAATTAAATATTCATTTTGTTATTTCGAATGATAATAACAAAATTGTATTAGAAAAAGGAGTGCTATGCAAAAATAATACGAAAAAATGTATTTCTCGAAGTTGAAAGTTGAAAGGAACATTTATGGTAAATGTTAATGTCCTGAAATTTAAATAAAGTGGAAATTCGCATGATTTTTGTTAATTTGAGGAAACGTGAAAAATGTATATCTAATAAAATGTGCTTGTGCATGTCAATGTCAGAAAATGATTAATATGTATGAGTTTTATTTTAATTTATAAATTTATTCTTTTTTCTTTTCCATTTTATAAAGCAAAATGTTTAATTTTAATTGAATGGGAAAGGAGAGAGAAAGTTCACAGATATGATTTTTACTGTCTGTCATTGGTGGAATTTTAACTGCTTTAATACACAAACGATATAAAGCACTTGGAATCACTAAAATAATAAAATTTCAAACACCTTATTCCAATATTCGTGTCAATATAGAAATTCAATTTTATTGTGCAAATATGCTCACTTTCAATATCAATCTTTTTCACTAACCCGAATTTGTAGTGTTATATCCTATAATATATCATTATCAATAAAACAATAAAGCAATAAAACGATGAACTGAGCACAAAAGCATAGATATAACAATTAAGATTAAATAAAACTTTGTTGATTTATCGAAGTCTTTCCTTTTACTTTCGTGAAAAAATGGGTCACCAGTAAATAACTTCAGATGAAGCGTGAAAAAACTGCAAAATGTATGCAAAAAGCATAACATAGCAAATAACTTTACATCATATATACGAGTACGTTTATAAAAACGAAACAAAGGGAATTATAGAAGAGCAGAATATACAATATAAAAATAGTTTTTATACTATAACAAAAGAAGGTTTAATACAAGTAGTACTAAAGTAACAGGAGTTTGCGTGAGAAAAGTACTTTAGAAAAGTATGCCAAAATTAAACTGAATGCAAGCAAATCCCTCAGCAAAGAAGAACTTTTTATATTTAACAAAATCGTATTAACAGAATATCACATGGTGACTTACATTCTTTCCTTTACAGCATTATAATACAAGACCAACAATCTATAATTTGCACAAATAAGGGGTCATAGTACATATGCTTACAATGCACCCCACTCATTGCCAAAAAAAAAAAAATAAGGATAACAAAACAGCAATAACCTTTATATATATATACGTATTCATTTTGCGAGTAGTCCAAAACTAGTACATACAGTAGCAAACAAAAGGAAAACAGCATCGACAATATCGTAGGGAATACATTTTAATTTGAGTAAACAAAACTTTTTGAAACGTAGGTTTGCAAAATGTACTCAAGTTTGGCACATAAGTATGTCCTTTTAGTTATTATAACAATGGTTCAGAAATTTCAAGAATCTACATGGAAAGCGCACACACGATACCAGAAATCCAAATTCCTTTGTTTTGCTTTTCCCTTTTGATTTGCTTAAAGGAGTGTACAAGTTCGGGCGCTAAAATAAACACTACTGTAGTGTCCTTTTTATGAGCTCTTGATATTAAGTTTATTGGGTCGTTATCCTTTCTGTCATTCCATTTTATTGGTTAGTTTTGGTGTGTATCTCGGCAATTAATATTCAAATATTTTATTATTTAAAAAATGTTAATTTCAGTGTTTCTCTTATTTTTATTACATATTGAAATAGTTGGGTGTGTATTTTTAATTATATCTAGTAAAGGTTAAAGTTCAACTAAGTACGAATAACTCTGATATTTTATAGTTTTTAAGTATGTTTATATTATAATAAATCTTGTTTTTATTAATTATTGTAAAAAGTTGAAACATTCATTTTAGATTTTATTGTCGAAGTAATAAAAAGGTTGTGAGCAAGTAAGTAAAACGCAAAAAATTTAGAGTAAAATTAATTCATGACCAATATCAACGAGTTTATGATTGCGACCTAGGAACATAAATTTATTAATTTAATTAGGAACTAAATCAAATGGTCTGTTAAGGAATATCTAATAATATGAAATATTTTATGTCTTTTTTGCTACTTTGAAAATAAAAGGTTTCATGAAACCATGAAGACATATTTTTTTTCAATCTATCAATGTGACACGAAAAAAAGTATATTCGAAATATTCTTGGACTTTTATGGAAAGAATGCGGTCCTACCAAAGCTATGCTAATGGGCCACAGTGTATTCTATTAGTGACACATATATATAAGACAGGAATTATCGATTGTGATAAAACAAGAAATGCAAAGAGCTGGGAAAAATAAAGCTTTGGAACATCTTTTATGCTATACCCTTATAAATACCCTTAAAATATTTGAGATTTAACAATTTTGAAAGTTGAGAAACATATCAGGAATGGAGCTTCAAGCACTTACCATGCTACCTACTACGAATCTACACAGGGATCTTGTTACGTCTAGAACCGCTACAAAACAATTAACGTACTATTACTATTACTATTAGAGACAGTATGTGAGTTTTTGTAACTGTAATTGCTTTAATTTTTATTAAGCATTTTTTCAGTTAAGTTATTTCTGATTCAATAATAAAAGATTTTACAATAGCAATGTTGTTAATTGACAGAAGCAATTGCTGAACTGAATTAATAGCAGGGATATTGATAGGGAATATTATATATAGTACGTTCACAAAAAACTATCCTGCAAAAATTTAAGATAACATATATCTAGGTTATCCGAAGCGTATATTTAGATATTTAAGATTCGATAGACTAAGTCAAGCATCTTTGCTATTGTAACTTGTCATGAAACGTCCTATTTCCAATAGGGTATGAAGACAAAAAATCTAGGTGTAGTGGGATAGATTGAGATAGAAGTACATTTTTATATAAAGTTTCTAGATTTTAAATTATTTATATGATTATAAAAAAGAAACAGTACATTAATATACTAGTAATGTATTGCAGACATCAAAAATGGTATTGTTTATACAATTTCAAACTGGGTTAGTTTGAGATAAAACGATGCTTATCTGTATTTTTGTCACTAATTTATTTACTTAATGTTATTATTAGAAGTGACAATAATACACAACGATCTATTATTGTGCTACAACATGATCACTAATTAAGTAAGTCCACACAAAATTTGCATAAAAACCAATCAATTAAGCAAGCAGCTTAAGTTAGATCAAGGAATGAAATTAGGTAACTATGTCATATACAATTCCTTTAAATTAAAAATATGTTATTACATAGTTAGAAGTAATTGAAAATAGATACCACCTCTAGATAGATGATACCTAATGGTATAATATACACACTAATCCAGTGGTTCACACATAAATGCAGTTCAATTAATTGAAATTTTTATTGTAAACAAATATATGTGAGTGCATTTTGGGTTCGATTGAATAGATTAGACTAATGGCAAATCCAACTCACTCAGACTAATTTGTCGGTAGTGTTTTCCTAAGATACTAGTGATCATCTTACTGTCTGTCAAATCATTTATCACCATCATCAAATTTTTTAATTGCTTGGAATTTGTAGCAGATTTGTAGCAGAAATGTCATTTGCAATATTTCCATCTGATTTTACGTACTTAACGTATATGTTTCTTCCTATCGACAGCTACTGCAAATTTCTGATTACATAGTCTTAATGTAGTTTTAAAACTGCTTCATTTTAATTTACCAAATATTTTCAATTGACTTACCACATAAGACAAAAATCTTAAGTGCTTGCACTAAAAATAAACTATTACATGCATAATTAAAGTTAATTAAAAATTATTGAACAAAGTGAAAGGGAAGCAAATCTTGTTACATTGATTAAAACTGAAGTATGGCAAGCCCGCATTTGTTACAATTAAACCAAATCAACATGGATAATTGTGACTCATTAGGAAATCATTTAATGCTTAAATTGTAAATGGATATTGCTTTTTATTAATGATAATTAAATTGCTTAGTTAAATATTGCATATATGTAGTGCAAGGTGCTGAGTAAATGTACCAATACCTCGGCGAGAGCAACAGTAGCAATTTCAAATTGCACAACCTTAGTATGATCAGATTACAGAGATATATACAGACTGTATGGCTCATGAATACCACTTATTAACTTACATATAAAATATTTCAAACCCACATAAATATTCAATCATTGGTTTTATATAATTTATTTAAAATATATGCACTTAAGCTTTGTTTACACACAAATTTATATATCTTTGTTATGCTAAATAGTTCTGTTATTGTTTTAAAAAAGTTATTGTTCACTATTTCCATCAAATAAAAAAAAAGTAAAGACTAAGATTGAAAATCACTCATAGTTATTAGAGAAGAATAAATTTCTTGCTCACACTCATTTTAATCCTATTGGCATTGATCTTTTTAAGCCAATTTTTATAATTATACTATTTTGCATGCAAAACCATTAAAGGTTTTATCAAAAGATAAAAATGAATCTTTCTACTCATGTGTTGCTCAGACGAGTAAAATAAAATTGGGTTCGATGTCTCGAAATTTATACAATTACCCCACTTAAGTTTAGCTCGGATCAGCAACGGTTCTAATATATACATTCAATAATTCTGAGTAGTGATTTGTTTTTCTATTTATAGCAGTAAATTTCCATTTGGTATCGCCATTTGGGATTCAATAGAGTACATGCGATTTCCATTTATTTGTCTTAGCCAGGAAGTGAAAAAGGTTGCCAGCACATGATCTTAGTTTTATGTGGTGCTCACTTGAAAACGTACACCCTGTATTACGTTAATGTTGAATTATAAGAACGCTATTTCTTATATTAATTATACTACATTATATACATTATATATAATATAATTATAATAATTATATTACATAACTGAAGTTATAATATATATCTATTAATATTTGTATAGCAATAAATTAATGTATTTAAAATTAATGTATTAAAGGTAAAGTTGCATTTAAGAATATTTACAATAGAATAAATTTAATGTAAAAACTTAAAATACAAAATAATCATAAAACTTAAAATAAAATTTGAAATAGAATAAAACTTAAAATAAAATAAAACTAAAAATAAAATAAAACCTAAAATTTTTATTCAAAAATTTAAAATATATACACTTTTTATTTATTTCGAATTTAGTATAATTGTAAAAAAATTATAAATTAAAAATAAATGCAATATTTTGATTAATTATTAAAAATTAATTCATTTTTATTACGCTTGGCTAAATACAGCAATTTTTTCAGAGAGTAATTGCACTCATGAAGCAAACTGTTGCTTAAAGAAAAAACTTCGAAATATTTAATTGAAATTGCAATTAAAAATGCATAAACTGTGCACTTTCAACAACATATTGCAGAGCATAATTCCGAGTTGAAGGGTAAAACTTCAACCTAAGTGCAATGGCAAAATTTTACAATTGCAGACACAGAACATCAGATACAAATTGACAGTGCAAAAAAGCTATGTTTGCATAGACAAATTATACAAGAGTTTTTATTTGCATGCAAATACGATTTACGAGTACAAGCTTTTGTAGAAAATAACATGGAAACCGTAAAATAAAATCAAATAAAGCTACCGAATAAGTAAACATTCTGTTTATTTATAGATAAAAACTACATGAAAAAACCTAAATTTACTTATATGTTTAATAATAGCTTTATGGCTATAATCAATAGCACTCGAAATATATGCAGTTCAAACATATAACTAATAGATAGGCAATGCATTTGTAGAACATAAAACTGCAGGGCAAAGAACCGTATTCATTTCATTAAAGTTTAATTTTACAACTAGCAACCGGGAGACTAGAAGACTGCCAATTTAAATGCAAAATTTTGCGGTTTTTTTATGGTCTGAGCAAGGGAATTGCATGTGTGAATCATAAATTGCAGCAAGTGCGGGACAAATTTTTAATGATTCATGGTTCTTCAACATTGGGTATGGCAACAATGGCTATGGCTTATGTCGTATAAATTATTTATATGATTGTTTTTCGTATCTTATTTATAGTTGGTTAGATTCTGGGTCATTTCGTAAATTGAAAGTACTTAGAAACGGCTAAGACACACAGACGAGTTCAATTGATTTGTAACTTTATTTATGTCATATCATACCATTCGTAATTATAATTTACGAACTTATGATTTTTAATTAAATACTATTCTTCATTTATGTAAATTTTAATTAATGTTACAAGAAAATTTTTCTTTTTTCTTTCCGAAAAAAGCGTTTTCTTAATCGAATTTTATGTTTAGTTTTCAATTTATATCAAATCTAAAGTGAGCTGTGATCTACATCTTTATTTGACATGCATATGTCAGAAAACAAGACTGCCACTTAAATCAGACTGTCGTTGTATGAAAAGAGGTCTGGAAACTTGAGCCTAAAGATATTGTAATGTTAATCAATTGCACTAATCTATATGTCCGGTTTAGATAAGAAAACTTTCTCGAAGAATATCACAATAGATGTTATAGATCTCCAATCATTTTGCTTTTCTTTAATAATAATAATAATATAGTATTATTAACTCTCGTTAAAATCCAACCGCATAACAATGAGTTCAGAATATTTGAAGTTTTCACTTTATTTTTTTTGCTTATGTTAGTATAACTGAAGCTAGTGTAAATATACGCTTGCAGACTTGAGTCATACTGGTATGATGCTATAATCTCATTGATAAGTGATCGCAGATCTGATTTGCTTTCTGTACATCTATTATTGTTAAAATATGTATAGATTTTGAAACGGACAACTCAAGAGTTATTATTAGTTTTTTCTATCTTGTAAGATTCCTGTGATATAGACTGTAAAAATTGATTCTTCACATATTTTACAGAGTTTTCCAACATATTAAAAAAAAAAAATATATATATATAATTTTTTAACATTATTTTTAATGTTCGAATATTAATATAAAATATAACATAAGTTTGTTAAATCTCTTTGCCAAAAATATATGTCATTAAAAATGAAGTTAAGTTTATGTCATAGTTACTAATCGTAGTTCCTAATTATTATCTATATCGAGTTTTAATAATGGATCTAAGATATTTTGGGTCTTAGATCGTTTGATTTAGGGCCAGTAGATCAATCATTGATTTATGCAAACATGTCAACAGCTTCAGTATCACAAGTTAACACTGAATGTGATATTAGTGAGATAAGCTCTAAATATTTCCAATAAGATATACATAAATTA
>NC_051846.1:10414535-10431369 GCF_002237135.1 Teleopsis dalmanni
ATACCCAATCTATTCGAACATCACAATCTTTGAACATTTTGCAGCACTAATAATATTTAAAAAACTCTCGTGACTTTTCTTTGCATAACTTTTTGTAGGAGTTTTATGTACACGATCTCATCTTGCAGATGAGTGAGGATGTTATCTCAGATAAACACTTTTTATGAATTGCTCAAGATATGTATTACAAAATTCATATATATCAGCAAGATCTTATCTTATACTGTCTATGCAAAATTATGCAAAATTGAAGATGTTATCTGGCATTGTCATAAGCACTTTAGGTATATAATTTGCTCATAATATGTATATCAAAATTCATATATCTCAACGAGATCTTATCTTATGCTATCTATGCATTATTATGTATAGATTGAAAATGTTATCTGAATTAATATATCTCAGCAATAATTGTCTTGGAAGCGATTTGCTGTTCATATCTTAGTTGTATCGTATTGTGTTATCATATACTCTCATCACATCTAGCAGAAGAGTGCCGGAAGAGTATCAGCGCTACTGGGGCATACGCTGCTTTGCCAATATGGGACTCATTCATACTTTTACCTTCATTTCAACTCGATCCGCTCTTCACTATGAAAAGTTTCATATTTTCTACTTGCATGGGCGAAAATCTCGACTTTGAAGCCAACTTTATAAATATAATTTTATATTTTCATTTTATTTTTATTATTGTTTTCATTGTTTGTTTATTATTTATGAGATTTTTTTTGCTGACATTTGTGTTTTTACGTAAAAATGTGCTCGTATTTGTTTATTTAATTTTTTCCTAGCATTTGTCAACGTAGTAATTTCAGTGTAGCGTTGCCAATTGGCACGATGTCGTTCCAAGCAGTTTCTTCAGTGTCTCTGGTAAAGCCGGCGCGGAGCGTACGTTTAGCTCTTCTGCACAAAAATGTAGATATAAAATTGGTTTTTTTGAAAAAATGTTCATTTGGAAATGTTTAAAAATTTAACTACGTTCAAATTAGAGAAGATTGCCACGATAATTATGCTTAAAAAAGTTTTTAATTTTTCTTTACTCGTAGAAAAAAAAGTGATATGTAAAACTTTTCCCTTGGCAAATCTGGCATATTCCAAAGTTAGTGCAAAATTATTTATAATTTTTCAATCGTTTAGTAATTTAGTAATCAATTTTAACAAAATTAATCCAAATTGAAGTGTGAAATAAAATTAAGCAAATGTACGTGCTGTACAGAACAAAATATACGTTCACGGAAATGCAAGTATCAAGCATATTAGTGACCCGCAAGTACTCAGCAAATTCCAATAAAACTGTTTAATCTGTTAAAGAACTTTTGAAAAATAATCTCTAAGGTAGTAAGCATATTTTAAATCAACTTTTAATAGTGAAAAGATTTTTTAGTTTTTCAATTTTTATGTTTAATTAAACAATAAACAATTTTGAAGGCAACTATTCTCTTCAAATTTAAAACTGCAATCCATTTGATTGAACTTATTTATGTTAACTTTGATTTAGTTCTCTATTGAAGCTTACTACACCAAATTATCATATATAAATAATATTCAAAATTTTAAAAATCGATATAGTTAGTACTATACTGTAAAGTAATCAACGATATCTATTAACAACAGATCATGTTGCTAAGTGTGTGGATAGTGTGCGGTTCTAGAGATTTCCTGTGCCGTAAGAAAAACAAAGATAGTCGTGCATTATTGTTTGTGTAAACTAACACTATCAATTCTATGTTATGCACAATCTATTCTATATTATTATTATTATAAAATAGATATTATTATCTATAATAATATTCTGTTATTCTACATGACTCTATTCTACAACGTGTGTATCATTATTCTACACTAGATTCTTATGTTTGGACGATTATTATGTATCTTTGATCACATCGTTTTTTGTGTAAATTTGATTCACTCCAAATGTCTGACAAATTTTTAACACATGTTTAGACGTAAGCATTTACTCATTCTATATTCATTCGTTTGCTATTCCCTCATATTGACTATGTCATGCGTTTAATACAAACAATGACTTGTGCGTGATTGTATAATAGGAAAACAAATTAAGCTAGCAAATTATTTTGCTATGAAAATTAATTTTGAGTTTTCGAATTTTGTACTATAATTTATTCACAAAATTCTTGGAAATAATTTACTTTACGGTTTATACGTTACAACAATTTACAAATGTATATCATTCACGTGTTTGCTTCATTGAAAATCTCTGTAGTATACAATAGTCAGTATACCCATATGCCAAAGTGAATATTTGTGTCAGTTCAGCATTTCTCACATTTTAAAAACCTACGATAAAAAATGTAGCATAGTTTATTAGATTGTCTACTATAGTTGGGCTATCAGTAGACAACAAAAAAAGTATAATATATAATATATAGCGTATTAGTCACAAACTGAGAATTCATATTTAAATAGTTTAATAAATAATTTAATTAAATTTTAACTATAGTTTAAAAGTAGTCAATTTTATTCTATTCTATTTTTTTGATAGAACTTTTCATGAAACTTTTCATGTAGAATTACTTTTATAAATAGTAGTGTTTATATAGTAGTGTTGACTATATTAATTTCTTCGAACTGTTCGGCATAAATAATTCATATAGTAAAAAAACCGAATAATCTGGATTTGTTTAAAACTCGAATTTTTTGGCGCATACGATTAATTCAGATTAATTGAATGATTTGTGTATATCTAAATATTTAAACTCTTTCGAAATGTTAGAAAGCGGATAGCATGAATTTATAGCTAAAACTACTTCAAAAAACTTTTTATTTTTGATAATATACTTATTTATGTATATAATAGCCTAAGTGGATCCACTAGAGATCGCCGCTATAACCTAACCTAACCTATGTATATAATATAAATCGAATATATTTCAATTATTATTAATTTCAGAGAATCAATTTTAAATGTTCTTTACTTGAAGTGTCAAAATATTAACCCCATCAACATACTTAATTTATGTATATAATAGTCTAAGTGGATCCACTAGAGATCGCCGCTATAACCTAACCTAACCTATGTATGGTATATAATATAAATCGAATACATTTCAATTATTATTAATTTCAGAGAATCAATTTTAAATGTCCTTTGCTTAAAGTGTCAAAATATTAAGCCCATCAACATTAAAATCCTTTAATCTTTTCGCCATAAACTTATCCTTTAATTAACTTTTGTCAGTATTTTTATTCATTGAAACGAAACTACGTGTCAACAATTTGATGAACTTTCATTTTCAGAATAAACTCATGCAGTTTATTCGTACCTTTCGCTTTCGTCTTGTATTATTTTAATATTTTGCATATACGAAACGCCCATAAAGTCTCGAATTTCGTGTCCACCTTCAGTCCTTGCCATGTCCTTGGGAGCATTGAATACATGCAGAAACTGTTATGGCGTGAAAATTGTGGAAATCGTGAAAATCGTGAAAATCGCTTCTTTGCAGAACATTATAGTTGCGTGTGGCGGCATGTGTTTGTGTTCGATAATTCTGTGGTGCGGTAATGATAATGATGGTTGGATGGTTGAATTGTTGGATGGATGTGATGGGTGTGATGGGTTGTCGATGTCGTTGCTCACGTTGGCAAAACTCATTTCATCAATAATTTTGGTAGTAATTTTTTTTCGCAAGAAATAAATAATATATTTATAGTGCTCGTAAGTGT
Source organism: Teleopsis dalmanni (assembly GCF_002237135.1). NCBI lineage: Eukaryota > Metazoa > Arthropoda > Insecta > Diptera > Diopsidae > Teleopsis > Teleopsis dalmanni. The sequence goes on from NC_051846.1 coordinate 10,418,223, forward strand.
AATAATTTGCACTAACATAATCCATAAATATTTAATATTTCGACCATCATAAAAGTAATGAGCAAAACAAAGTGGCATTTTGGCTTTTGGCCAATGTTTCCATAATTTTGATTTTCCAAAAACGTTAACTTATCAAAGTACAAAAGATATTAATTTTTTTTGTTTTACTTAAAGTAAAGCAAAATTACAGCAATATCATATTTTCTAACAAAAATTATTAAAATATTTTTCAAATAATATCATCAAAGTTTCATTATATATTAAATCATTATAATAGTATTGAAATCACTTAGTAGTGTGAATCATGCATCATTAAAACGTTTTCTATTAATGGGAATACCTTAAACATTTTTACTCTATTGCACGGTATTAAAACTGAGTCATAAAATTTAATGCATTTTTTGTTTACTTCAATAATTATACAATACATTGCACTCATAGTTGACAACTATCAGTTTTACTATAATTGAAAATAGTTTTTGTAAACAAAATTAATAATGTAATACACACAAATAGGGCCACCTTGTTTTTGACAGATTTCATTAGAATCTAGAGCTAGCAATAACTATATTTTTTTTGTTCCAAAACTGTTCTTCGGTACCTTATATCTTCGTTTATGATATTTGGATTCTAGTTTCTCGGGATCGCATTTCTTATCTAACTCATGTCCCATTTTTATTTGATGAAAGTAAAATTTGAAAACTAAGAGAAATAGTACAAAACCTTAAATTAAGCGACTTTATATATATAAATTATATATAAAGATATTGGACTCCCTTTCATACGAAACTACGACTGTAGTTTTTACCCGAGCAATTTTATCGTTTTTTTAAAAGTTGAAACTTAAAGGCGATGAATGAACACTACTTTATTGTCGTAAATAATTTTCTGCAGAATAATGGACGAAGCCACGCCTATAGCTTCTATAGTTAAAAATCATGTTAGGAAGATTATCTAAACAATATATATTTTGTTTATTTTTATATTTAATTTTTTATTATCAAAGTACAACGAGCTTTGTCTGCTTTTTTATTTATCATATCTCCAATTTCTAATGCCATCTGCTTAGATGTTTTCATGTCATATTTGATTTCGTTATTTTCTGTTATATGGTATAAATGCGCTTTAAAAATTAGCTGTCACTTTCTTTTAGTGTATCTTTTCAATCTAATCATATGTGTGTTCCATCGCAAACTAGGGAATTTAACAAATCGGTCAAACATGGTGTACTTCTCACAGCAGTTTAAACCTTTGATCTATTCTTATTGTTGACTTCAGTTATATTAATATATTAGCTCTTTTTATTTATAATAGTTTCAACTGTACTTTTATAATTCACCTACTTTTTTCTTCTGCCTTTTTTCTTCTACTTTTTTTGCTTTTACTTTTTTGCTTTTATTTTTTTCTTTTACTTTTTTTCTTTTACTTTTTTCTTCTACTTTTTCTGTTCGGCTTCTTTTTGGTACTGCTTCTTTTTGTGCAGCGTGTTTTCTTCTACTTTTTGTTTAACTATTTTCATCTACTTTTTTCTTCTTTTTGTTTAACTTTTTTCATCTACTTTTTTCTTCTTTTTGTTCAGCGTCTTTTCTTCTACTTTTTGTTTAACTTTTTTCATCTACTTTTTTCTTCTTTTTCTTCTACTTTTATCTTCGTTTTCTTCTACTTTTATTTTCTTTTTCTTCTACTTTTATCTTCTTTTTCTTCTAATTTTTTTTCTGCTTTTTTTTTCTTCTAATTTTTTTTTCTTTTTTTTCTACCTTTTTCTTCTACTTTTCTTTTCTATTTTTTCTTCTACATTCCTTTTCTATTTTTTCATCTACTTTTTTTTTCCTATTTTTCTTATCCGTTATTCTTCTAATGTTTTTCTTCCACGCTTTTTCTTCTATACCTTTTTGTGCTTATTTTTCCTAATTTCCTTTTTACTATTATTGTAATATACAGCAATCCTCCTATAACGCGGTACTCTTACAACGCGTTTTCATATTACGAGATTTTAATCCTCCGTATAATACGGGAATTCCTCCATATAACGCGGGGATTTGTACAGTTCATAATTAGCTTCGCGTACCTTTGCACGTGTGTATATCCCGTATATGGTAATACCCCTATGACGCACTAGATTGGTGCCGCGTTATAGGGGGGATTACTGTATATGCATATATCATTGTTCAAGTATGCATGCAAGTAAATCTCAAGTTCGTATAAAGTAAATCTCTTAGTTTTCATTTAAAACTATCTAATAAGAATTTAAAACAACTGTAATTGTAAATTATACATTAAAACAAGTTTGAAGACGAATTTGATTTATTTTGTTTGAACTTGAATCAATTTTCAATGTTCAACTTAATTACTTTAGTAAATGATGTTTAAACATTTTTTATTAAAATGGATGAAAAGTTTCATAAAGGATTGAGGTAGCTCAAATAAGTTTCTGTCAAGGTTATTTAAGGTGGGGTTGGGATGGTAGATGTTTTAGTGAACCCATGTTAAGTCAACACACATGTCTGTGTCATAGCCATATCAGCCCAGCCTACAAACATGTCTAAGTATTGCCTTCCGTTTTTCGTTTCTTCATGCTTTATCCTTTCGTACCCACACAAAATGATTTTCCAAGCACGAACGAGGGTACTGACCATGAAGTAGTATAGTTTGAAAGACAAGAACTGTGTCATTGAAATGAGATAAGAATTTAATTCTTCAAATTTGTATTTAATATTCAACTGTTTCATTCTCATCAAATTAAATAAATAAACAACACATAAACACACACACATACATAAAAATAAAATTAAAGTTTAATTGTTTGTTGCTTTGCTAAATAAAAGTGAACTAAGTATCTATTGTTTTTTTTTCTAAGAGCAGATAAAAGAGCTAAGAGCAGATAAAAAGTTGATAAACATTTATAATTGCTAAACGTGCTTTACTTTTTAAACTTAAACTTAAACTTAAATGAAGAATGACATATGTACACAAGCAAACATACATCTAGAAAGTGCCTAACTACTTAATGATTCAACAATAATAATAGAGCATAGATACATATAGCTAAAAATGAAAATTAAATATGTCACTGATTCAAGAACATAAATGCGAAGTACTTACGAAAAAGATACAATAAAACCAAAGTTAAATTCTAAATTCCAGCCAATTTATTACATATTTTGCCCGTTTTGCAGCGAACCGTAATTTAGTGGAAAATAAGCTTCTTACCTTAACTGTGATTGCTTAATAGAAAGTCAACCGAGTTCCCGTTTCAAACGTTACCATTACCAAACAAAAACAGAAAAAAAAATAAAATACCTAAAATATGTATTTATATAAACTTAAATGTAAGAAATATGATATAAGAGAAGAGTAATATAAAGTGTGATGTGATAAATCAAGTTAGCAAATGTGTGCAATTAAACATAAAAATTGAAATTCTAGAAATATTGAAACAGAAACCTATTAGATGTATATTAAATTAGAAGCTAGTTAAATATAAAACTTATAATAAATTCTAAAATAGATCAAAGCTTATTGGTACACAAAAAAGCAAATCATTTTTGAAACGTTTCCTTTGCAACGGTATGTCCACGAAACCTAATACAACAGCCAATGAAGAAAATACTACAAACACAAACACGCCGTCCGATAATAAAATTATTATTAACACAAATGATGAAGAACCAACAACAACTTCATATGCAGATGATGGTGATACCAGTTTTGAAATTGATGAGCCCGAAGATGAGGAAGTTATCGATGTTCTGCCCATTGTTCATGTCAGTTCGAAGACAAATAACATAACAAATACGCCTACAACCCATGCAGGTGCATTGGCTGTAGGCGAAACAGATAATATAACTGAAACAAGTGTTGCCGCCCCCACCACGACGATACTTTATATGCGTTCAGCAAACAGTGAAACAGCTGGCGACAAAATACGTTCCTATAATGTACCATTCGTTTCAATAAGAGATCATGAACCTGATGAATCGACAGATGCATCAATTGACTCAGATACGGGTTCATCAACGCCAACAACGGCTGATGTTGCGGACTTATCAGCTGTATCGGCGTTAACAACGCAAAAAGCTAAACGCCTTTCGCCTCTACAAAATAGCAAAATACAATTAAATATTGCTGGCGGTTCAATTACTGAAGACAATATATCTGGTTCCATTGCGACTGAAACAACTGAAATCGATATCGATAATATTCCATCGGTTAGTCCGCGTGTTGCGAAGAGACTCGCTAACTCACATCCAACAGCGGCGATCTTTCAATCGGATATCCCGCGTACTGGAAGTGATGAAGGAAGTGGTTCATCTTCTAAACATAAACGCAACTTATCTTCGTCATCTTATCGTTCTATTGGTTCTCAACATCCCGCATCGTTACCTTCAGTGCAGACCTTGCAAGCAACAAATGTTGTATTTACTTGGCTACAAAATGTTTCTAGATTATTTAAGGTGAATATTCATTTTAATATATTTTATAATATTTTACAAGGAATATTTATTAACCACATAACTTTATTATTTTTATTTTTGAAACGGGTCAATTGTTCTATTGTTCAAATAATATACAACTTTTTAAATTATAATGTCTTCTTCTTCTTCTTTATTCGCCAATTCGATTTCGAATGTAGGCGATGATCATATAATTAAATAAATATTTTGACTTTGCTCTATATTTAACTTAAATTTGTTACAATTTCATGGTATGACTTCACCGGAATCTGGCCAACATGTTTCGCTTATTCCAAGAATGTCTATGTTCAACCTCTTCATTTCTAAAATCGTGTCTGTTAACTTTCCAATCTCATAAAGACAGAAAAAAAATTAAAATTATATTCTAGTTTATAGTATAGTCTATAGTCATCTTTAGGGTACACTGAATCCAAGCTTCTCGTACTTTAAATCATAAACTTTTACCTTAAAATAGCGTAGAGATGATGTAGTATAAATTAGTTTTTATTAAGGATAAGTTTTTTATCTAAAAAGTGAATTTATTATCTCACACATTTTACAGATGTACTAGTAGTTGCAAGAGTATTGTCAAATTAATTATGTTAATTAAACCACATGAAACACTCCATTTATACCTAAGTTACTTGGCAAGGGTTTAATCAAAAAAAAAAAAATTACTCTAATAGATACAAGCAAGCTAATTTTCTTTATTCATATAGCATATCTGCCCTGGTATCTATACCAGCATATATGTACATACATATGTGCTTATTTGCTTATGAAGTTAATATAACAAGCAACACGTGGTAGGCCACATGGCTTCTATCTTAATAAACTGTTTAGATACACACATATATGTAGATACATTCGTATATAGATATAGGCATACAAATATATGCATACGTAAACTAGTAAATTATATTTTTTCTTATTTGTTTTTCCCACATGGGCCCTCAATTATATTTTGCAGTTAATTTTCTTATTTAATGAACAGCAAAATAATAAAAGAAACATTACAAGGATGTTAGAGAAACTTTCTTTTATTACATCGCATTGGAAAGCAGATAAAGTAGTTGTTTTGAATTACTTTTACAGTTATAACTTTTTAGCTTAACGTTTGTTTAACATTAACCTATGAGTCCAACACGAAATGTTCCATAAAATAAATTAATAATTATTGTATTATCGTATCTGTTAAACTTATATCGCCATTATACGAAATTATGCTTTATAAATACATAGAAAAATAATACGTATTAAACATTATGAATAATTTTTCATTTTTAAATCATATCTGTTACTAATATTCAAATATTCAGTTATTTGTTTAAATTCATTTCGAAGAACTAAATCCAGAATTTTAATACATCAAAACTTACTTTACTAAAATTCTGATAGCCATATTAAGTATTTCATATTGTATGCTGATCTCAGACTGAGCTGATCTCTACTATGATCGCTATATTCCATTGTAAGCCTACAACTACGTGATTTAATATAATTATTATTATCATATGTGTAATATGGTATTTACCATATTATAATTATAATTATTACGATGTTACAGTTATAATTATTACAACATTACGATTTTATTGCTCCGGGCTCATACGAAAGAAATAGTTTTTCTAACGTTGTCACGACTCAAACACATCTTCACCGCCATTTTGAGTACGCCTACCTAGCTTCAAATGATATAAAACTTGAAAAAATCGTCAGATATGTTAGGTTAGGTTCGAAAGGCGCGTGCTGACCATTGTCAGCACTTCCACTCGGAGGCATATAGATATGTTACTTTTAGATATGTTACTTTTAAATATAAATATATTAGCATTATTATTTGTTCGGATAGATATATTGGAAGAAAACTATAAAATAATTAATCCATATTGTATTACTAAATTTAATTTAATTTGAAGTTGTAAGACTTTCAAACCTGTGTTGACTAACACAAATTATATGTTATCGTTTCTTATCAAGATATCTTAACACAAGACATTCGACATTTGCAAATCAGCCTGGCAAAACTCCTTTCATAGGTACCAAACCTCTCTTAGAGATCTGCACTTATCAAAGTGGATCTACATTTAAACAGCTATACTTACAGATAATCAATTTTGAACTGTTTCCAAACCGGTTCATTCCAAAACAGTTCATTCCTCCAATACGAAATTCAAAGAGTTCATTCTAAGAAGAAGAAAATATGAAAGACCTAAGTAAATAGTATCCAGTTTCAATTAGTCACAATACATCTGAACTTAGATGAACTACTAGTTTCTTATGTTATTATACTTCCTTTAACTACCGCTTTTCAAAGATGGAATAAGAGGTTGATGATATCAATAGATTTTATGAAATATTGACTAAAATACATCATATAAAATGGATTAATTTTCATTGATTGTCAGAAAATGACAAATACAGTATTCTAATCTAAAAAATAGACTATTATAAAATTTATCAATGCATTAAGATTTATCCGAGTTAGAATAGAAGAATTTTTACAGCGATAACAATAAATTTCATTGATCTTGGAATACCATTGTTTTTTCTTATAATTATAATAATAAAGTAATCGTTTCCTCATCAAATCTCTTATGAGGTGGCGAAAAATACTTGTATAATCAAATACTTCTGAGGTGGTACATGTAAAAATTAAATACCCAGTGTGTCTTATATGTTATAAGTAGAATGCCTTCTATATTTAATAAATACTGATAAAATTTAAAACTATGTGTGAAAAAAAAAAATAAAAGGTTTCTGATCTCAAGTAGTAGAATATTCGGAATATTATCTATATGTTAGAAAGTGTTGCTTTACAGTGATTTACTATTGCAATAAAATATATAATTTTCAGTCCTTATGTCTGTGGATATATGGAATTAAAGGTGTCTAAAGGCACCATGATTTTATTAAGTTATGTATACAACATACTTTTTAGTATATTGAACTCTAACATTCGAGTCTAATAATAAGACTAAATGTTTATATACTAATTTCACATTTAATGAGATTTCTTGAATATAGTTCTTTTTCTCCTTAATTACTAGAGTATTCTAATACAGTATAGGAATAGAACATTCTCATATTATTATTTGTGTTTGAAGCTCTACGCGCATATGTGAGCTTCACATCAACATAATCATCACTTAAGATTCAACTTAATATATCTCATAACTGCTTTTATCTGTTATCTGTTCTAAATATTTTCTTAAAACGTTCCAATGAAATTTAAAATTTGCATAAATTACACTAATGCAACTAAATGATGCAATGCAAATAAAATGCAATTACTCAGTTGACAATGCACCATGAAATGTTGCACTGAGTACTTCAGCCAAAATTGATTTACAGATTTTGCCGAGCGTCTGGCTTGAGCCTATCTCCATTCCGTTTAATTTGATTTTGACGCTCAAATCAATTTGAAATGTTCACTTAAAAGTGAATATATATTTTTACATTACTAAAAATAACTTTTTTCAATAAAATTTAATAAAAATTTTTATTCAGTTGGGATGTGATGGCAGTGATATTGAACCAATTTAAGCAATCAGTTTTATTAGTTTGCTTTTTAAGTGAGGAACAGTGACGCTGTTGGTTTAATTTTATCACATGATACAAGCTGATTAGTTTTTTTGGATTATTTTTTATATATTAACAATGTAAAATATAATAAATTTATATTGTATATTGAGAGGAAATAATAAAACCAGGTTCCTATTTCAATAATAGTTTAATAGTCAAGTAATACTTAACTAACTTAATCCATACAAATTGGAAGTACATTGTGACCGAAAAGTTTCCGGTCATAAATAAATAAAACGCAAAATTCTTAATCTTCATCAATATTTATTTTATCTCCTTCAAAATATGCTCCATTAGAAGCGATACACAAATGCAACGTTTCTTCCAATCATCAAACATTTTTATAGGCGCTTTCCGGTATGGCTTTGAGTTCCCTCTGCGAATTCTGTTTTACGTCTTCTATGGATTCAAAACGCGTTCCTCTGAGTGGTAATTTGAGGTTGGGAAACAGGAAAAAGTCACACGGTGCAAGATCAGGTGAATACGGTGGCTGTTCGATGGTATTTATTGAATGTTTGGCCTTAAAATCGTTGATAATGTTGAACAAATTGAGGTGAATCGGAACAAGCCGGGCGTTGACACGTCGCATACACAAATTGTCCACCAAAATCAAACGAGCCATCTCACGACCGATGCCTAGCTCTCGTGCTATCTCTCTAACACTCACATGAGGATTTTTGAACACGATTTCCTTTGCCTTTTCAATGTTTTCGTCGGTGGTAGAGGTCGAAGGTCGTCCAGAACGCGGCATGTCTTCGACGGTCGTACGACAGTCCTGAAAGGCTTTGTACCACTCATAAACTTGAGTTTTCGATAAAACTGATTCCCCATAAGCCTTTTGTAGCATTCGCAACGATTCTGCACACGAAATTTCGTTCGAAAAACAAAATTTGATGCAAACTCTTTGTTCAATATTTTTTTCCATTGTTTTTTTCGCAACGCACTACTGAGGTGAACTGGTTTCAACAGCTGCCGTAAACGAACTGTCCGACAGATCGCGCTCATTTTTGGCATAGTAATTAAGGACAGTGCTGCCAAACTACATAAACTTAAAATATCGAAAAATATACAGCGCGCGAATTTTAAATGAGAACCTCCGAAAACCTTTCGGTCACAATGTATATAACATAAGAATTTTCAAAACATCCTGAACAATATAACGAGTTGCAGTCACGACAGGAATAGCATATTCGAAATTTCTGCACCGGAAGATGTCTGTTGTTTAATTACACAGGATTATTTAGATCTAAACCTAAACATATATAAGCGCCCATTCCATAACTCACTGCACCATTTCTCCAACAAATATATTAAATAAATATTTGAAATCATCAATGGGACCGAGTGATTCTAAGACTGTAATATTGAGAAAAGATCGGTTAGGAGGAATGTGGTATCAAAACCGTTTCCTAGCGGTCTTCCTGAAAGGACTTCGAATTGTATCTCTCTCTGAACAATTATTAGCTTTGTTGAATGTTTTCTCAAATAGCGATAGGTATACACGTAGTATCATAATACATCAATTAACTTAACATAAAGTAACCCACCATATGCTTATACAATAATACAAAGTTAATCTGGTTTCTAACACAGATTTCTTTACATAAACATTTTTATCTAATTGCTAGAATGATATAAATTGTTTAGAATAGATTTACCATTCCTTAATAAAAGAAAGTTAATAAATAAGAAAGTCAATAAAATTATGTTATTGGCTTATTATTTTAGATTTTATAGATGAAGATAACCGCTAAAATCCACACATTCGATTGTATCTGTGCTGGACTACCGAATTCTATAAGTGATCATCTTGAGAATTAAATATTGTGAATATTTTTATTGCAATATACTCATACATCCTAGAAGTATGTTTCTGTGTTTTTGGATACTTACATGGATCGCCTTTTTTGATAACACCACAACGCTGGCTCGAGTTATAGATAATATTTGCTCGACGTTGGCGTGTGGTTCTTCCGCAAAAATTAAGTAGCTCAAAAGTTTAATGTCTGCTAGTGCCACCTTTTGTAAAATTATATTATGCTTCTATAATATAATAAATATAATAAAATATAATATAAAAAATATAATAAAATATATAATATTATAATATATAATATTTTAATAAAATAATAATAATAATATAAAAATCAATTAGTCGAAATAGGACTTTTAAGATAATCGAATATATATTAAACGAATATATGTGTAAAAGCGAATTAGTATATATTATGTATATATTTAACTTATATACCAGATATAATAACTCTTAATAGCTAACGCAATTGGTGTAATTTAATTATCACTTATATTCCCATGTTTAATATTGTTAATTGTTCATTATTACATTTAATTTTAACTAATTTAATTAAAATTATTTACAGAGTTCTGGTATTGGAGAGCCTAGTGTGTACCATGCTTTGGTTGTGATATTTTTAGAATTTTTCGCGTGGGGTCTACTCACAATGCCCGTAATTTCTGTAAGATATTATTGAACTATTTATTAACACCAAAATTTTTTATTAATTTAGATAATTATTGGAATTATACCAATAATATCAATAGTTAGTTTTTTTTTTTAAATGTTTACCTATCCTTTTCAGGTTCTAAATCAAACCTTTCCGGATCATACGTTTCTGATGAATGGTCTAGTTATGGGCATTAAAGGCATTCTATCATTTTTAAGTGCGCCATTGATTGGTGCTTTGTCTGATATTTGGGGTCGGAAGTTTTTTCTACTAATAACAGTATTTTTTACCTGTGCTCCCATACCACTTATGACAATAAATACATGGTGGTTTTTTGCTATGATCTCAATAAGTGGCATCTTCGCAGTGACCTTTTCGGTGGTATTTGCATATGTCGCTGATGTTACAACAATTGAGGAACGCTCAAAAGCTTATGGTTTGGTGTCAGCAACATTTGCTGCAAGTTTGGTAGGAAATGAAATTAAAATATTGACATCATCAAAAAATTATGTATTTGTTGTTATTTTGTTATTTCAGGTAATTTCACCAGCTTTGGGTGCTGCACTAATGGAATCGTATGGTGATACTTTGGTGGTTGCACTTGCCACAGCAATTGCAGTGCTTGATGTTTTCTTTATACTGGTTGCTGTGCCGGAAAGCTTGCCAGAGAAAGTGCGGCCATCATCGTGGGGTGCGCCAATTAGTTGGGAGCAAGCTGACCCATTTGCAGTAGGTGTTCATTTAATTAAGAATAATTTACCATACTTCCATTTGCATATTTCAATAATGTTGGTTTGTTTTTCTAAAATGTATATTTTGCATTCTGCAGGCGTTACGTAAAGTTGGCACAGATCATACCGTTCTGATGCAGTGTGTTACAGTTTTGTTGTCCTACTTGCCAGAGGCCGGTCAGTATTCATGCATATTTGTGTATCTGAAACTAAAAATGGGTTTCAATACAATGGAAGTAGCAATTTTTATAGCTGTCGTCGGCATACTCAGCATTTTTATACAAGTGACATTGGGCTACTTAATGCGGTAAGTTGTAAATAATAGCAATGGAATGATGTCAGCTCATTGAGAACATATTTTCTTTTGCGTGTAGTGTTATTGGACCAAAGCGCACTATTATTTTAGGTTTAGTTTTAGAAATGTTGCAATTAGTTTGGTACGGATTTGGTAATGTAAAATGGTAAATATATTTTAGAAATATTTTAAAAAAATTTTTAACAAAATATATTAATTTTTTTAGGATGATGTGGGCGGCAGGTGTGTTAGCTGCACTCGGTTCCATAACATATCCAGCTATAAGTGCTTTTGTATCCATACATTCAAATGCTGACCGACAAGGTAAATAATAATATTGAATGAGGAAGCGCACTTAAATATTTGCTATTTTATAAATTAAAAATTAATTAACTACCAAAACTACGTTTTGATAGGGCATATATAATTTCTAGAAAATCAGGGTAAGAAGAAGAAGGTCTTTCAATTCTACATCTAACCCATTACCGCTTTATTCTTAATAATTTTTTGTAATAAAATTACAAAAAATAATTCCTAAAACCTTAAAAACCATAACGTATGAATATATATCTAATTTCGATGTTATTTCGATTTTTTAGGTATATTTATTTTTTTTTTTCGTTCGTGTATTCAATGTTATAAGTTTTCAAGTTTAAAGCCCAATATCTCAACAACCATGCTATATTGGCTAATAGCGTAGTGAAATAAGTTAGAATATTGAAATTTTACTTCCAAGATACTTCCAAGATATCATAAAGTAACTTTTAAATAGTCTACTAAACCTTGCTTAGGTCACGATTATGTAATAAGGTTTTCGTATAAACACCTACTGTACTATACATATATTTATTTTAAAGTCGGTATATTTTATTGTCATATTAATAATGGTGTTAGGAAAAAAAAATATTCAACAACGTTGGAGTTAAATCTCATGTGATCGACTGAGTTATCTTTCGATGTATGCTCAGTTAGTTTACTCTTCTTGCCAGTGACGAAAGTCAGTAATGGAATAGAATAATGAAATTGATATGGTAACCGAAGGTTGGGCTTTAAGCAGTAACAGGTAATGCTCCTTTACAAGGAGCATTTGATACATTTGGAAGCTGCGGAGTTCACACAACAGGTATATCCTATTGCTATAAATGTGTCCTGTGCCTTTTTTATTCTTGCGTGCCTCTTGGTAATGTAAATGGTGTTTGGGGGTTTCGGTTTAGACTAAGGCTCTTATGCACGCGACCAGTTTGATATATTGTGCCTCTTGGTTACTTGACTTTGATCTGGTTATTGAAGATACCGTCATTAGCTCCACTTGCTTTGCATTTTTATATACTTTTTAACTAATTTGTAATGGACTTATTCTTTTAATTAAAGTATATAATTTTAACGAATTTTTATTTTTACATTTTAGGTGCTGTTCAAGGCATGGTAACAGGCATGCGTGGTCTATGCAACGGTCTAGGCCCAGCTATGTTTGGTGTAATATTTTACTTATTTAATGTGGATCTTAATACCGATCAAATTAACACAGCTGGTGCGGAACCAAATCAGAATCATACGTCTAACAATGTTAAGTTTGCGCAACTGGTTCCAGGGCCACCGTTTCTATTTGGCGCATTA
>NC_051846.1:10431469-10449525 GCF_002237135.1 Teleopsis dalmanni
TTCATTGTCTTTTTCAAGTTTGAATATTATTTTATATTTCATATCATGAATAGTTGAGTCAGGCGTCGCTATGGTCTTGTAATGTATATCCACTTGTTTAAAAATGTACATGTAGAACAAAATTCTAGTTGACTTTTGTACTCAACTAATCCACAAAACACTTGTTACAATGAAAATACTGTAAATTTAATGCTGAAATTAACTCTTTATTTAAACGTTAAAAAACTTTTATTCATAGATGTATCAACTAAAGTATTAAATGTGACAACAAAACAGTAAGCGGTCACACTATATTGTTATTAAATGTAATTATTAATACGGTTACTAACTGATACATTGGTGATTTAATAATGATTATTTCAAACTAGTTATCATTAAATCACCAATGTATCAGTTAGTAACCGTATTAATAATTACATTTAATATCAATATAGTGTGATTATTTCAAACTAGTTAACGTTATAGAACAACAGTTATTATAAATAACTGGTTATAATATCCTTAAACTGTCATTGACTTATTATAATAAATCGAAATATAAATGTGTTTTGAAATAGATCTTCCAGGTGTTCATTTTGATTTATGAAATGATACTTAATAAAAATAATATATAACTTTTTTTTATTTTTATTTCTAATTTATTTCTATATACAATCAAAAACAAATTAGATTAAATGAATTATTGCGTTTATTGCAATTCAAGTCATACATTTATTCAGTGTAAATATGAAAATATCCCTCTATTATTTTCTAACAGCCTTTTCCAACACTTATGTTGGCATTTGTGAAGAATTTCATTCATAAATTTGAATTTTCGCGCAGTCGCACAAACTAATTCTCTTTTCTTTTTTCGTATATATTTTCAACCTGACGCTTGAGCTTTTAAGCGTTTTTAATACATTTTTACTCAATGCCGGGTACATTTGCACCAAAGACGCACTCAACAACGCAAACGCAGTACAAAATGTCACTGCAAACATGAAAGAAACAACTTAAACAATGTGACACTTTGAGTGGTCTACTCTTTTCTTGTTGGGCTAATGCCATCAATGCGCACACAAACGAAACAACTTGAATTGTATGACACTTTGAGTGGTCTACTGATTTCTCGCTGGGCTATTTGCTTGTAAGCACACTGCATTTCGTTTCGCTTGTGGTAGGTTTGAGGTGCTGCGAAAGTTTGTGTTTGACATTTTCCTCGAGTAAGGAGACTTTGTGCTTTCAAGAGGAAATTTTTGTGGTTTTGTTTATGTTTAATGTAGGTATATGGGACATAAACATTGCATGAAAGTGAAATAAGTTTACTAGGAGTTTTATAATTGGCTCTTGTTTAGCTGAATTTATTGAGCGACGAGAGTGAAAGTAAAAACCGAAAGCTAACTATGCAAAAAAATTATAATGGGAAATATTTTGTTTACAGTTGTTTTACTTAATTTATACATTGCAATTCATTTTGAGAAAATTTAATTTAATTAATATTTAAAAATGCGATACCAATTAAAAAGTTTCTTAATTGCGTTATATATTTTAATTTTAATAAAATAAAAAATTTAAGAAATTGTATTTTGTTCAAAAATTTTTATTGATTTCGGTGAAATTTTCAAAAAATTGATTTACTACGTCATATATGAGTATTAAAACCTTTATAAATGTAAAATATATTAACTTTATATGCCTAATTAATTTCACACTTTTAAAATAGTTTTTGAACAGTTTAAATGTTTTATTATAGGTTATTATTATTATTATAGAATTATTATTATCATATATAGTAGGACAAGGATTAAAAGAAAGGGGAAGAGGGAAAGGGTTTATTTCGTGAGAATAGTGTACTCACTTTTTGGGGCACTGGATTATGGACAGAGCGTAAGGTATTCTGTTCCTTGCCGCACAAAACAAAAAAAGTTACAAAGATAGATACGTAACTGAAACTGTTTGACTGAATCTACGCATAGAAACCGCTAAATCCGTATCCCTGACAAGATGCAATAAGTGAGAGCACACATCATTACAGATGTGGATATCATTGTCATGGATAAAGTTTACATCGGCAAAAATATGAAATTTTTGCACTGAATAAATGTATGTTTTGAATTGCATTAAGGCAATAACTCATTAAATCTAATTTCTTTGACAGATTTACCTATATGGATTGTATATAGAAATTTTGCAATTTCGAATTCCATTTAATGGCAAAAATATATGAAGTCCGAAATTGAAGAATAATTAATGAACTAAAGCTGTTTTTATTGAGCTAGTTAAACGGATCATTTTGGAGACATAATCATTAATATAACTGCATGTTTATTTAGGTAAAACTTCCTCTGAACTTTTGTTTTTCAGTAAATTCAGTTAAGAACAAAAAGGAATAATGATTTTTCCTGATCAAAAAGAACGAAAGCTCGATATTGTGACAAAATAATGTTAAACTGATCAGTAATATTGTAACTAGTAATTATATCTAGAATACATCTGATTAATCGTTTTTTACAATACACGAATATTAAAAGAGTGGACTTGAGGTCAGCGTATGAACAACGTCGTAAGGCCCAACTTCCCTATTTAAGTGAAAGTAACTTGACATGTCCATAAACTTGGTCAAGCCCTTAATTTTGTAGAATGACAACTCTGTCAGGTCGGTAAAAGGAATAAAAACGGATCTTAGATTTTAAATCTTCTAGGTAATGATGGGCACTGACACATGTGGTAGAATAGAGAATCCTTCTTGTACGTAGAGTAATCAGTCGTAAAATAATAGTGAAAATATTTTTAGACTATTTGAGTTTTATAATTCCTCAAAATTATGTGTGTTCTGTGCTTTTTCTAAATTCTAATTATAGTCATTAACCTTAATGCTATGATTTTTTAAATTTCTAATATGAATTTTTAGCAAATCATTTATGTTTTTAAGTTTTTCTTTTAAAAATTTGTTGAAGAATAAAAACAAAAACTCCCATTATCACATAAGAATTTCGTAAAATGAAACTTGATTGGGAATTTTCCGAAAAATTCCCATTGTGTATTATAATTTTTATTTTAATTTTTTTTTTATTATATATTTGAAATTCTTTCAATTCTTATATTCGCAACAAATTCTGTATTAAATTTTCTTCTTCAATTGTTTCAATCAAACGAACTCTTTGGCTTTTGGCCAATATCCGCATCCGAGTTCGTGTCCATTGAGAGGTTTAGAAAGAAAAGCTTTTTATGGTTTCCTTTTATTTTGACTGTGTCGAAAGCTTTAATGAAAACTGAAAGGAAAAATTGCACACAGAAAATTTTTCCCAGACAGTTTTTCCAAATGGAAAATAAAACATGTGCAGACGCGAGCGTAAATGTAATTACGGCGCCGACAGAATTTTGTTAATTACATAAAATTTATAACAAAATAATTAACTCGCAGCTGTTTTTGTTTTGAACGTGCTAATATGCTGAAAAGAATTAAAAAAATTTAATTAAATAAATTTTGTTTCAAATTTATTACATCATTTGGAGTATTGTTTTTTAACGTTTCCTTTAGTTTTGTGCGAAACGTGAATGTGTGCAATTGTAAGTCTTCGGAATAGCCAAAAAATTTAATATTAAAAAACATAAACAAATCTAACATGAAACATTATGTTTTGTTTACAAAAACAAAATATTAAAAAACTCATAAAAAGTGTTAATTATAAAATAATTAGTGAAATTAATGAAAGCACAAGGCTTCGAACTGGTAAAGTAAGTCTGCGTGACAAAGTAAATAAGAAACTAAAGAAGACTAACAAAACTTATTGAAAAAATACTTTAAAAATAATAATAAAATATATATGTTTGTTTAGTTAAATAATATACATGTATAAATATCTTACAATTTATATATATGTTATATATATATACAATTTATCTATTGGACTTTTATATACAATTTATGTATTATATGTCCAGATCTCACCTTAGCAAAGCAACAACAATTTTGCATTAATTTTTTTTTGTTCTTAATAATAAAACTTAAATGTGAATATAAAAAATATATATACATTTATAGGCAGTACACATTTATATACAATACAGTATAAATATTTCAAGTAATTAGTTTCTTATCAAAAGATTTTTGATAATGGAAACAAATTCAATATTCCCATTCTCAAGTACATTTCATAAAAGTATTTTACAAAAAATTATTTGGAGCACGTTGAAGTAGCAGTTTGGTTCGCTTCACTTCATATTCCTACTGCCCTAATCCTCCTACTCATGTACTTTTGCATTGTCATCATTTTCCTATTATCAACAACAGAACGAAACCATGAATTTGTAAGAATGATTGTGGGTATTAAGTTTGAGTAAAGAATTGTTAAAGAAATAAGGTCATTATTCATAAGTACTAATGCCAGCTTACAAGAGAACTAAAGACGACTCTGTGCACTCGAACTATAAGAAAAAAAAACCATAAGTTAGTGGAATGACAAATGTCTGTCCTTTTCGAAATTAACGAGTATCTACCATAAAGTTGACCAAGCATACACATAGAGCATAAAGTAGAAATAGCAATTTTTTTCTTAAATTTATGTTCTAATACAAAGTGAACTTTTTTTTTACTAGAGTATTTATGGTAATTAAGTTCAAGTAGTTGAAACGCAATACGGAATATAAAAAACTGCTTAATGGCTTTTAGCAGTAAAAAGTAGTAAAAAGTGGAGAAGTCATTGACAATCGTCCACTTCCATAATAAGGTGGTGTGTGTACGGGTATCTGAAAAGTTTTATTGATCAATTATTTTTCTTTTATGCCGCAGGTTGAATTAAGCCTTCACTTCTTTCTGTTGTGCATGTTGCATCCCAATGAAAGGATGCGGTATGAACGTAGGCGGTTCTGAACACTTGCTTTGATTGTCATGGACTGTAATGGGAAAGTGTGAATATATTTTTAATATTTACCAACACATTTCATATTTTAAATAACCTGTAAGTTGGCGTCATAATGGGCAGAAATATTTATAAAATATAACTTAATTTAAAATTAACAGTGTGGTAAAATGATATGCCGTCAGTGTTAATTAAGGTTAAAAAAAATAAGTCCATGTAATTCCATTTTGCAATATTTATTTTTATTTCTTTACGTACGAAAACGTATTATTTACAAAAGTAAATTAAAATGTATCGCCAATATATAGACTGAAACTATTTTTAAAAGAAATTGGCATAAATAAATAATAAATATTGCGTCAGTTTGTGACTCGTAAAAATCGATTTAATGTGATTATTGAACTTTAAAAGATATGGAACTGTTCTATAACCTTTTCATATTTTCATATTCAAAACTAACATAAAGAAGTTTTTATTTTATGAAAGTGAAACATTAAACCGTACCACTTCAATCCAATTCAAAATTATGACCTTTATAAACCAATATCTACTAAGAATCTTACATAAATGGTGGCACTAGAGAATATCCAACATTGATCTTATGTTGAGCCTTTTCCGAGTTAGTGCATCTGGGCACTTTTACTGTATGATGGCTGGGGGGTTTCTGCAGAGTCCCACCCATCTCACTGACTAATTTGAGTATTCCTCAAATCTTCGTTATTATTCAATGATTGATTTAAGATTTGCGTACCGCCCCGTGCGGTTAGTGATTACTCTGAGATTAGATAGTGCTAACTAGGGCAGCCTGTCGGTTTTCGCATATATCTTCAGAGCTCTGTCCCGTATGTATTTTTTGACCGGATCTATTCTAAGATCACTTAGCATGTCATTGATCTGTGTACTGAGGTATGCTAAACTAAAGCCACAAGATAAGTTCCAAAAACGTAAGTAGGGTTACATAGAGTACACTCTAAGAAGATCCAATAATAACAGGCACTGAAGCGTATTTCGCGAGGTTCTAGACGAACCGGTGCGTATATAAAATTATACATATAAAGGAGAAAGTGATCAGTTTGACAAAAACTGTCTTTTTCGAGTTAGTGCATCTGTGCTCTTTTACTCATTGATAGCTGGGGGGTTTCTGCAGAATCCCACCCTTCTCACTGACTAATTTATATATTCCTCAAAAGCTTCATGATTATTCGATGACTGATCTAAGATCTGCTTACCGCCTCGTGCGGCTAATGATTATTCTGAGATTAGATTGTGCTAAGTAGGACAGCCTGTCGGTTTTCGCGAATAGCTTCAGCGCTCTGTCCCTAATGTAGTTTTTGACCGGGCCTAGATCTCTTAGCATGTCCTTTGTGCGGATGTACCAAGGCAATTAAAAAATTTACTCTATTGATACATTTTCAATCAACAATAAATTTCAGCAAAAATTTCCAAGATACTTTAAGAGGAGAAGACTGTAACGCAAATTAAAGAATGAACTAAGCTATGATTTGTATGTAATCATTGATAATTTATACTTATTTTTATGTTAGTAAGTATGTATCTGGTTGATTTGGAATGTTGTATTTATATTATTTACATCTTCGCTTTTTTTAAAATATCTTGTCAAACTCAAATACATTGCCTGTAATTATACTCTCGATATTTTTTCAAATAGTGTATATATATCTTTCAGTATAATTCAAGTTTTTTTGAAGATCATTTAAAATCGTGAATCAAACTAAAAAAACTTGTGTGTTAAATAATTTATGTTCATAGAATGTAGTAAAATAATATATGCTTTATATATTTTTTAATGTAATCATCCAACTTTATCATAATACAATCGTTCATGTTTATGCATCTTGTTCTAATTATAATTCTCGAATATCTTTATGATATACTAATTTTTAACAGTATAGTCTCTGATTTAATAGAAATGCTGATACTCTAAATAAAGCTTGTTTTATAATTTATTAACGTATTAAACAATTATTCCACAGTGCAGTTCTAACAATTGATAACAAAATTACGTATTCTGAGCAATAATAAATGCATATTAAACATATCTTTTACACGTGTGGAGGTTACTATAATATTTTTATCTGTAAAAAAAAACAAAACACAATTATTATTAAATTAAAAATCTACTTTTATTACCCGTTTGTTTTATGGCGCTTTTATGATTGCATTTCATCCATTCATTGACTTTGTTGACATGCATTCGTTAAAATGTATCTTATAAAGCTTATGCAGTTATGCACATAATGCGTTCACCAGAAAAGTAGAAAAAGAGGAGAAATGTCGTAAAAAAAGTCGTTATCTCTTTTAATGCACTTCAGACAGAAACCTATAAAACCGCAATATACCCGCATTAGGCGCATTATTTACGGTTCTAAAATGTTGCACAATGTGTTTAATTTTTTACATAAAAAGTTAGCAATGTAACTTGTTGCATTCGCTGCACTTTAACACTGTCAACATACTGGTACCGTTAAGACCAACTAACCTTTGCACTATTTAAAGATTTTTATATGCACCGCAAGAGTGTAAAGTATTGGACATTTAATTTAATTTAATTTAATTCAACAAAATTTATTTATAATTTACAAAAAACGTTAAATAAATGATTTGTTTGCACAAAAGTAATACGATATATTTTAGTTTGACGTCATTAGTTGTTGTATTTATTTACACTTAATTCGATTTGCTTCAAATTATCTATCACAAGCGTTCAACGTTAGACGTTAAACGGTACGTATGAGTAATAATTAAAATCGTTAGCAAAATAGTTACTCATACGTACTGTGGTCCGGTATGAAGAGTTAAGTGCTGTCTTTGCGCTAATGTCGTGTGATTATGTCGTGTAATTATGTGCTTATTGACAAATTGTCTATTGAATGCGCCATTAGTCAATTCATTACTTTTTTGTCAATTAATTTATTGCTGCTTCATTAGTGAAAGTTCAATGTGCTATGAAAACAGCAGATGAAGATGAAATACTTGTCCAAAAATTATTAAAGGAAAAATTTGTATGTTTATGTTTGAGTTAGAAAAATGAAATAAAATCAATAGAAAACAACGCATAAAATGTCTTCATATGTTTACACCATGTTCGTACAATAATATGATAGACATTTTTATGTTATGGCATTTTTATTTATAGCAGATTTCTAGTTGAAGTAAAAGTTATAACGCATAAAAGTTGCCAAAGTCAATGGCAGGCAGTGTCATAAATCCAGCAAGAATTCTAGTAGTCACCCACTGAGATTTTATCGGTAGCAGTGAGTTTATATCTAAGCAAGCAAAAAAAGAATGAATATGTCTCTTTTTGCAAGTTATTGATTTTTTTAAATTAAAATTCGAAAAAAATTTTGCGTTATTTTAGGAACTAATCGTATAGGGTATTATATTGACTTGACCTCTTTACAAACATTTAGCTATGACAATTTGTGCTTTTTAATATATTTAATTTTAACTGTTAATAAAAAATTTGCTTGTTTTGAGACCACTTTTATGTGAGCTAAATTTTTTATCGTTTGCATTCTAATGATTCAGAGTTTGGCAAGGTTTATGTTCGTCCTATTTTTCGAAATTTATTAGCTGCTAAACTCCAACGCTGAACTTAATTAAATGCAGCACTTAACAGCAACAGCAGCATGTCTTCCAAAAACAAAAAAGTTTTGAATAAACACGAATTCGCCCATAAAATTCACGGAACTTTAAGTTTACAATCTTTTTGCTTTAGTACATTTTTTATTGCACAAAGGTTGATCCACATATGTGCGTTGGTTTTACAATACAGTGTACACAGTGTATACCGTGTATACAGTGCCTCAGTTCTTTTTGTTTTGTATACGGAATCATCATATAATCGAAATGAATTTTCGTCACATTATGAAAGTAGTAAATTTTTTTTATTGCAGCCACTCAACCAATACCACATATCCCTAAAAATGGCGTACATTTGCATTCAAGTCATTCGATTTTGCACACTTTTGTCCTATTTATATGTTATCGTATGCGTTCATATTGCAATGTGTGGTTGCAACATATGGCTCTAGTGATATACAGTGGCGTAGTTACTAGAGCCAATGTGGGTCTATTGCACCCCAAGCATCACTCGCAGTAACAAGCGCTAAATGATTCATATAAAATTGTTGTTTTTCGGCGAACGCCAAAAAGCCATGAAGCACCAGGTACATGCTATGCTAGCGGCGCCACTGGTATTACCATCTATTATTGACCTATAGAGAAGCATATACCTCCCGGTAGCTTCGCTTATGCGGTGTGCTGTTGTTACATCGTCACATATTTAATAATGTACGTTTGTTTATTGCTTTTGTTTAAATTGGTTTTCGGTTTAGTTTTGATGATTACAAAAATTTGGCAATTGTCCCACTAAATTGAAAAAAGAAATTCTCAGAAAAAAGTAAAACGGAATGAAAATAAATTTATTGAAATTATTTTCGGTTGTACAATATTCCTTTCATGTAGGCATTTAGGAATAAAATTCAATATGTACTCTTGATTTCCTGCCATGTTCTACTGCAGCATTGTTGTGCAATACTTAGTGTATAAGTTGTCTATAAGTAAATATAAATTTATATAACAGTTTATGTAAATATAAGACCCACTTAAATAAAGGTTAAGGAAATCCGTGGTAAAAATATTGCTCATTCTGTAAGTTGGATGAGATGGGTAGTTAGGTAATGAAATGACTAGTGTCAAACAGAGACAAGTTCAAGTATATAAAATACATATTGTGCCAAAAAATTGCTAGCAACATTTGTCATTTAATTATAATTTATGTCTTTAATGTAGCACTAAAATTGTAAAATAGTTTTTAAAATTGCATTACCGCTTTGCTCAAAATTTATTTTTAATGTAATAAAAATAATTTTGCAAAAAAAAAATTATAATAAAAGTTATGAGAATTGATATTAAAAGAATTACTCAGAAACCAATATAAGCATTTTTTTCTGATAATATTTAATTATATATAAAATAATATTTATTGAAAATATATATAATGTATAAAGTGTATCAAGTGCAGTTTAGAAATAGGTTTATTTAAAAACTTTAAAGTATGATGTCACTTATTTTCAAATTTTTAGTGCCGTTTTTGTGCAATTAATGTTTTCATTTTGCCTTTGCGCCTTTTGTACTTGATTTTTAAGTTTTTGTTGCTGTCAGCTGGCACTTTGGCTGTTACTTATTTTACTATGTTCAAGTTAGCTGAGTAAAATATTGAATATCTATTCAATTTCTAGCTTGATTTATTTTAAATTTAGATCATTTAACTGCATATACAATACTTATATGAAAGTAGTTGAACACTGACTACTTGCATGAGCTTATGTAAATTTTTGTAATATGGTACACTTTAGTAAAATGATTCATAAGCATTGTGACATTTTCAATATATAAATTACTTACTTAAATTAATGATATTAACGAAATTTTAGTAGCTGCTAAATGATCATCTATTATAACATGAAGATATAAAATTTTGTTATGTAGGTTCAATCCTAAATCCATACACTCTAAATCCATGTATAGGCACAATAGTTATTCAAGTAGCAGTGTAAATCTGCCAACAAAATAAAAAGGGTGTTATATTAGTTGCTGGAATACCTGGGAGCACGCTGCCTCAGAGGTGGCGTAAGTGTAGGTGATATGTTTGTTTATATATGAGTTATGCCAAATACACGATTATGTTACAAACAGTACAGTCGATTATAGCTAATGTATATGTAGTATATATAATTGGACTAATGTGAGAGTCGTCAGCTACTTTAAAGAACTGATGTAGTTGAAGTGTGCGGTATGTGATTAAGTTCAGCATTGATTGCTTGTGTAAATGGAGTGAAGAGGTTTACTTTGTAATTAAAATGAACTGAAATTAGTAATAAAATTTATGTGAATTATGATTTCTTTGATGTAGGTATGCTTTAATTCTTTATTATATGGTGTCATTGTCCCTAATAATTTTCTCTCTATTCTATTTTCGCTGCCGTACTTTTCTCATGTAATCGGAAATAAAAAGTTGTTAGATAATTTGTAGACGTATGTAAATAAAAATGTAAGAATTGAAATGTTTAGCAATTTTTGCTAAAATTGTAGTATAATAAAAGGTTTTTGACTATAAGATGTTTAGAAGAACAACTTAATAGTTCAGCAATCTAATCTAACAATTTTTAATGTTTAAATATATTTGTTCTCAAAATATATTGAAAGAAAAAATATTTGAAAAAGTAGTTAAAAGTTCGTTACTGTTCTGGTTTGTGCAATAAGTATATTAAATGTACTATTTAAGAGTTTTTTAACAATCCTTGATGATATATTATAAAATTGATATATTTTTAATAAATAAAATCCTTGGAAATATGTATCTCTACTTTATGAATTTGCTTTTATTTTTTATAATTTAACTAAAAAGTCTAGTTTTTCTCTTTATCTGATTTAAAAGACATCGTATGATGTGGCATGAAATACATGAAATACATAATTTCACAACTCAACTGCTGTAGCGCAAAAAGTAAACATTTTTGTGAGAAGAGTCACCGCAAAAAATGCTTGAAATGATCTGCTTTCACCCACATCAGCTTGTGCTGAAATGAGATGTTTTTGCGAAAACTTTAGCATACTTGTATCTTGTTTCTTTAGAAAATTCTCCAAGTATTTCTTGCGAAAACAGTGTTCAGTTGAAATTTTTAAAAAAAATAAAGAAAAAAGCGATGTGTGTATCTGTGCTTAGTTCCCACAGACGTACTCACATTTACACGACAACCTTGCACTTGTGCTAACACGTGCCGCTACTGACAAGTGCTTTAAGCCAACATTTTTCCCATTGACATTTCGCAACTGACTTTTGTTTTATGTTAAAAAAAATACGTTTGTTTTGATGTCATTTATTTTCTGTTTTACATTTTTAAACTTTTTAGCTTTTTAGCTTTCTTTCTATTTTTGTTGCAAGTGGCAGTGGCAAAACACAATGTGCTTGCAACAAGACAGGACCCAAGTTGGTCCTTGCAGCTTGTTTACTTTTATCTTGTAACTTGGCATTCTGTAGTTTACTGCCAAAAAGTACTCAAAGCGTTATTGCAAATATGTCATGTTTACCTACTAAATTATTCTGAATTTA
The DNA here is from genome assembly GCF_002237135.1 of Teleopsis dalmanni. Taxonomy (NCBI): domain Eukaryota; kingdom Metazoa; phylum Arthropoda; class Insecta; order Diptera; family Diopsidae; genus Teleopsis; species Teleopsis dalmanni. The sequence continues at coordinate 10,443,449 of NC_051846.1, forward strand.
TGTGTACACATCCCACATCCTACACACTTCACAACCCGCAAACCCCGCATGCAACACTGTAAGTTGTAAATCCAATTTACCAAATGCAACATGTTCAGCTTTATTACTGCAACATGGAAAAGGGTAGCAACACCTGCGGGCAACCTAATAACATATTTGCGTGACGGTATTTTTTTTTTTTTTCTATTTCTTCAATATGTTTATAGGTCTGTATAGATTCTTATCAGCGCATATTCAGCAACCTGCATAAAATTTTTATTTGATAAGCTTTGATAGCCATGAATAAGCTGAATGTGCTTATGAAATATCTGTCAACTTATAAAATTTACGATTCGAGATAAACCCCACATAAAATGATACGATAAATATGTCAATATATCGTACGATTAGTGTTATGACTAATCACAAAAGTGCTTGAAATAAAACTTAATAAATTAGTAATATATTATCAAGTGATATTATTTATAAGTATTTTATAGTCTGAATTAGTTTTATAGATATTTTTTTTTAAATTTGTCAAATATTAATATTAAATTTGATCAAAAATATAACACTTGTACATTTATGACTAATTATAAAAATATGTTCTCAAAAAAAAAATATTAAAAAATTATATTATATTTGATTAATATTTTTAATTAAATATCTCATTCTTACAAGTGCTTTGTTCGCTCCCACCATTTACTAACACGAATACGATATGGCATTTAGCAATCCATCATCTCAGATTCTTAAGCCATTATGAGCTTTTTTTTTCGAAAGGACATCGTTTTGCTTCAATATTTTGCCTTCTTAAATTATTATCGTAAATTCTTAAGACACCATTCTTTTCTTCCAAGAACAGCGGTTTCCTTGAATTATTATTCTTCCGGTTTCTTTCAATTATTTCTTCAATTATTCAATTATTCTTCAATTTTTGACATATATTCTTAAGTTACCGTATTTCTTTTTTCCAAGTGACAGCGTTTTGCCTTCTTAAATTATTATCGCAGATTCTTAAGGCAACATATTTTTATTCTTCCAAGAACAGCGGTTTCCTTCAATTATTCTATCTGCTTCAATTTTTATCATACATTCTTAAGAAATCATATTTTTTTCTCGCAAGGAGAATACTTTCCTTCAATTATTATGGTATATTCTTACCAGCATATTTTTTTTCTCCAAAGAATTATTCTGCCTTCTTTAAACAATTTAAGCAGACAGTAGTTTTTTGGATGCCTTAAAGTTTGCCAGAAGAATTCTAGTCTTTATCGGTTCACCATCTCTAGTAATTCAGTCTGTATTCTTTATAAATAAATAAATATTATAAAAATATTTGTTAATAGCTTTTCTACCTTTCTATCTATTGTCTATGCACAACTATGTATATCCGGGGATATTAAAGATAGTTGCAAAAGTAAATATGACTGAGATTTCGATCAAATTTTTATTGTAATATATTGTTTTGGTCTTTTCTTCAATGTTGTTATGAAATCCAGTTAAAAAAAACCCCTACTACAAAAATTAAATTAATTTTTATTTAATTTACGTAAATTCATTTTATATAATGTACACTGGTAAAGGTCAACTGCGTTCATATGTATTAATATAAGGAAAAGTCAAGCTGTTCGGCAAAAACAAAAAGCGATATCAATGCAACAAAATATAATATATGAAAAACAAAGTTATATTAAACCTCTGTATAATGTTGAGAACTACCAGTTAACAGCGCTAAACAACAGAAGACTAATCTCACTAATTTACTGTGGAATACTTCTATATATATGTTTTGAACATTAAAAAGTGCGATTAAACAGCACTAAGAAATGGAAAGATACAATAATTTCACAACAATTTTTTGTAAAAAACCTTAGCCCTTAATATTATATCTTTTTCGTTACCTTCACAGAATTCACAGAAATGGTTTGGTTTTTCATAACACCTTGAACTTAAAGCTCTGCAGTATTCCATATTTCTGTGGTATTTTAAAATAATTCCAATTTATTACATTTACATAAAATTATTATTTTTGGTTTCATTTTATTGGCTCGAGCATGATTGAATAGCTTAGATTAATAGTGTATTTCTTTACTACAACAAAAACTAGTCAATATCAATAAAAATTCGTAATACAAATACGAGTTTGTTAGCAAACGTGCTCGAAATGTCAAATGCAAAGTATCCATCATTAAACTTATTGGAAAAATGAAGAAAAAATTGTTTATCTATCGTTGAATTTGACAGAAAAATTTTCCAATACAAAAAGCTCTTCAGCTCATTGGCACCTACTCAACCTTGAGTTGCACACAATTCGTGCATTTCTAAGTTTTACATCCACGGATACGTACTCATACTGGTGGTATATCTGATATAGTATATATTTATTTTTACAGCTGTATTTAGATTGAATTGTTTTTACGTCTATTTATTTTTCATGATTGGCTGCTTTTCTTTCCTTTCCTTTCCGATCCAATCATTTCAAATTTCATTTCTTTTATACATTCGAAATTATTTTTTCTTCTGATTTTTAAGCTTAATTATTATTTCATTAAAAGGAAATAATAATTAATTGACGGCATTCAAATTCTTTGCCAATAATTGAAACCATAAAAATAATAGATTTTACTATAAACATTGCATTTTAAAAGACAATTTGAACGAATTTCTATTACATATATAAAAAATTAGGTTAGTTTCTGATAAATTTAGATTTGAGTAGACCGAATAGTACATTACATTAATTGTAAAAAATAATTAAATATTTAAACTTAACCCTATAATTTGAATTTATTATTATTATTGAAAAGAAGGGATAGTGCGCTGCGACTTAAAAGATCTATTGTGCCCCTTAGTCAGATTAGAGTGTTTCACCAAGTCCGATTTCTTTAAGCAAATACAGTATAGAGTCTATCGTTCCTAGTCTTGGATCCTTATGATCCATGAAATAACTTCCTAAATATTTTTTCGGCTTGGACATCAGTGACGGGTGCTTCCTAAGCACTGATGCAGGTACAATAGTCGATAAACAATTACGTAGGTAGCCAGTTTTAGCGGACCACGTTGACCATGTTCAGTTGCATTATATATGTAGTACTATAGGTCCAGTCATAACTACAATTACGAAAATATGGATTTCCATTAAGAGCGGATCACCATAACTGTGAAATTCACTAACGACACCCGACCGGAGGTGAAAATCTGGTACTTTGAAGGTCAGACTCCGCAGCGGGTAGAATGATTGTATTCATTTACAATCATTCGATGTGGAGTTGCATTTTCCAACTGAGTGCTATGACTCAAAGATCAGCATAGGTGTTAGATAGGCCTCGCTCTTCACTAAGGAGGAAGTTATGCCCAAACATATAACTTCAACTGATACCGGCGGAAATCATTGGAGTTCCTATGGGGCGTTAATCGGTGCAATATACCAATGCGTGTGTGAAGAATACCGTGGTGTTGAGCCTTCATACCAGGTATCTACGTTAAATTCTGGAACTTCACCACAACTATTGTCAGTTAAGTTATACTATAGGTGCAGTAGTAGATAGAAGTATAAACACATGGATGTTTATAACAGATGCAATAGTAGATAAAATACTTATATTAAAATTTGACTTGTGTTATATTTTTTATTGTATGAAGTTGTTTTATTTCATGTATGTATTGTGTATAATAAAATGAATAAATTAAGTTAAGTAAAATAGTATAATGATTAAAGAGTGCAATATGAGAAATTAAGGATTTCGTTTGCTATAGTTGAGTTGTCTAAATACTCTACTGGAAATCACTTGACCATGTATTTCTAGTTAATGGTGAATGCAGTGCATGTATTTAACATTTTTTATAATTTTTATAATTATTTTTTCAATTTATTAGATTTTTAGAAATAATAAATTATTTTTCCAATATATTTCCAATTTATATTTCTTGTAATTCTCCATAGCTCTCTTAGCATTACTTTTATTTCTCGGAAATTTTGTCCTTCAGAGTATCTTTATAAAAACATAAAATCTCAAAAACATTATTAAAAGGAATTAAAATAATTTATTTTAGTTGGAAACAAAGTATATCAAGTCGTATCTGGACAACGGCAGTACTAAAATTCTGATATGATTTATGAGCATTTATTTATTTTACCATTGAATTACATTGAAAATGTTTGTTTACAAACTCAACCTTCGGAACTGTAGTCTGCCCTACTTAATGTCGATTTATCTATTATTCGTAGCTTTTTTCTATCAAAATAATAAAAAAAATAAAATATTTTACATGCAAACCATTCAACCGCACAACAATAGCATTAAGTATACGTAGGTGAACACCAAAAGGTGGGTGTCTTGCATTGAAAGGATACTTAAATATTTCCTGATCCTTGTTTTTGCTGTTTACTTTTCGTTCTTGCTTTCATGTACGTTAGTTAGTTGACTGGTTGAAAGGATTGATACTTTTAGGTATAAAAATAAAATATTGGTTGGTTAGATTAAAACCTTGAATTTTTAGACTTTAAAATGTTGTTTGAAAAAGAATTAACCTTGAAATTTACTATCCAATAATGAACACCTAGAAATTTGACCTTGAAGCAAGAAATCTACGATGTGTAATGTGTGTTAAATGTATTTTAAATTTAGAAATTTTAATTTAGTTTTATTAAATATAAACTAGTTTGTTTATCACCATGAAAAACGTATATTACAATTATCAAAATATATATAATGCAATGAAGAAGACATCGTAACGCATGTAAACCACGCATATAGTCTATCTGTTGGCCTATGCGCTAGTTCATCAGTTACGTACAGGTACTGTAAAGCCAGTCACATAAAATCGATAAATTAGTAGAATTGGTTGACTACATCTCATTCCAAGCCTACACAAACAAAGTGTAATCAAAAAGTAATGAACACTATCTTAAATATTTATTTTATTCCCTACAAATAGTCTATCTTTAAAATTATGTATTTATATCAATGTGTCTTCATGGAACACTAATGGAACTTAGTTATAGCCCTTCATCTTTATGTCACAAATTGTTTTAAAAGTTATACTATGAGTGCCTTTTCGAGTGTGAAAAATAGAAAAAAGAGCTCTCGGTACTATATGTGTATAATAGAATATTTGTGGCATTATTAATTAAGAGTAATATAATTTTTGGCTATAAACTGTTAGAAAAGCAACACATTTTTTGAAACTATTATCTCTGTTACTGGGATTATGTATAAGACATTCTTAAAAGCCACTTAGCATAAACCCTACGACATTTCACATTCTTTAGCAATCTGAATAATAATTAACTTGTACTTGTAAAACATAACCGATTTAATTTTTTCATTGGTTCTCATAAGACCTCATGCTAAGACCTCACATAGTCTTCATTATCTTCGTAAAAGATCTTATTAAATGACTTTTTTCAATATTTTGAATGCTTCATTGGATTAAATTTTGTTTTTGATAAAAACGGTCGCACAAATTCTTTGAGCCGAGATAAAAAATTTGATAAAAATTGTCAATACACTGATGTGTGTCTTACTTCTTCGCTGGATAAGCACAAACTAAGCATCGCAAACTTTTTATAGTTAATACATACGTTTTTGGTAGTGCAACCAATACACAAAGAAACACTTAACTAAATAGACAATATACATTGCTCACAAAGTTGTTACTTTCTGATCATATTCTATATATGTTATATACTTTATGTTATGTACTTTTTATTTCAATAAAGAAATTTGAAAATATAGGTTAAGAATGTGTATTTAAAATTTATCAAAGTCATTTAGTAAAGTAACTTAGTCAATTATTAAACATTTATTAGTACATATATTTACAATATATTATAATTGCAATTACGAAGTTATCAAATATACTTCTCTTAATGATACTGCATATATATACATATATATGATACTGATATATATAATGATACTGATATATACATAATATATATACTGCACAGTTGAAACGAAAACGAAAGTCAAAGAGACAACTAACAGCACCATAAAAGCTAAAAAGAGAATAAAAAAGTGTAAAGTAACTTCACTAAAAACAGAAAATAAAAACACTAACAACGTCTACAGAAAATCTCTACATAAAGATTAATG
>NC_051846.1:10449625-10535822 GCF_002237135.1 Teleopsis dalmanni
AAGGAATCATTAATTGAACTGACAACGAAATCTGAAGAAATTCCAGAACAGCCCCAAGATGAAGATGGTGAAGAAACAGTAGTTCCAGCCAAAAAAGCTAAGAAAGAAGACAAACCCGCCAGGGACTTAAAGAAGGATGATAAAAAAGAAGATGAAGATGAGGAAGATGATGATGAAGATGCAGAGCATGATGCTGAAAATGAAGGTGAAGATGAGGAAGAAGATGATGATGAGGAAGATATTGAAGATGATGATGATGACGATGAGGAAGATGGCGGTAGCAGTGAAACGGGTGAAGATGATGATGAGGACAATGAAGACGATGAGGATGATGACGAAAATGAAGAAGATGATGATGAAGAGGGTGAAGGCGATGATGGCGATGAAAGCGATTAAGCAAACACATTTTAAAATTTTTAATATTTAAGATTTTATATTAAACTTACAATTTGTACGCTTAAATATCGAGTAATCATATAAACTTTTATTCTCATCAAAAATAATCCATTTTTCTATATTTCAAGACTCCTTTTTAGACTTTTTGCTGACATTTATCATTCATTAATAAAATGATAAATCTGGACAGTTGTTTAGTAAACTGTGAAATAAAGGGATGTAGCTTTGAGTTGTTGATAACAGCTAACGCTTTTACTCCCTGATCTGGGTGTGCCTTATTTGATCTACACTGAAGGAACGTGGCAATGTACATATCTTTTATTGTGGGTCCATTTTTTTCATAAATATAGCAGTACGAATTCTGTAGATCTTTTATCCTACGTCTAAAATTTTTCTTTTTATAAATTGTTGAGATCTTTTGCTACATAGATTTTACGCTCTAATAGAAAGATTTATACATATGTAAAGATTTGAATATTTTCCTTTAAGTGATATTTTTTAAGTTCCTGTAGTGTCCATTTAGCTATTTATTGAAGGTGAAACAACCATACAGTGAAGACGTCTGGACAACGTCTTGATTTTTATTGCTAAAGGCCAGCTTGAAGCTAAATCAGAGTATGTGTATAAATACATTTTTTGTCATTATGTGGTGTTGTCCCCAAATTTGATATTTTTCAAAAATCGGGTATAGATGTTTTACTATATAACTGCATGCAAAGTAAAAAAAATCTAACGATTTAAACAAAGTTCCAATTTACAGGCATAATATATATCTTGCTATTAAACTTAGTGTTTTGTTACCTATTATCAGTTATGGATAAGATTTAACTATAAAGTTAAATAATTACACTTTAAAGTAAATAAGGAAGATATAGATTAAATGGCTTGGAAAATGAATGTCTTTGACAGCTTTGATAATTTTGTATATATATATATATATATACAAAAACAAAATACAATATATTGTAATTCCTGTACTGGTATTACGCACCCAAACTATATAAAGACTTTAAAATAGAATTTAATATTAATTTTCATAATAATATTATATAAACTAATTCACCAATTAAATAGTAAAATATATAATGTAATATATAATTATATTTACTTATATTCGTATTATAATTATAAATTGATTCCATTATATTATTATATAAAAGTTTGAACTTTATTCATATAGTTTATTATGACATATACGGAATAAAAATGTGCGCCTCCATTAAGTTTAAAACATTTTGCAACACTACCATTTGAACTGTCAAACATGCATTTGATGACAGTTGTTAGTTGTTGTTGGTGGTGTTCTGTTCTGAGTCGTAGCGGAAACGTTATTCTATATTAATTATTAAATATGTTTAAAATACATAAGAAATATTTTATAAAATTTATGTTTAAAAGTTAATTATTTTATAAAGACGGGTTTTACAAAAATGTGCAAGAAGCGATCAAATATTGATAAGTAATAAACTCACCATTCACAGTGAGAAATTAATAAGCTTCAAATATGTAAATAATTATGTGTAACATATACGTGTTGGTTATATATATTTAATATATTTTATAAATGAATTAATATTGAAACCTTTGATTCAATGTGACTGCCGTTAATTAAACTTATAAAACATAAAAAAAGATTGCATTGTTTATCGATATTTCAAAGAGCGCCTAATCCAAAGAAGCACATCAGTCGAAATTCTTGGATAAAGTAAAGCGTTCTGGCTGTTGCCGGAACAGTTACGAAACAGGATGCCGAAAATTTACATGAAAAAGCCATTGGCGGGCATGGTCATACGAAATCGCAACACCATTAAGGATGTAGTTATTACGGTAAGTTTTTCAAATTAATTCAGAATTTTGAGTTACTAAGACAAGTCATAAAGATAAAATTTCGTGTATGAATCACACCAGTTGCGTTAAGCATAAAATGTACTAATTATCTTTTCGCTTCAAATTTTGCTAAATAAATCGTTATTTGATATTTGATCGGACTTTCAGTTAACTTTTTATTAAAATTTCATATAAAGTTGATTGCGCGAAAGATAATCTCTAATCTAATGTAATCTAACATCTCTAGCTATTATTTATTGATTGTTTTTTATGGTGTAATCACATTTTTATGTACACATGTGTATAATATTAATATTAAAGTTGTTAAATTTTACATTACAATGCTTAATTTTGTTCTGTATGAAGAAGTTATATACACAAAAAAAAAATTATTAAATAATATTGCCTATTTCGTCTATTACCTTACGTTGTCTATGATTTTGGATTATACCATATATAAAACATGTGTCTTTATATATAAAATAATAAAAATATAATAATAATAAATAACCACAAGATAATAATAATAATAATAAATAATAAAAACTATAGTTGAAAACCGAATCTAGAAGCGGACGTATCATCTATCTATAAACACTTGTTATCAACGACCAAGTTTCACCCATAAATTTCTTCGGAATCTCACAGTTTACACAGCAGGAAAATTAAACAACATTTCTTGAAACTGAAAAACTCTACCCAAACTATAAAAACAGAACCACAGTTAAGGACGGCAATTACTTTTTCAACATTCCTGTAAATGTACCGTTTTGCCTTAAAGTATAATTTCTTGATTATTAAAATTTTCGAGTTGCGACTATTGAAACCATATGAAACACCTGTAATATCGAAAATCGAGATATAATACATCGAAAGCACTGTAAGTAAAACAGCTGTAAGTTTTATCACTGTCTATTGTATTGTTTTTTAAGCCAAATTGGAACTGGAAAAACGTTTAATACGTTTCGGTAGGACCGGTACCAATATCTTTCCAAAAAATCCCATTTTTTAATGCGAAAAACAAAATATTTTGCGTTATAGTATCTTTACACGTCAATCCTTAAATACTTAATGTAGTATATTTTTACTACACATTCAAAAATTATAATAAATAAAACATTAGCTAATGTAACATAATCCGATGACACAGCGTATGGCAATAAACTTTACAAGTGCATATGTGATTGCAATCCGAAAAGTGTGCCCATTAAAAAAAATAATAGTAATATAATTCTTGTGAAATATTATATTAAAATATATAATAAATTCTGATAAATTTTATCAGAATTAATTTTGCATAACTGCAAGTTTTAATTATTTGAATATAAATATTAAGGTTTAATCAATAAATATAATTCATTAAATTTTGTATAAATAATTCATTTAGAGTTTATATATATTATATGGAATCCTGCGATTCAATGCAATTCTGAAATAATCATACAAATTATAATGGAAGTGCCAAACATTAAAAAATTCTGGTCTAGTGTATGAGCACCGTAGTTTGAACTTGCTAGGGATTAACTCTCTAGAGGATCTCAACCAGTTGTAAGGCCATAACTAAATTATTTACATTAAAATTTTGTTATGCGTTAAAATCTGTCCAAGATTTTTTCGTTAATACAATGGTCCAACATGCTTAAGTTGATTCATGTCATCACCATTACAGCCCACCTAAAGCATCGTATATATGGCGATAATACCAGCGAATACTTTTAATGCAAAAATTATTGAAAATATTTTATGAAAATAGTTCTGTTATTTTTAACTTATCACTCGCCTGACAACTAACAGATAAAATTTTCTTTTGTGTTTTTTTCTGAATATTTCTAAATTTTATTCTTATTAAAATTTATTTAAATGAATTTACACTGCAGTAGACCAATACTCGCATTTGGATAAAATTAAGTACTTTTATTTTATCTGATGATAAAGCACGAGCATTTGTTGGAAAAAATTATTTGATAAAAGCACAAATAAACTTATGCTTTATTAAATTTTACAACACAAATGAAAAATTTGTTAAAAATACCATAAAGAGGGAGTAGAGCAGGGTTTGAGGAGAGGTTAAAGAACAAACAATGTATTTAAATTGTTAAAAAGCTGATATAATAGCACATGAATTCTGTATGCTCAAATAAAGCAATTAAAATTTATTCGTTTATGAATATTTATGAGTTTAATAATTCAAATTCATATTTTCATGCCGATTTGTTCTATATAAATGTAATTGTAGTTACATTTGTATCTTCATATATAGTTTAGTGTAAGCTTTTCATATATGAACTTGTGAGCGTTCACACATATTAAAAACAATATAATTTTACTATTCAAAAATTCGTCATTGATTTTTAGATATTTTATTAGCCCTTTTTTTTTTTTTTGAAATATTTTATTAGTTCTCTTTTTTTTTAAACTTTTGAAAATCATTTTTAATTAACGGATTGATTGTAATGTTATAAAAAATATAGTTTTATTAATTGATAATAATTTTTTATAGTATATTTTTTATATACATAGTTTATATATGTATATAAATCCATTACTTTTAATTATAAGTAAAGTTCATTTTAGCGTTCACGCGTATATATATATAATTTCTGACAACATTAGCTGTGTTTCAGCAAACATGATCCGCTCAATTTTACATGCAAAACAAAAACAATGGGGTGAACCAGCAATTGATCTGGTTCACTTTCTGGTTCAATGTGGAATGTGTGTAAAAGATAAAAGTGGAACGTATTTTAATGCAAATGAGGTTGGCAATGCGATGCAACGGTGCAGTAAAATTATAAACAAATCTACATTTATATTTATTTATTATTGATTTTATTTATTTATTATTTATTTTATGTACTTATTTATTTAATATGTCGTTATTATTTATTTCTTTGTTTAAAATAATGTTTTAACTATTACTATAATTAAAATTATTACCTTATTTATTTACGTTTTATTATTATTGAAAAAGTGTTGTTTGATAATTTATTAAAATCAATTAATTTGAAATGAATATATATAAATTAAGTTGAATACATTTATTTAATTAAAACAGAACAATACATAAGGATCCAGGCTCTCCAACATAAACGTTTATAAAAAAATCATTTTCATCGCAAACTGCCTGCAATATTAAGCTATAGTCATGCTTTCTTTTGAAATAAGCCTATTTGCTATGGTGTGGTGCATTTATTTTTACATGTGTACTGTCTATGCAACCAATTACTAACGGGAATTTTTTCGAAGTTTCCACTTTTGCATTATTAGCAAGTGCGTATTTTATAAATTAGTGTCCAATTGATATACGCTAAACACTAGTTCTTTTATTCTCCATACAGAAGCTTTTGGTATGCCAAAACAAATACCAAATTCGCAAAAAGTATTCATATTTGCCATATATATATAAAATTCCTTCATTGGTCTCGTCCGATTGTGATCATCACGGTTATTTTGCATTTGCTGATTGGAATTTATTAACAAATCTATTAAAATATGAAACATAATTAATATATAGCAATTGTATTTTTTATGTGCAAATATCAATCAAATAATCTTTAACGAAAGAATTATTGATCGTTTCCACAAAACTTCCACTATATCCATGCCTGATAATACACTTGAACTAGGTATTTAAAAAGGGAATGGAAGAGTCAGTTTCGCTTGATGATTCTATAAAAATTTGCAATTTTCATTATTAACTATAGAATTAATTTAAGTTTTAAAAGTAAATACTAAATAAAAATTACATTTAATACTTCACCAGCTCAACAGTTTAATTTTTTCTATTTTTAGATTTTGTTATTCACAAATTTCTTACTTATTTTTAGTGCAAAATATATCTCACAAAAATCAAAAGAAAAGCTGTCATAGACTGGCGTTCAGCAAACATGATCCGCTCAATGATCTGAATCATCTTTGCTGAAACGATACGGATCACGTTTGAAAATAATTGGCAACGCATGAAATATGCCAGTTGGGTTTGTGTACAAAATTTTTTGATTTATGTGAATAATTTTGGCGCTAAAAAAATAAAGTGAGAAAATTTTGAATACAAAAAATCTAAAACTTGGAAAATAAATAAAATCTGTTGAAATGTCTGAAGTACGAAATGTAAGTTTTTATTTAGTATTTACTTAAAAACTTAAATTTAATTCTATAGTAAATAAATGGAAATTGCAGATTTTTATTAGAATTATCGAGCAAAACTGACTCCTCCATTTTCTTTTTAAACACTAGTCCAAGTGTATTAAGCTCAAGGGATGAAGTGCATCAGCATGCATAAAGTGGAAATTTTATGGAAACGATCAATAATTGTTCCGTTAAAGATTATTTGATTGATATTTGCGCATAACAAATACAATTGCTATATATTAATTATGATTCATATTTTAATAGATTTGTTAATAAAATCCAATTAGCAAATACAAAATAACCGTGGAGGTCACAATTGAACTAGAGCAATGAAGGAAATTTACATATTTTTGTGGTATATGGCAAATATGAATACTTTTTGCGAATTTGGTATTTGTTTTGGCATACCAAGAGCTTCTGTATGGAGGATAATTGAAAGAACTAGTGTTTAGCTTATATCAATTGGACACTAATTTATTAAATACGCACTTGCTAATAATGCAAAAGTGGAAACTTCAAAAAAAATCCTGTTCGTAATTGGTTGCATAGACAGTACACATGTAAAAATAAATGCACCACACCATAGCAAATAGGCTTATTTCAAAAGAAAGCATGACTATAGCTTAATCTTGCAGATAGTTTGCGATGAAAATGGTTTTTTTATAAACGTTTATGTTGGAGAGCCTGGATCCTTATGTATTGTTCTGTTTTAATTAAATAAATGTATTCAACTTAATTTCATTTCATTTCAAATTAATTGATTTTAATAAATTATCAAACAACACTTTTTCAATAGTAATAAAACGTAAATAAATAAGGTAATAATTTTAATTATAGTAATAGTTAAAACATTATTTTAAACAAAGAAATAAATAATAACGACATATTAAATAAATAAGTACATAAAATAAATAATAAATAAATAAAATCAATAATAAATAAATATAAATGTAGATTTGTTTATAATTTTACTGCACCGTTGCATCGCATTGCCAACCTCATTTGCATTAAAATACGTTCCACTTTTATCTTTTACACACATTCCACATTGAACCAGAAAGTGAACTAGATCAATTGCTGGTTCACCCCATTGTTTTTGTTTTGCATGTAAAATTGAGCGGATCATGTTTGCTGAAACACAGCTATTATCACATTGGATTCGATTCCGTTTTGATATAATTACTACATTATCTGATATGTATTTTCAATTAATTTGGTTGGTGAGCAACATAACTGATATTATGAATATAAATGTTTGAACAAAATTCGATATATAATATTAGATATTTGTTGCTAACTAATAATAGATATTTGTAACTAAAGAAAATTAATTTGTTAAGTCCACCAACAGAATAGAGTAGAGTATATCTTCCAAAAAACATGTTGAGTTAATTTTATGTTAGGTAAAGCTATACTGGCGATCTATTGGTTTATTGGCCCATTGTGTTACCATATAAGAGGTTTAAAAACTATATTAAGCATTTAGTAAACCCAACAATGTTCTTTGAAGTGAGGTTCTTGTGCTGGCAAAGATTCTCAAAAAAGTAAAATTTTTTGTCTTCGTTGAAGGGTGCCAACTTGCATATGGAATCTCTGCATATCTTTCAGTCTTCCTAATTTCTTAAATATATGGTTCCTCTCTGAAAAAAATTTTGTTTATAAATTTTATTAAATGTAGGGAACAAAAAAAGTTGCGGGGTGCTCATTTTGAATATTTACTGATGGTCACTTATTCTAATGGTGTATTAAACAATATTGAATAACTAATTTTGTATTTGTGCCGGTAACATATGAGATTGATAATCAGTTCTAAGCCAAACCATTTTTACTATATCGAATTCTTCGACTTTTTTTAAATCGTATCAAATCATTGTAGCCTGGAAACACAGGTACGTAGGTAAGATAAATAGGCTTTTAAACCTAGCCTATTTAAACCTAACGGTTTAGAGCATCAGACTACTGAACTAAACTACTTCAGAAATTTATGTGGTTCGCAGCTTTGGTATATTGTACCAAAGGTGCTTTATATTGTATATTACTATATTACTATATATGTATATTACTACATTATTATTAAATTTCAATGTGTTCTGGAACTTTTTGTAAAACTTTTTTTAATATTGATAAAGGACAATTAATAATAAAAAGGAATACTAAACACCGCTTGATTGTTCATTCTAGTACTATATTGTTAAACATATAGTTAGTATTTATTCTCAAAATTGTTTATGAGGAGCCGCAAACCATTCAGTTTGGTAAGAGTTTTTAATTAGAGGTTATATATACCAAGTTTGCTCTTTTTATTTCTATGTTGAGCAATAGACTTATTTAGTTTTATATTGCACTATATTTTAGTGGCACTTATGATTATCTGATTGTAGTAGAAATAAATATCTCTGGTTTATTTCTATGTTCAGCAGAGACTTATTATTTGTAGTTAAATAAAATAAATAATAATTTTATTATTAAACTATGATATGATTAAATTTGTTAAGTTGAAAGTATTGCAAAAAGTAGTAGAAGTGGAAAATGTGATAAGATATACACAGAAATTATCTCGTACATATCTGATGATCTTGCAAAAAATAAAGTTACTGAATAAGATCTAGAGATGGTTAAGCAAATATAAAGAGTTGTAAATCCAGAAACAAAAAAAAATACTATTTTCAAAATTAAAATAGTATCTGATTTCGCATGCTACCTGGTTCATCTCATTATCAAACATAATTTGACTCGAATATGAAGTAATTTAGTAATCTTCTAAACAAAAAATATCTCATGCATATGCATGACATATTCTATTAGTTACTTTTACCATTTATCATGTTCTTTTGAACTTGAAATTGTTAAGTAGTATCTCTTCGAGTCGAGATACAATGCTTTACCATTTTTAATGTTTGTTTTGATATTAATTTTTTTTGTTTTGTATCTCATGCGATTAACAATTTTTTAGTATCTGCGAGAGACTTTCGTTTTCGATGAAATATTTATTTATTGTATTTTGTTTATTTTCTGTTTTTAATTTGTTTCTGATTGTTTTATTGAAAACTCATTTTCGGTCATTGAACTTGGAGTTTCAAGCTATGCTTTGATTAATAAAGATTTAAATAATAACCACCCATTTTCAGAGGCCAACATTACTTTTAATGCATTGGTAGCTTGTGGTTTTTATGGTTTATTGAATATTATTTAAGGAAATGAAAATGACATTAATTATAGAGTAATGAATCAGTGACAAATGGTGTAGAACTAATACTTAATTTCACATTAAACTGACCTTGTGATTTACGTAGTTTATTTTTGCCATTAACCAATGAACGTTTATATATTAAATATTTACTTTTGTGAAAAATAATTAAGAAAATTATATATGAAAGAGACAGAAACTAAGTAATTACTATAGTTTAATTTATTGAAACATATACCGAAAAGAATGTATTCTCAAAATTGTAAAAATAGATAAGATTCTAAGAAAGCTGTGACTATATATCATGGATAACAATACTTGATAACAATATAATCATGTGTAACTAATTAATTGACTTGAAGTTTTTATTAATTTGATGTAATTCAATTTAAAACAAATTAAATCTTCCATTAAGAACTAGTTGGAATAAATTAGTTATCAACTTTATATAAGCTCAATAATGAAATGAAAAGTACTTATAACATTACTACTCTTTAAATTTATTTAAAAAATAGTTAAACTTTGGAGCAATGGAACTCCTATTGGTCGGAAACCGCTCTTCAACGAACAAATGTTGAGTAACAAATGGTGGGTATTCGCCGAAGAGAGTTTTCAGTGTATCATGAATAGATTCTCTGAAACAAACACTTATCTTTATCCAAATTTGGTTCGTTGAAGATCGATGTTCGGCCAAAAAGGGTTATAACATTACAGGATGACAGCTCAGTCAGATCAGTGAGAAAAAGGGATCCAAAGGTCTTTAATCTTCTTTTAGCTAAGGAAGTCACTGACACATGAGATGGAGCACGGTATCCTCCTCACCCTCAGAGCCACAACGTCGCTAAAAATCATTATAGGGTAGCCCCAGTCGCATAGCATGCCTTCCTATTTCGCAGTTTTCCGTTAGCACAGATACCGTGGTGCTAAGCAGGGTCCGCCTTAGTGGTAGTAGCTAACTAGTTCGTTTCTTGTCTAAATTAGACTAAGTCAATCTAAAAATTTGACATTGAGATTCGTCAGCCCAGTATTGCTTGGCTATGCTCAGGTATTTTTGTTTAACTGTAGCAACTGGAACGCCTATATCTGAGAAGTTAATGGTAGGGAGAAGAGCGCCTGTCTTGGCGGGGTCGTCTGCCTTACAATTCCCCGGGATATCCCTGTGACCATGAACCCAAATGAGTTTAACCTTAACAATCCTAGCTAGGTCATAACACTGGGAGATGAGAGAGACGGCGTTTTTTTTGGTGATGAAATTGCTATGAAGATATTGTATCTCAGAGAATAATGCATCAGTGACTAAAAGTCTTCTATAGTCGACTGTAAATATGGAGCCCCTGTTGCAATAATTATCGATGTATTTATGATAAGCAGATATGGATCGACAGATGCAACAGTTTTGGATTACTTTACTTGTTGATATTTTATTGCGACGTCCACATATGTGGAAAGTAAGCATACTTCGAGAGCAGCAATCTTTTATAAGCAAGAATATATTTCACATAGTGTTAATAGACATGGTAAACGAAAATATAGAAATATGTGGGAAAAACCATTACAACCGGCTTCATTTATTCTACTACTTATGTATACCATCTTCTGTGTCAGACAATTAATTTTTATTTTGTGCTGAATTTCTTGCTAAAAAGTGTCATCCAGAAGATGTCATATAGGTGTGTCCCTTGAAAGACATTGTCTTATGAGTAAAAAGTTGATTGTTTATTTTCACTTACACAAGCTTATTTTTAACAAATAACGTCACAAAGAAATCTAGAAATCAATAACAATTTCTTAATACGCATAGATGGTGTACATCACCCATCTTTCGTACCTTATCTAATATCTATTTGAGTATGCAAATTAATCTATTGTAAATCCTTCAAAGCTGACACAATTTTGGGTGTGCTAAACAGCGCCATGAATCGTAATTTACTTGTTACACCTTCACAGCTGCCTTATATTTCCCTTTCCGAAAGCTGTAACTAACTTTTTGTTATTCGCACAATTTTATTTCAAATACTCACTAACTTAGTTTGGCTTTTAAATAATTAAAGTAAATATACAAAATCTGAGTTTGGCAAAAAGTTCCTATTACGCTGCTAATTTGATTGCGTGCAACTTTGTCATTATTTATAACGACAAACCGCAACAATCATAGCCAAACCAACAATAACAACAGCAACGCCAACAACAACAACAACAATCACAAATCAACTTTAACAGTTAGAAACACACTTGGTTGACAATAAGTTAAAGTTTATTTACCACATGTTGTTGACTTTTTCGTGTGTTATTGTTGTTTGCTGCCGGTTGCCAGTTGTCAGTTGCCAGTTGCTCGCATTCTGGGCATTCTGGGTTATTAAGGCATGAAATATTGATGAGACGCGCACTTCTTACGACGAATTTAACAGCGAATACATCATTCCATGTCATAACATGCCTCCCCACTTCACAATAAATTAATGAACCTTCCATTCACACAGGTTTAGTGATTATTACAGATAAATAAATTTAGTAATTTTATCGTGATTTTATATTTTATTAATGTGACTTTCGTTTTGTTATTATTTTGAATTTTAGGTAATATTTCCAACGTAAATTGATTTCCTTTCTAGTATATAGAATGGTTCTCTTTAGCTATTTTTACTACTAATGGCTATTACTGATATTAGAAAAATAACATTTTTATATATCTTACCCTAGAATTAAACTTAATAGTTCTCAAATAATCACAATCTTCAAAACAACAATCATTACTACTTTAAAATTAGGACTTCAAGTGTCATATATCTCAAGAAGTCTTTCTAATGTTGTTAATTAGTTGCGAATGATCCGTTATCCAGTGTTTTCCGCAAGATTTAGTGAAGATCATTAACTGATAGCTTTAACCCTTGAATAAAAATCTAAAAACTATATCGAAATTTCACATTTTTAAAGTTAGAGTTGACTTTCCAATTAAAAGCTAAAAACCAAAATCAAAATTTCATTTAATCCATATTAGTCTTTCAGTTAATTTCTGTAATAGCATGAAAGGAATTACAAGACGAAAATAACAAGATGGATTGGGATATGAATAGATATAGGTTGTGAGAGAGGGAAGGGGATAATTTTGAAAATAAAATAGAATGAAGATTGGATGGGATTTAAATTAAAGTCAACCAGGATCAAGACATAAAAATCTATTCATTTTTATGTGGTGGGGTCAAAAGTCGATTAAACTCAGTTTGGTGTGTGCGTTGGGGCAGGAAAACAGATACCTTAAATTGAAATCCCTCCTTAGTTTAACGTACATCAATAGTGTCAGTCTTTCTTATGTAAATTGTTGGGAATCAATTGTTCGGCCCATTTAACTTGAATTAAATTCATTTATCAAAAATTTTCTATATATGTAACATTAAAAAATGTTTTAGAGAATATCCGTAGCCTGGCAAATTGCGCTAATATTATCTTTGATATCTTCAATGCATATTTATTATTAGAGTGATAGAGTCATAAAATAACTCATGAATAGTGTCATTTAATCATAAATTATTAAATGCATAAAATAACTCCTTCATGTTATAAGCATCGTGTATTGAACAATATCAAGGAGAAAAACATGACACTAACAACAACTGCTTCTTCTGTATTATGTTATGTGTATTATAAATATTAAACTGGAAATATTTTAGATCCTAACATTCATTTATTCGAAATGCATTCGTTTGCTTACTATTCACATATCATTTTGTTTATACGTACTATTGTAATAGGAAGAAGTGTTTTTACATAGGGTTTTAAGAAGAAAGTGTAGCATGTGTAAGAAGAAAGAATATATACTAGAAAATTGGTGCGTTATGTAAATTATTTTCTCATATTCAAGTGCATGAATTATTCACAAATTTTCCAAAATTAATTTGACTTTCGATCCACCTGTAGAAAATATTCATATTTTGTAAATAAATGCGGGAATGCCTAAGCATGATTCATTGTCTTTTTCAAGTTTGAATATTATTTTATATTTCATATCATGAATAGTTGAGTCAGGCGTCGCTATGGCCTTGTAATGTATATCCACTTGTTTAAAAATGTACATGTGGAACAAAATTCTAGTTGACTTTTGTACTCAGCTAATCCGCAAAACACTTGTTACAATGAAATATTTAATGCTGAAATTAACTCTTTATTTAAACGTTAAAAAACTTTTATTCATAGATTTATCAACAAAAGTATTAAATGTGACAAAAAAACAGGAAGCAATCACACTATATTGATATTAAATGTAATTATTAATACGGTTACTAACTGATACATTGGTGATTTAATAATGATTATTTCAAACTAGTTATCATTAAATCACCAATGTATCAGTTAGTAACCGTATTAATAATTACATTTAATATCAATATAGTGTGATTATTTCAAACTAGTTAACAAAGAACAACAGTTATTATTAATAACTGGTTATAATACCCTTAAACTGTCATTGACTTATTATAATAAATCGAAATATCAATGTGTTTTGAAATAGATCTTCCAGGTTTTCATTTTGATTTATAAAATGATATTTAATAAAAATAATATATAATTTTTGTTTTTTTTTTATTTCTAATTTATTTCTATATACAATCAAACAAATTAGATTAAATGAATTATTGCGTTTATTGCAATTCAAGTCATACATTTATTCAGTGTAAAAATGAAAATATCCCTCTATTATTTTCTAACAACCTTTTCCAACACTTACGTTGGCATTTGTAAAGAATTTCATTCATAAATTTGAATTTTCGCACAGTCGCACAAACTAATTCTCTTTTCTTTTTTCGTATATATTTTCAACATGACGCTTGAGCTTTTAAGCGTTTTTAATAAATTTTTACTCAATGCCGGGTACATTTGCACCAAAGACGCACTCAACAACGCAAACGCAGTACAAAATGTCACTGCAAACATGAAAGAAACAACTTAAACAATGTGACACTTTGAGTGGTCTACTCTTTTCTTGTTGGGCTATTGCCATCAATGCGCACACAAACCAAACAACTTGAATTGTGTGACACTTTGAGTGGTCTACTGATTTCTCGCTGGGCTATTTGCTTATAAGCACACTGCATTCCGTTTCGCTTGTGGTAGGTTTGAGGCGCTGCGAAAGTTTGTGTTTGACATTTTCCTCGAGTAAGGAGACTTTGTGCTTTCAAGAGGAAATTTTTGAGGTTTTGTTTATGTTTAATGTAGGTATATGGGACATAAACATTGCATGAAAGTGAAATAAGTTTACTAGGAGTTTTATAATTGGCTCTTGTTTAGCAGAATTTATTGAGCGACGAGAGTGAAAGTAAAAACCGAAAGCTACTTATGCAAAAAAATTATAATGGGAAATATTTTGTTTACAGTTGTTTTACTTAATTTATACATTGCAATTCATTTTGAGAAAATTTAATTTAATTAATATTTAAAAATGCGATATCAATTAAAAAGTTTCTTAATTGCGTTATATATTTTAATTTTAATAAAATAAAAAAATTTAGGAAATTGTATTTTGCTCAAAACTTTTTAATGATTTCGGTTGAATTATCTTGATTTCGAATATATTAAAATTTAAACTTAATATATAAGCACAATTTAATTCACATTTTAACAAAAAATTGCTTTACTATATCATCTGCAACACATGGTTTGAGTAATAAAACGTATGTAAATGTAAAATATATTTTGTGTTTAGGTTATTATTATTATTATAAAATTATTATTATCATATAGCTATAGTAGGACAAGGTCTCCAGGACTAAGGGGGTGTGGGGGTTTATTTCGTGAGAATAGGGCTCTCACTTTTTGGGGCATTGGATTATGGTCTGTGCGTAAGGCATTTTGTTCCTCGGCGCACAAAACAAAAAAAGTTACGTAGATACGTAACTGAAACTGTTTGACTGAATCTACGTATAGGAACCGCTAGATATGTATCGATGCCATAAGTGAGAGCACACATCATAACAGAAGTGGATATCATTGCCATGGATATGGTTTATACCGGCAAAAACATGAAATACTGCAATTTTCGATTCCATTTAATGACAAAGATGTATGAACCTGTTTTTATTGAATTAAACTAAATGGAGATATAATATAACTGCATGTTTTTTTTAGTTAAAGCTTCCTTTGAAGTTTTATTGAATTTTTTTATTATTTTTATTTTATTTTTTTTTTTATTTATTTGTTTTATTGAATTAAACTAAATGGAGATATAATATAACTGCATGTTTTTTTTAGTTAAAGCTTCCTTTGAAGTTTTGTTTTTCAGTAAATTCAGTTAAGAACAAAAAGAAACAATAATTTTTCCTGGTCAAAAAGAACGAAAGCTCGATATTGTGATAAAATAATGTTAAACTGATCAGTAATATTGTAACTAGTAATTATATCTAGAATACATCTGATTAATCGTTTTTTATAATATAGGAATATTAAAAGAGTGGACTCGAGGTCAGCGTATGAACAACGTCGTAAGGCCCAACTTCCCTATTCAAGTGAAAGTGAACTAACTTGACATGTCCATAAATTTGGCCAAGCCCCTAATTTTATAGGATGACAACTCTGTAGGTAGGTAAAAAAACGGACCCAAGATTTTAAATCTTCTACGTAATGATGGGCACTGACACATGAGGTAGAATAAAGTTTCCTTCTCATACGTAAAGGAATCAGTCGTAAAATAATAGTGAAAATATTTTTTCTAGTATGAATTATAAGCAAATTATTTATGTTTTTAAATTTTCCCCATTATCACATAAGCATTTCGTAAAATGAAACTTGATTGAAAATTTCCCGAAAAATTCCCACTGTGTATTATAATTTTCATTTTAATTTTTTTTTGTTTTTGTTATATATTTGAAATTCTTTCAATTCTTATATTCGCAACAAATTCTGTATTAAATTTTCTTCTTCAATTGTTTCAATCAAACGAACTCTTTGGCTTTTGGCCAATATCCGCATCCGAGTTCGTGTCCATTGAGAGGTTTAGAAAGAAAAGCTTTTTATGTTTTCCTTTTATTTTGACTGTGTCGAAAGCTTTAATGAAAACTGAAAGGAAAAATTGCACACAGAAAATTTTTCCCAGACAGTTTTTCCAAATGGAAAATAAAACATGTGCAGACGCGAGCGTAAATGTAATTACGGCGCCGACAGAATTTTGTTAATTACATAAAATTTATAACAAAATAATTAACTCGCAGCTGTTTTTGTTTTGAACGTGCTAATATGCTGAAAAGAATTAAAAAAATTTAATTAAATAAATTTTATTTCAAATTTATTACATCATTT
The DNA here is from genome assembly GCF_002237135.1 of Teleopsis dalmanni. Classification (NCBI taxonomy): domain Eukaryota; kingdom Metazoa; phylum Arthropoda; class Insecta; order Diptera; family Diopsidae; genus Teleopsis; species Teleopsis dalmanni. The sequence continues at coordinate 10,466,454 of NC_051846.1, forward strand.
GGAGTATTGTTTTTTAACGTTTCCTTTAGTTTTGTGCGAAACGTGAATGTGTGCAATTGTAAGTCTTCGGAATAGCCAAAAAATTTAATATTAAAAAACATAAACAAATCTAACATGAAACATTATGTTTTGTTTACAAAAACAAAAAATTAAAAAACTCATAAAAAGTGTTAATTATAAAATAATTAGTGAAATTAATGAAAGCACAAGGCTTCGAACTGGTAAAGTAAGTCTGCGTGACAAAGTAAATAAGAAACTAAAGAAGACTAACAAAACTTATTGAAAAAATACTTTAAAAATAATTATAAAATATATATGTTTGTTTAGTTAAATAATATACATGTATAAATATCTTACAATTTATATATATGTTATATATATACAATTTATGTATTATATGTCCAGATCTCACCTTAGCAAAGCAACAACAATTTTGCATTAATTTTTTTTTTGTTCTTAATAATAAAACTTAAATGTGAATATAAAAAATATATATACATTTATAGGCAGTACACATTTATATACAATACAGTATAAATATTTCAAGTAATTAGTTTCTTATCAAAAGATTTTTGATAATGGAAACAAATTCAATATTCCCATTCTCAAGTACATTTCATAAAAATATTTTACAAAAAATTATTTGGAGCACGTTGAAGTAGCAGTTTGGTTCGCTTCACTTCATATTCCTACTGCCCTAATCCTCCTACTCATGTACTTTTGCATTGTCATCATTTTCCTATTATCAACAACAGAACGAAACCATGAATTTGTAAGAATGATTGTGGGTATTAAGTTTGAGTAAAGAATTGTTAAAGAAATAAGGTCATTATTCATAAGTACTAATGCCAGCTTACAAGAGAACTAAAGACGACTCTGTGCACTCGAACTATAAGAAAAAAAACCATAAGTTAGTGGAATGACAAATGTCTGTCCTTTTCGAAATTAACGAGTATCTGCCATAAAGTTGACCAAGCATACACATAGAGCATAAAGTAGAAATAGCAATTTTTTCTTAAATTTATGTTCTAATACAAAGTGAACATTTTTTTACTAGAGTATTTATGGTAATTAAGTTCAAGTAGTTGAAACGCAATACGGAATATAAAAAACTGCTTAATGCCTTTTAGTAGTAAAAAGTAGTAAAAAATGGAGAAGTCATTGACAATCGCCCACTTCCATATAAGGTGGTGTGTGTACGGGTATTTGAAAAGTTTTATTGATCAATTATTTTTCTTTTATGCCGGAGGTTGAATACAGCCTTCACTTCTTTCTGTTGTGCATGTTGCATCCCAATGAAAGGATGCGGTATGAACGTAGGCGGTTCTGAACACTTGCTTTGATTGTCATGGACTGTAATGGGAAAGTGTGAATATATTTTTAATATTTACCAACACATTTCATATTTTAAATAACCTGTAAGTTGGCGTCATAATGGGCAAAAATATTTATAAAATATAACTTAATATAAAATTAACAGTGTGGTAAAATGATATGCCGTCAGTGTTAATTAAGGTTAAAAAAAAACAAGTCCATGTAATTCCATTTTGCAATATTTATTTTTATTTCTTTACGTACGAAAACGTATTATTTACAAAAGTAAATCAAAATGTATCGCCAATATTTAGACTGAAACTATTTTTACAAGAAATTGGCATAAATAAATAATAAATATTGCGTCAGTTTGTGACTCGTAAAAATCGATTTAATGTGATTATTGAACTTTAAAAGATATGGAACTGTGGTTCTATAACCTTTTCATATTTTCATATTCAATACTAACATAAAGAAGTTTTTATTTTATGGAAGTGAAACATTAAACCGTACCACTTCAATCCAATTCAAAATTATGACCTTTATTAACCAATATCTACTAAGAATCTTACATATCTGGTGGCACTAGAGAATATCCAACATTGATCTTATGTTGAGCCTTTTCCGAGTTAATGTATCTGGGCACTTTTACTCTATGATAGCTGAGGGGTTTCTGCAGAGTCCCACCCATCTCACTGACTAATTTGAGTATTTCTCAAATCTTCATGATTATTCGATGACTGATCTAAGATCTGCGTACCGCCTCGTGCGGCTAAAGATTATTCTGAGATTAGAATGTGCTAAGTAGGGCAGCCTGTCGGTTTTCGCGAATAGCTTCAGCGCTCTGTCCCTAATGTATTTTTTGACCGGGTCTATTCTAAGGTCTCTTAGCATGTCCTTTGTGTGGATGTACCAAGGCAATTAAAAAATTTACTCTATTGATACATTTTCAATCAACAATAAATTTCAGCAATAATTTCAAAGATACTTTAAGAGGAGAAGACTGTAACGCAAATTAAAGAATGAAAATTATTCATGAAATCTATTACTATGATAAAATGCAATTTAAATTGACAACAAATGGTTGCAAACGCGACCGTTTATTACTTCCGAAATGGTCATTTCGATGCATGAAATGCTGTTCAAACCTCCCCTTGAAATTCCATAGTTCATAGGAGTCGCAAGCCACGTAGGTTATAAATTGTTGAAATAAGAAGAAACTATTCGTACTATAAAAGCAATTGGATCCTTATCGTTATTTATAGAGAAAGTTTCCTAATCTAATTCTGGCATAAATTAAAACTATACACAAATCATGCAGTACTGGTTAGTTAAAACTTCTACATATGATACAAAATGTATACTGTTCACTTTTCAAGTAGGATCTAACTAAGCTATGATTTGTATGTAATCATTGATAATATCTTGTTATCATTGATAATATCATATCTTGTCAAACTCAAATATATTGCCTGTAATTATACTCTCGATATTTTTTCAAATAGTGATTATATATCTTTCAGTATAATTTAAGTTTTTTTTTTGAAGAAGATCGTGAATGAAACTAAAAAAACTTGTTCGTTAAATAATTTATGTTCATAAAATGTAGTAAAATATTATATGCTTCATATGTTTTTTAATATAATCATCCAACTTTATCATAATACAATCGTTCAGGTTTATGCATCTTGTTCTAATTATAATTCTCATTCAATTCTTTTTTAAAAAAATGATAAAAATCAAAAACTATGCCATTGAAGTCATCAGGGTCATGTTTGAAGTCATCAAACGTATAAATCTCATTATATTATAAAAAGTAAAAAGAAAGCATTTTATTGCTTTTATTTAACAGTTTTAGAATCTTACCGAAAAGTAATTGAGAAAGGTGGGTTCGCAATATTCACTTTATCAACTATTCGAGTTACCGAATATCTTTATGATATACTAATTTTTTACAGTATAGTTTCTGATTTAATAGAAATGTTGATCCTCTAAGTAAAGCTTATATTAAAACTTATTAACGTATTAAGCAATTATTTTTTTAAACAATTATTCCACAGTGCAATTTTAACAATTGATAACAAAATTACGTACTCTGAGCAATAATAAATGCATATTAAACATATCTTTTACACGTGTGGAGATTACTATAATATTTTTATCTGTAAAAAAAAAAATAAAACAATTATTATTAAATTAAAAATCTACTTTTATTACCCGTTTGTTTTATGGCGCTTTTATGATTGCATTTCATCCATTCATTGACTTTGTTGACATGCATTCGTTAAAATGTATCTTATAAAGCTTATGCAGTTATGCACATAATGCGTTCACCAGAAAAGTAGAAAAAGAGGAGAAATGTCGTAAAAAAAGTCGTTATCTCTTTTAATGCACTTCAGACAGAAACCTATAAAACCGCAATATACCCGCATTAGGCGCATTATTTACGGTTCTAAAATGTTGCACAATGTGTTTAATTTTTTACATAAAAAGTTAGCAATGTAACTTGTTGCATTCGCTGCACTTTAACACTGTCAACACACTGGTACCGTTAAGACCAACTAACCTTTGCACTATTTAAAGATTTTTATGTGCACCGCAATAGTGTAAAGTATTGGACATTTAATTTAATTTAATTTAATTTAACAAAATTTATTTATAATTTACAAAAAACGTTAAATAAATGATTTGTTTGCACAAAAGTAATACGATATATTTTAGTTTGACGTCATTAGTTGTTGTATTTATTTACACTTAATTCGATTTGCTTCAAATTATCTATCACAAGCGTTCAACGTTAGACGTTAAACGGTACGTATGAGTAATAATTAAAATCGTTAGCAAAATAGTTACTCATACGTACTGTGGTCCGGGATGAAGAGTTAAGTGCTGTCTTTGCGCTAATGTCGTGTAATTATGTGCTTATTGACAAATTGTCTATTGAATGCGCCATTAGTCAATTCATTACTTTTTTGTCAATTAATTTATTGCTGCTTCATTAGTGAAAGTTCAATGTGCTATGAAAACAGCAGATGAAGATGAAATACTTGTCTAAAAATTATTAAAGGAAAAATTTGTATGTTTATGTTTGAGTTAGAAAAATGAAATAAAATCAATAGAAAACAACGCATAAAATGTCTTCATATGTTTACACCATGTTCGTACAATAATATGATAGACATTTTTATGTTATGGCATTTTTATTTATAGCAGATTTTTAGTTGAAGTAAAAGTTATAACGCATAAAAGTTGCCAAAGTCAATGGCAGGCAGAGTCATAAATCCAGCAAGAATTCTAGTAGTCACCCACTGAGATTTTATCGGTAGCAGTGAGTTTATATCTAAGCAAGCAAAAAAAGACTGAATATGTCTCTTTTTGCAAGTTATTGATTTTTTTAAATTAAAATTCGAAAAAAATTTTGCGTTATTTTAGGAACTAATCGTATAGGGTATTATATTGACTTGACCTCTTTACAAACATTTAGCTATGACAATTTGTGCTTTTAATATATTTAATTTTAACTGTTAATAAAAAATTTGCTTGTTTTGAGACTACTTTTATGTGAGCTAAATTTTTTTATCGTTTGCATTCTAATGATTCAGAGTTTGGCAAGGTTTATGTTCGTCCTATTTTTCGAAATTTATTAGCTGCTAAACTCCAACGCTGAACTTAATTAAATGCAGCACTTAACAGCAACAGCAGCATGTCTTGCAAAAACAAAAAATTTTGAATAAACACGAATTCGTCCATAAAATTCACGGAACTTTAAGTTTACAATCTTTTTGCTTTAGTACATTTTTTATTGCACAAAGGTTGAACCACATATGTGCGTTGGTTTTACAATACAGTGTACACAGTCTATACAGTGTATACAGTACCTCAGTTCTTTTTGTTTTGTATACGGAATCATCATATAATCGAAATGAATTTTCGTCACATTATGAAAGTAGTAAATTTTTTTTATTGCAGCCACTCAACCAATACCGCATATCCCTGAAAATGGCGTACATTTGCATTCACGTCATTCGATTTTGCACACTTTTGTCCTATTTATATGTTATCGTATGCGTTCATATTGCAATGTGTGGTTGCAACATATGGCTCTAGTGATATACAGTGGCGTAGGTACTAGAGCCAATGAGGGTCTATTGCACCCCAAGCATCACTCGCAGTAAGAAGCGAACGCCAAAAAGCCATGAAGCACCAGGTACATGCTATGCTAGCGGCGCCACTGGTATTACCATCTATTATTGACCTATAGAGAAGCATATACCTCCCGGTAGCTTCGCTTATGCGGTGTGCTGTTGTTACATCGTCACATATTTAATAATGTACGTTTGTTTATTGCTTTTGTTTAAATTGGTTTTCGGTTTAGTTTTGATGATTACAAAAATTTGGCAATTGTCCCACTAAATTGAAAAAAGAAATTCTCAGAAAAAAGTAAAACGGAATGAAAATAAATTTATTGAAATTATTTTCGGTTGTACAATATTCCTTTCATGTAGGCCTTTCATTAGGAATAAAATTCAATATGTACTCTTGATTTCCTGCCATGTTCTACTGCAGCATTGTTGTGCAATACTTAGTGTATAAGTTGTCTATAAGTAAATATAAATTTATATAACAGTTTATGTAAATATAAGACCCACTTAAATAAAGGTTAAGGAAATCCGTGGTAAAAATATTGCTCATTCTGTAAGTTGGATGGGATAGGTGGTTAGGTAATGAAATGACTAGTGTCAAACAGAGACAAGTTCAAGTATATAAAATACATATTGTGCCAAAAAATTGCTAGCAACATTTGTCATTTAATTATAATTTATGTCTTTAATGTAGCACTAAAATTGTAAAATAGTTTTTAAAATTGCATTACCGCTTTGCTCAAAATTTATTTTTAATGTAATAAAAATAATTTTGCAAAAAAAAAAATTATAATAAAAGTTAGGATAATTGATATTAAAAGAATTACTCAGAAACCAATATAAGCATTTTTTTCTGATAATATTTAATTATATATAAAATAATATTTATTGAAAATATATATAATGTATAAAGTGTATCAAGTGCAGTTTAGAAATAGGTTTATTTAAAAACTTTAAAGTATAATGTCACTTATTTTCAAATTTTTAGTGCTGTTTTTGTGCAATTAATGTTTTCATTTTGCCTTTGCGCCTTTTGTACTTGATTTTTAAGTTTTTTTGCTGTGAGCTGGCACTTTGGCTGTTACTTATTTTACTATGTTCAAGTTAGCTGAGTAAAATATTGAATACCTATTCAATTTCTAGCTTGATTTATTTTAAATTTAAATCATTTAACTACATATACAATACGTATATGAAAGTAGTAGAGCACTGACTACTTGCATGAGCTTATGTAAATTCTTATAATACACTTTAGTAAAACGACATTTTCAATATATAACATTTTCAATATATAAATTACTTACTTAAATTAATGATATTAACGAAATTTTAGTAGCTGCTCAATGATCATCTATTATAACATGAAGATATACAATTTTGTTATGTAGGTTCAATACTAAATCCTAAATCCATACACTCTAAATCTATGTATAGGCACAATAGTTATTCAAGTAGCAGTGTAAATCTCCCAACATAATAAAAAGGGTGTTATATTAGTTGCTGGAATACCTGGGAGCACGCTGCCTCAGAGGTGGCGTAAATGTAGGTGATATGTTTGTTTATCTATGAGTTATGCCAAATACACGATTATGTAACAATCAGTACAGTCGACTATAGCTAATGTATATGTAGTATATATAATTGGACTGCACTAAGAATGGTTAGCTACTTTAAAGAACTGATGTAGTTGAAGTGTGCGGTATGCGATTAAGTTCAGCATTGATTGCTTGTGTAAATGGAGTGAAGAGGTTTACTTTGTAATTGAAATTAACTGAAATTAGTAATAAAATTTATGTGAATTATGATTTCTTTGATGTAGGTATGCTTTAATTCTTTATTATATGATGTCATTGTCCCTAATAATTTTCTCTCTATTCTTTTTTCGCTGCCGTACTTTTCTCATGTAATCGGAAATAAAAAGTTGTTAGATAATTTGTAGACGTATGTAAATAAAAATGTAAGAATTGAAATGTTTAGCAATTTTTGCTAAAATTGTAGTATAATAAAATGTTTTTAACTATAAAATGTTTAGAAGAACAACTTAATAGTTCAGCAATCTAATCTAACAATCTTTAATGTTTAAATACATTTGTCCCCAAAATATATTAAAAGAAAAAATATTTGAAAAAGTAGTTAAAAGTTCGTTACTGTTCTGATTTGTGCAATAAGTATATTAAATGTACTATCTAAGAGTTTTTTAACAATCCTTGATGATATATTATAAAATTGGTGCATTTTTAATAAATAAAATCCTTGGAAATATGTATCTCTACTTCATGAAATTGCTTTTATTTTTTATAATTTAACTAAAAAGTCTAGTTTTTCTCTTTATCTGATTTAAAAGACATCGTATCATGTGGCATGAAATACATGAATTCAAAAACCAGCATCATTTGTACAATAAACCTAAACAAATTTCACAACTCAACTGCTGTAGCGCAAAAAGTAAACATTTTTGTGAGAAGAGTCACCGCAAAAAATGCTTGAATTGGTCTGCTTTCACCCACATCAGCTTGTGCTGAAATGAGATGTTTTTGCGAAAACTTTAGCATACTTGTATCTTGTTTCTTTAGAAAATTCTCCAAGTATTTCTTGCGAAAACAGTGTTCAGTTGAAATTTTTAAAAAAAAAATAAAGAAAAAAGCGATGTGTGTATCTGTGCTCAGTTCCCACAGACGTACTCACATTTACACGACAACCTTGCACTTGTGCTAACACGTGCCGCTACTGACAAGTGCTTTAAGCCAACATTTTTCCCATTGACATTTCGCAACTGACTTTTGTTTTATGTTAAAAAAAATACGTTTGTTTTGATGTCATTTATTTTCTGTTTTACATTTTTAAACTTTTAAACTTTTTAGCTTTTTAGCTTTCTTTCTATTTTTGTTGCAAGTGACAGTGGCAAAACACAATGTGCTTGCAACGAGACAGGACCCAAGTTGGTCCTTGCAGCTTGTTTACTTTTATCTTGTAACTTGGCATTCTGTAGTTTACTGCCAAAAAGTACTCAAAAGCATAAGTTAGCGTTATTGCAAATATGTCATGTTTACCTACTAAATTATTCTGAATTTATGTGTACACATCCTACATCCTACACACTTCACAACCCGCAAACCCCGCATGCAACACTGTAAGTTGTAAATCCAATTTACCAAATGCAACATGTTCAGCTTTATTACTGCAACATGGAAAAGGGTAGCAACACCTGCGGGCAACCTAATAACATATTTGCGTGACGGTATTTTTTTTTTTTTTCTATTTCTTCAATATGTTTATAGGTCTGTATAGATTCTTATCAGCGCATATTCAGCAACCTGCATAAAATTTTTATTTGATAAGCTTTGATAGCCATGAATAAGCTGAATGTGCTTATGAAATATCTGTCAACTTATAAAATTTACGATTCGAGATAAACCCCACATAAAATGATACGATAAATATGTCAATATATCGTACGATTAGTGTTATGACTAATCACAAAAGTGCTTGAAATAAAACTTAATAAATTAGTAATATATTATCAAGTGATATTATTTATAAGTATTTTATAGTCTGAATTAGTTTTATAGATATTTTTTTTTAAATTTGTCAAATATTAATATTAAATTTGATCAAAAATATAACACTTGTACATTTATGACTAATTATAAAAATATGTTCTCAAAAAAAAAATATTAAAAAATTATATTATATTTGATTAATATTTTTAATTAAATATCTCATTCTTACAAGTGCTTTGTTCGCTCCCACCATTTACTAACACGAATACGATATGGCATTTAGCAATCCATCATCTCAGATTCTTAAGCCATTATGAGCTTTTTTTTTCGAAAGGACATCGTTTTGCTTCAATATTTTGCCTTCTTAAATTATTATCGTAAATTCTTAAGACACCATTCTTTTCTTCCAAGAACAGCGGTTTCCTTGAATTATTATTCTTCCGGTTTCTTTCAATTATTTCTTCAATTATTCAATTATTCTTCAATTTTTGACATATATTCTTAAGTTACCGTATTTCTTTTTTCCAAGTGACAGCGTTTTGCCTTCTTAAATTATTATCGCAGATTCTTAAGGCAACATATTTTTATTCTTCCAAGAACAGCGGTTTCCTTCAATTATTCTATCTGCTTCAATTTTTATCATACATTCTTAAGAAATCATATTTTTTTCTCGCAAGGAGAATACTTTCCTTCAATTATTATGGTATATTCTTACCAGCATATTTTTTTTCTCCAAAGAATTATTCTGCCTTCTTTAAACAATTTAAGCAGACAGTAGTTTTTTGGATGCCTTAAAGTTTGCCAGAAGAATTCTAGTCTTTATCGGTTCACCATCTCTAGTAATTCAGTCTGTATTCTTTATAAATAAATAAATATTATAAAAATATTTGTTAATAGCTTTTCTACCTTTCTATCTATTGTCTATGCACAACTATGTATATCCGGGGATATTAAAGATAGTTGCAAAAGTAAATATGACTGAGATTTCGATCAAATTTTTATTGTAATATATTGTTTTGGTCTTTTCTTCAATGTTGTTATGAAATCCAGTTAAAAAAAACCCCTACTACAAAAATTAAATTAATTTTTATTTAATTTACGTAAATTCATTTTATATAATGTACACTGGTAAAGGTCAACTGCGTTCATATGTATTAATATAAGGAAAAGTCAAGCTGTTCGGCAAAAACAAAAAGCGATATCAATGCAACAAAATATAATATATGAAAAACAAAGTTATATTAAACTTCTGTATAATGTTGAGAACTACCAGTTAACAAAATTAAATAACAGAAGAATAATCTCACTAATTTACTGTGGAATACTTCTATATATATGTTTTGAACATTAAAAAGTGCGATTAAACAGCACTAAGAAATGGAAAGATACAATAATTTCACTACAATTTTTTGTAAAAAACCTTAGCCCTTAATATTATATCTTTTTCGTTACCTTCACAGAATTCACAGAAATGATTTGGTTTTTCATAACACCTTGAACTTAAAGCTCTGCAGTATATTTCTGTGGTATTTTAAAATAATTCCAATTTATTACATTTACATAAAATTATTATTTTTGGTTTCATTTTATTGGCTCGAGCATGATTGAATAGCTTAGATTAATAGTGTATTTCTTTACTACAACAAAAACTAGTCAATATCAATAAAAATTCGTAATACAAATACGAGTTTGTTAGCAAACGTGCTCGAAATGTCAAATGCAAAGTATCCATCATTAAACTTATTGGAAAAATGAAGAAAAAATTGTTTATCTATCGTTGAATTTGACAGAAAAATTTTCCAATACAAAAAGCTCTTCAGCTCATTGGCACCTACTCAACCTTGAGTTGCACACAATTCGTGCATTTCTAAGTTTTACATCCACGGATACGTACTCATACTGGTGGTATATCTGATATAGTATATATTTATTTTTACAGCTGTATTTAGATTGAATTGTTTTTACGTCTATTTATTTTTCATGATTGGCTGCTTTTCTTTCCTTTCCTTTCCTTTCCGATCCAATCATTTCAAATTTCATTTCTTTTATACATTCGAAATTATTTTTTCTTCTGATTTTTAAGCTTAATTATTATTTCATTAAAAGGAAATAATAATTAATTGACGGCATTCAAATTCATTGCCAATAATTGAAACATTAAAAATAATAGATTTTACTATAAACATTGCATTTTAAAAGACAATTTGAACGAATTTCTATTACATATATAAAAAATTAGGTTAGTTTCTGATAAATTTAGATTTGAGTAGACCGAATAGTACATTACATTAATTGTAAAAAATAATTAAATATTTAAACTTAACCCTATAATTTGAATTTATTATTATTATTGAAAAGAAGGGATAGTGCGCTCCAAGTCCAATTTCTTTAATACAGTATAGAGTCTATCGTTCCTAGTCTTGGATCCTTATGATCCATGAAATAACTTCCTAGATATTTTTTCGGCTTGTGCATCAGTGCTGGGTGCTCCCTAAGCACTGATGCAGGTACAATAGTCGATAAAATAACAATTACGTAGGTTGCATTATATATGTAGTACTATAGGTTCAGTAATAACTACAATTACGAAATTATGGATTTCCATTGAGAGCGGATCACGATAACTGTGAATCACTAACGACACCCGACCGGAGGTGAAAATCTGGTACCTTGGAGGTCAGGGTCCGCAACGGGTAGAATGATTGTATACATTTACAATCATTCGATGTGAAGTTCCATTTTCCAACCGAGTGCTATGACTCAAATATCAGCATAGGTGTTAGTAGGCCTCGTTCTTCACTAAGGAGGAAGTTATGCCCAAACATACAAATTCAACTTATACCGGCGGAAATCGTCAGAGTTCCTATGGGGTATTAATCGGCGCAATATACCGATGCGTGTGTGAAGAATACCGTGGTGTTGAGCCTTCATACCAGATATCCACGTTAAATTCTGGAACTTCACCACAACTGTTGTCAGTTAAGTTATACTATAGGTGCATTAGTAGATAGAAGTATAAACACACGGATGTAGATAAAATACTTATATTAAAATTTGATAAAATAAAAATAAAAAATAGATAAAATACTTATATTAAAATTTGACTTGTGTTATATTTTTTATTGTATGAAGTTGTTTTATTTCATACATGAAGTTAAGTAAAGTAATATAATGATTAAAAAGTGCAATACGAGAAATTAAGAATTTCGTTTGCTATAGTTGAGTTGTCTAAATACTCTACTGGAAATCACTTGACCATGTATTTCTAGTTAATAGTGAATGCAGTACATGATTTAACATTTTTTATAATTTTTTATAATTTTTTATAATTATTTTTTCAATTTATTAGAATTTTAGAAATAATGAATTATTTTTTCAATATCTTTCCAATTTATATTTCTCGTAATTTTCCATAGCTCTCTTAGCATTACTTTTATTTCTCGGAAATTTTGTCCTTCAGAGTATCTTTATAAAAACATAAAATCTCAAAAACATTATTAAAAGGAATTAAAATAATTTATTTTAGTTGGTAACAAAGTATATCAAGTCGTATCTGGACAACGGCAGTACTAAAATTCTGATATGATTTATGAGCATTTATTTATTTTACCATTGAATTACATTGAAAATGTTTGTTTACAAACTCAACCTTCGGAACTGTAGTCTGCCCTACTTAATGTCGATTTATCTATTATTCGTAGCTTTTTTCTATCAAAATAATAAAAAAAAAAATATTTTACATGCAAACCATTCAACCGCACAACAATAGCATTAAGTATACGTAGGTGAACACCAAAAGGTGGGTGTCTTGCATTGAAAGGATACTTAAATATTTCCTGATCCTTGTATTTGCTGTTTACTTTTCGTTCTTGCTTTCATGTACGTTAGTTAGTTGACTGGTTGAAAGGATTGATACTTTTAGGTATAAAAATAAAATATTGGTTGGTTACATTAAAACCTTGAATTTTTAGACTTTAAAATGTTGTTTGAAAAAGAATTAACCTTGAAATTTACTATCCAATAATGAACACCTAGAAATTTGACCTTGAAGCAAGAAAACTACGATGTGTTAAATGTATTTTAAATTTAGAAATTTTAATTTAGTTTTATTAAGTATAAACTAGTTTGTTTATTACTAAGAAAAAAATATATTACATTTATCAAAATATATATAATGCAATGAAGAAGACATCGTAACGCATATAAACCATGCATATAGTTTATCTGTTGGCCTATGCGCTAGTTCATCAGTTACATACAGGTACTGTAAACCCAGTCACATAAAGTCGATAAATTAGTAGAATTGGTTGACTACATCTCATTTCAAGCCTACACAAACAAAGTGTAATCAATAAGTAATGAACACTATCTTAAATATTTATTTTATTCCCTACAAATAGTCTACCTTTAAAATTATGCATTTATATCAATGTGTCTTCATGGAACACTAATGGAACTTAGTTATAGCCCTTCATCTTTATGTCACAAATTGTTTTAAAAGTTATACTATGAGTGCCTTTTCGAGTGTGAAAAATAGTAAAAAGAGCTCTCGGTACTATATGTGTATAATAGAATATTTGTGGCATTATTAATTAAGAGTAATATAATTTTTGGCTATAAACTGTTGGAAAAGCAACACATTTTTTGAATGTATTATATCTGTTACTGGGATTATGTATAAGACATTCTTAAAAGCCACTTAGCATAAACCCTACGACATTTCACATTCTTTAGCAATCTGAATAATAATTAACTTGTACTTGTAAAACATAACCGATTTAATTTTTTCATTAGTTCTCATAAGACCTCATGCTAAGACCTCACATAGTCTTCATTATCTTCGTAAAAGATCTTATTAAATGACTTTTTTCAATATTTTGAATGCTTCATTGGATTAAATTTTGTTTTTGATAAAAACGGTCACACAAATTCTTTGAGTCGAGATAAAAAATTTGATAAAAATTGTCAATACACTGATGTGTGTCTTACTTCTTCGCTGGATAAGCACAAACTAAGCATCGCAAACTTTTTATAGTTAATACATACGTTTTTGGTAGTGCAACCAATACACAAAGAAACACTTAACTAAATAAACAATATAAATTGCTCATAAAGTTGTTACTTTCTGATCATATTCTATATATGTTATATAAGTTGTACATTTCATTTCAATAAAGAAATTTGAAAATATAGGTTAAGAATATGTGTTTAAAATTCATCAAAGTCATTTAGTGAAGTAGTTTAGTCAATTATTAAACAAGTATTTGTACATATATTTACAATATATTATAATTGCAATTACGAAGTTATCAAATATACTTCTCTTAATGATACTGCATATATACATATATATGATACTGACATATATAATGATACTGATATATACATAATATATATACTGCACAGTTGAAACGAAAACGAAAGTCAAAGAGACAACTAACAGCACCATAAAAGCTAAAAAGAGAATAAAAAAGTGTAAACTAACTTCACTAAAAACAGAAAATAAAAACACTAACAACGTCTACAGAAAATCTCTACATAAAGATTTTTAATGTTAAATCCCGTATCTAATCGTTTTGTATTATCTATATGAAGAGTATTTCAAGGTTCACAGACTTTCAAGCCAATTTTTCCTTTTTTTTTCTTAATGTTTCAACTATTATTAACAATTTCTAATAAAAGTTACTATGATTTATTTGATTATATTTTATTTATTTATTGACATATATATTTTAAAATATAAATATGTAATTATTTTGTTTGTTAAACAAAACTTTAATGCAAAAGTATATAGTATAAAAAGCAATCTGCATTCATTATAATACAAATCTTGCCAAAAATTTCAATTATTTATTAGTTTGTGTTATTTCACTTCCGTTCTTGTGTTAAAATCATGTAGGACATATGCATGCAATCCTTTGTAACAACCAATGTTTACGACGAATCCTTATTTTATCTTTTTTTATTTATTTTGTTTACTTTCGTTCATTATGACCCTAAATTCTATAAATTTTTTATTTTAAGTAAAGTGCCAACCATTTAAATGCAATATTAAAAATGCCCAAATTTGAACTTGACCTTAAGCACACAAACCCAGCGAAAATCCGAAAACACACCCAGAGTTGCGCCCGTACCATATGGGCGAACTCTTCCATGGTCTGAGTTCAGTTATTATTTTAATTATGACTTTAGATTTATAAACAAGCGCATGAAATTATTTTAATTATTAATTCATTGCGGAAATTCGTATTTTTGCTCGCGTTTGCATTTCATTATTCCATTATTTCTTCCACTGAAAGGAAACCTAATAAAAGCTAATGGCTAAAGTGGAACATTACCCATAAATGTTCGTCGCATATTATGCTTCCAGCTCTACTACGCCGTTTGTGAAGGATGTCTAACTAACTTGACATTATTTAAAATGAGTTCATGTCTTCTATTAGATTTCGCACATTTTCTAGATGCCTCATTCAATTATGACGCAAAAAGGATATTTTTATTCAGTTGTGGCTGAAAAATGGAATAACAGCTTTAGTTGCTTCTTTTTCTCTTCTTTGTTATTAAGTTTTCCGCTTTTCCTGATTGCAGATGCTTGAAATTCTTATCAGTTCACAGAAAAGTCAATGATGTGTAGCAAGATTCTGTTTATAGGAACGAGGAAAGAAAATCTCAGTATTGAGATATGCAAAAATTATTTTAAGCATGGAGGAAATCAAGTGAATGTATGGAATTTTTTTTGTTTCTGTTTCATTATATGTGAAAAATATTTTCATATATAAGAATAATAAATTGTTATCAATAAAAAGTGTGAGTTAAAATATTTAGTAGAAGAAAATTTTAAATTTAATATTGCTTAAATATATTAGATATCCTTCAGTACAAATATCAAGAAATATACCAAATACAATATAGTATGCAATATAGTATTATTTATGAAAACATAGAAGTTACACAGTTTGCAGAACCTATCAACCATATTACAGTTATATGTTTTGTAATATCACAATACTTGAAATGGTTGAAACACATCATATATGCAAATAATGATAACACATTAAAAATAATCTTAAAATACCTACAATGCTGCAAAGCCTGAAAAGTGAGTCATCTGAAAAATGGTTAATTACATGTATTTAAAACTAATTTAAGGAATATTTACGATTAAAGCTATAAGGCTAAAAAACTGAACCGGTCGATATAGAGAAAAATTATAAATAAAACCAGCGAGACTATTCACGCTATGGAAAAAGAAGAATATAAGTCATGAGCTTTAACTCTGTAATAAGTTAGAAATTACAAATTAGGTTGAGCCTCACACAAACCAACTAAGATGTTATGATTATCAACGGAAAAAATATAACAATTTACGAAGAGAGAGGGCCGTTGCCAATTAAAAGAAAATTCAGCGTTCCAATTTTAGAAACAGTGTTATCAGATATTTTATATTGCCTGTATTTGTACATAGTATTCTATGCTTTTGACTTCATGAACTAGATTTTATTTTCTTCCATCTAAATGATCCTAATTCTCTCTAAGTGAACAACTTCCTAAGTTACAGCATTTACTATTCAGTTTCAATTGTTGACCCCTGTTCTTTAGAACCCATTGTTCACTACATATATTTATCGTATTTATGTTTGCTCTCTACTACTGTGTTAGTGAAAGCATAGTATTGTGGCGTGTCTTCTAGTATTTTTATATTATAATCTCTTATATTATTACTCTTTCTTTCTTCACGTACTGATACTACTCATAATCACTTATATACCTCACCCAAATTCTATTATCTTTATGTAAATTAACATTATGTAGAGTATCGCTAGGTCTATAATTGTCGTATAAAAAGTTTATTTTAGATGTTAAAGTTTTAAGTTACTTTATCTTAAATTAAGATTCATAATTTACTTACATGTAAATAACATTAACAATTTTGTGACCCTAAAGGTCATAATGCTTTACAAGCACAGTTTAGGAATAGGAACTTAATAATGAAAGGAGAGGCAAAGGGACTGCAATCTTGAAACTATATTTTGTCATTCGTGCGTGGAAAACTACAATTAATTGTTGCCTTTGTAGTCACAGAATTGCATGTTTAGCCGAGTATGTGGCAAGGAAGTCTATTCAAAATTCAACTCGTGCATTCAACTTTTTTCTTTTTCACGTACTGCATTTCATTGTATACGTGAATATTGTTAGTTTTTTTTTAAGGAAGCTGCAAACGTTAGGTGCCTTCTAAGCTTTTGTATTTCAATTGCACGGAAAAACTGAAAGCTAAAAGCAATTATTTAAATTATTACTGCGAACAGAAGTGTAGTTGAAAAATTGTTTCATGTTTTCAAAACGCTGACTCAGTGATGCATTACCAGCATGCAAAAAAAAATTAAATTTATTTATAATAAATCTTATATCTTTGTTTAGCAGCTCAGTTCGTAACTTACCCCCCGAACAATGCATCAGTCATTATTTAAACGCATATCTTAGAAATATGAGTAGCTGCTCGTGCATGACATCAAAGAGAACTTATTTTTCTAAAATTGCAATGCCATAAAATGCAATTATTCTCAGTTAACTATTTCGTACTGTACTGATTTCTACACATTTTATATAGTATATATGTACGTATAGTATGCAATAGACATAGACATATATATTTATATTTATTTATTTACTGCCGATGATTTGGTATATACATGCATAGACAGGGTGATCAAATAATTGTTTGATGATAGCACAATAGATTCCATAGTTCGCGGTGTCCCTACTTAAAATATATTATTTAATCGTCTTAGCGACCATTTTTTCAAAACCCTACCCAAATTTTCGTTTTTATTCAGTATTGTTCTGCAAATCGTCTAAGAAAAACACAAAATTGCACAGAATGTAGGCATTAATAACATTTATTATAAAAAATAATAAATCTGATCGATTTAAGGTGCTGAAATCCTTATGGGCTATATGGCTTACTCTGCTTAATCTTGTTAAAAAATTGAAATTTGTTATTTAAAATCTTACCTATCAAAAACGTAAACGAAAGTGTTAATTAAAATTGAGTACAATTCATGAGAGATTATTCTCAAAAATTGGACTTTCTTATATTAAGTTAGGGTTTGTTATATTAAAAATCCAATCCGATGCTAAATAACCTACTATATAATGAAAAATATCATTGTTGTGCCGTATATAGCATACCTTTTATAATGATAAATTGGGATTTATTATATTATAAATCCAATTCGTCAAAAACGTGAATGTGCTGCTGAAAATAACGATGATAAGAGTATGAACCAAAGTGTTTATATAAATGGAGAAGAATCAATTAAGCGTCATTCTTAAGAGCATCGATATTCCTATGAAAAGTCCATTAACATAAAATATTCTTCCAAAATATTAGTATTTGAAGGTGTATAAGATTCAGTTGACCCAAGAACTTCAACCAAACGACTATTTATTACTTACAATTTTGCAAAACGAGCTTTACATCAATTCGAAGCAAATCCATTATATTATGGAAAAGTCAACTTTAGGAATGTTATAATATGTTAAGCCTTTTCCGAGTTAGTGATCTGGGCACTTTTACTCTATGATAGCTGTGGGGATTCTGCAGAGTCCTGCCCATCTCACTGACTAATTTGAGTATTACTGATAATCATCGTGATTATTCAATGATTGATCTAAAATCTGCGTACCGCTCACTTCGAGTTAAATAGCTTCATAAACAATTATAGTATTTGGTATAAAGAAACCCACTTACAGATTATGTTTACAAGCAAAAAAAATAAAAGTTCGAGTGTGTTCAGAAGATTTAATTGAATCGTATATATTCGAACATGAGTAGAGAGTGAGACATAAATATGATTTCTGAATTTTAGTTTGGCTTGAATTAGAAATTTTAAACTTGGATAATATGTAGTTTTAACATGATGGTGATTCCAACTTGGATAATATATAGTTCTTACAAGATGGTGCAATATGCCTAACATAGGTGTCATGTGAGAAGATAAAAATTGTATAGATCTTATTTATTCACTCTTTATATATATTACATTACTGTTTAAGTATAGTTTAACTATAGTATGACTTCACGCCCAATTAGTTATGATTTTAGCTTTAAGTGTAGTCAGAATAGTCAGAAATATAACATTTCATTGCGAAAATGTCATCACTTTCTGTGATTAAAGGCAGTAATGTGGAATGTATAATGTGTATTCTCTAATGTATCTAAATAATGGTACTCAGTATAATTTAAATACATTCATTAAAATTATCTACTGAACAATGCCGGTATAAAATGACTTGAAATGCACTCGTCTGTGTGCATTTAATTATTTTGTTTAAACAATTACAAACAATCTGAAGTGCGATAATGAAATTTTCGAAATGCTTTGTAATATGGGTAAATATGTTAACAATTCGATAAAATTTATTTTACTTCTGTTCAGTGAAATACGAGCACTTGAAACTAGTAAATATATACATAATACCTATTAACTGGAGATAAACACAGAGTTGAAGCACCTCATATTAATTATACTAGTAATTATCACAAATTAAGTTTTATTAATAAATTGTTGAAAAAAGATACTCACAGAAATAATGCAACATATTCCGATAATAGTTTGGAATATATTGAGAAAAATATATAATATAAATAGTTTATATAAAAAAATGTTATAAAACTCACTAGAAAATATATAATATTAATTTATGATTGATTTGTTTTATTATTCAAAAATATTGCTAAATATTTTAAATTTACTAAAATAAAACTATTATTTAAATTTATGAATAGATAATTATTTAATAGACGTATTAAACATTTTATTTTATATTTATTTACATTAGTAACTTATTTTGCACTCTGCTCTTAAGATATTTTTCGTAGTGGTTGTTAGTTACTTATTAGTCACTAAATCACTAATTTAAGTATTTAAATATATAATAATCCAACTTTAGTTAACATAAACAAATAAAATTTTTGTTTAAAATTTAAAGATAACATTCTTGAACAGTATTCTTAATTACGAGGGCTATCTGATAAATCGGTACAGTGATATAGCCCAAAGAAAGAAGAGAAACTGGAAACACTTTATTTATAGTTTGAAGAAATTGAAGGACATACTTGTGCCTTAATAGACAGAATTGGGAGTAACGTACAAACCAAATTCTAACGTAAATAAACGTAATTTTTTTTAAAAAGTTATTTTCAATGAGGTTATCAATAGTTAATTATTTACGTCGGTAGTTCCTTGGAATGTTAAAGTGTATATGTTGTTTGTATGGATATGTCTGAGTATTTCCGTCTGAGTATTTGGTCTACGATGTCTATGAACAAAAGGGAACATTGGCATTTACATTTGTTGATAACGTAGATATTCACCATAGGTAAAGATGATTATATGGTCCACTATGTCTTTTATCAAGAATTCACAATATATCTTTCACAGTGGTACAAACATTCAAACAAAATTAATATATACTTTATTTATAAAAAAATGGAGTATAAAAATAATAATTCTATAAAAAATGAGAAATGTATGGGTACTATTATAGCTTCTGTTTTGATGAACATACCTTTTTTTATTTTCTATTATTGGATTATTTTATTTTCTATTATACGGAAATCTATAAATAAAAGGAGTAAGATTTATTTATATTGGATTTCATCATTATGATATATTCTAAGCTCTTCTATAATTTTCTTCAATGTGCATTTATTATTTCCTGAGGCTCCCTAGTTTTTCATCCCAATAGTTCTCATGTTTTATTCGATTGTATTAAAATCCGATAAGACATAATTTTGTTCTGTGTCCTGAATTTCCGCTGTGTCCGTAGCAATTTTGGCGCAATGCACTAAAATCGTCGAAATGAACCGAAACATGTGATTTTCAAGAAAGCCAAAGTTTGTATTATTTCAAGCTATATATAATGTGGGGTTGAAAGAATACTGCGTGATTATCTTGGATTATTCCTATGTTATATTATTAGGTATTTCTTCGTTTATAACCAGCTAGTGTTTTCTACTTTGGACTAATAAAGCTAACTGATCTAAACCATGTACTTTAAAGTTAGCTTTTATCGATTCAGGAGGTCTTGACATGTGGCGAACACATTATTGGCATAATCCATGTGCAGTTGTCACCCTGTTGGCCCCAGCTCTTAAAAGAATGTACTATATTTTATATATATCGTTGTAGTAATATACATTTTATTATTTAACCTTTAGTTAAATGGTTTCCTAGGTTCCCTATAAGCTTTGATATGATCCAAATGTTACTCTAATCAAATAAATCATAACAGGTATTGATCAGTAAAATGACTTAGCAATTTCTTATACTTTAATTATATTAATCAATTTTTTATCGATTGATTAAATACTAATCAATTTTTTATTTTTTTTAAGTAAACCCGTTTGTTTTTTCAACGAGTAATTATTTTTGTTTAAATTATTTGTTCGATAAACTATTTCTACTTAATTTAATTTACATGTTTTATTATTATATTTACTGTTTTAATTATAGTGTCTGAATGCTTTCTAAAATTAAAATAAAAATTATTTAAGTGATTATATTATATTTATAAAAAGTTGATTGATTGTTTGCATTTTCTCTGAGAGTAAATTATTGTCACTGTATTGAGGTGATATTAACAAAATATTAAGATGCAAGAGTTTTTACAGTAAAAGCTATAGAAATTGCAAAATAAACTGTTTAACATTATATATAATATATAATTGGCTAACAATAATGCTAAGCACTTACCCTATAGCACTAATGCTGCTAACACGAGTATGATGTGATTATAAATTATGGAAACAAAATATTTTTGTGAAATGCAATAAAGAGTTAGATAGATGCTAGTGTCAGCCTGTCATATGGAGAATGTATGGATAATGAAATTTTTTTTGTGGTGAGCAGATGGAATGCCTTATGTGCTGTCAGATCGACCGTTGGCGGAATCGTGTGCTCGACTCGTTAACAATAATATGTAGTATACAGATTAAAACATCTTTTCGTCGGCGAGAATTATTTCTCCTCGGAACCGCTTTCACATTACTTCGAGAAGGGTTTCTTTTATGTTGGCATAAAAGATCGGCATCTAGACCTCAACTTTTTCATCGCATTTTCTTGGTGTCTGCACTATTTATTAGCTTAGTTTCTGATTCTCCTTTCTAGGTTAGGGTAGGGTAGGTTGGGCTAGGGTAACTGTTACCCAATACAATGAATAAACAGACGTTAACATCTCTATTCAAACAGCTCAGAAGTTTGCGAGTATTTAAAGTTTTTGATTTTTCTAATAAGTCATAAATATACCCAATCTATTCGAACATCACAATCTTTGAACATTTTGCAGCACTAATAATATTTAAAAAACTCTCGTGACTTTTCTTTGCATAACTTTTTGTAGGAGTTTTATGTACACGATCTCATCTTGCAGATGAGTGAGGATGTTATCTCAGATAAACACTTTTTATGAATTGCTCAAGATATGTATTACAAAATTCATATATATCAGCAAGATCTTATCTTATACTGTCTATGCAAAATTATGCAAAATTGAAGATGTTATCTGGCAGTGTCATAAGCACTTTATATAATTTGCTCAAAATATGTATATCAAAATTCATATATCTCAACGAGATCTTATTTTATGCTATCTATGCATTATTATGTATAGATTGAAAATGTTATCTGAATTAATATATCTCAGCAATAATTGTCTTGGAAGCGATTTGCTGTTCATATCTTAGTTGTATCGTATTGTGTTATCATATACTCTCATCACATCTAGCAGAAGAGTGCCGGAAGAGTATCAGCGCTACTGGGGCATACGCTGCTTTGCCAATATGGGACTCATTCATACTTTTACCTTCATTTCAACTCGATCCGCTCTTCACTATGAAAAGTTTCATATTTTCTACTTGCATGGGCGAAAATCTCGACTTTGAAGCCAACTTTATAAATATAATTTTATATTTTCATTTTATTTTTATTATTGTTTTCATTGTTTGTTTATTATTTATGAGATTTTTTTTGCTGACATTTGTGTTTTTACGTAAAAATGTGCTCGTATTTGTTTATTTAATTTTTTCCTAGCATTTGTCAACGTAGTAATTTCAGTGTAGCGTTGCCAATTGGCACGATGTCGTTCCAAGCAGTTTCTTCAGTGTCTCTGGTAAAGCCGGCGCGGAGCGTACGTTTAGCTCTTCTGCACAAAAATGTAGATATAAAATTGGTTTTATAAAAAAAAATGTTCATTTGGAAATGTTTAAAAATTTAACTACGTTCAAATTAGAGAAGATTGCCACGATAATTATGCTTAAAAAAGTTTTTAATTTTTCTTTACTCGTAGAAAAAAAAGTGATATGTAAAACTTTTCCCTTGGCAAATCTGGCATATTCCAAAGTTAGTGCAAAATTATTTATAATTTTTCAATCGTTTAGTAATTTAGTAATCAATTTTAACAAAATTAATCCAAATTGAAGTGTGAAATAAAATTAAGCAAATGTACGTGCTGTACAGAACAAAATATACGTTCACGGAAATGCAAGTATCAAGCATATTAGTGACCCGCAAGTACTCAGCAAATTCCAATAAAACTGTTTAATCTGTTAAAGAACTTTTGAAAATTAATCTCTAAGGTAGTAAGCATATTTTAAATCAACTTTTAATAGTGAAAAGATTTTTTAGTTTTTCAATTTTTATGTTTAATTAAACAATAAACAATTTTGAAGGCAACTATTCTCTTCAAATTTAAAACTGCAATCCATTTGATTGAACTTATTTATGTTAACTTTGATTTAGTTCTCTATTGAAGTTTACTACACCAAATTATCATATATAAATAATATTCAAAATTTTAAAAATCGATATAGTCAGTACTATACTGTAAAGTAAACAACGATATCTATTAACAACAGATCATGTTGCGTGTGGATAGTGTGCGGTTCTAGAGATTTCCTGTGCCGAAAGAAAAACAAAGATAGTCGTGCATTATTGATTGTGTAAACTAAACACTAACAATTCTATGTTATGCACAATCTATTCTATATTATTATTATTATAAAATAGATATTATCTATAATAATATTCTGTTATTCTACATGACTCTATTCTACAACGTGTGTATCACTAGGTTCTTGTTTGGACGAATATAATGTATCGTTGATCACATCGTTTTTTGTGTAAATTTGATTCACTCCAAATGTCTGACAAATTTTTAACACATGTTTAGATGTAAGCATTTACTCATTCTATATTCATTCGTTTGCTATTCCCTCATATTGACTATGTCATGCGTTTAATACAAACAATTACTTGTGCGTGATTGTATAATAGGAAAACAAATTAAGCTAGCAAATTATTTTGCTATGAAAATTAATTATGAGTTTTCGAATTTTGTACTATAATTTATTCACAAAATTTTTGAAAATAATTTACTTTACGGTTTATACATTACAACAATTTACAAATGCATATCATTCACGTGTTTGCTTCATTGAAAATCTCTGTAGTATACAATAGTCAGTACACCCATATGCCAAAGTGAAATTTGTGTCACTTCAGCATTTCTCACATTTTAACAACCTACGATAAAAAATGTAGCATAGTCTATTAGATTGTTTACTGTAGTATGGCTATCAGTAGACAACAAAAAAAGTATAATATATAATATATAGCGTATTAGTCACAAATTAAGAATTCATATTTAAATAGTTTAATTAATAATTTAATTAAATTTTAATTATAGTTTAAAAGAAGTCAATTTTATTCTATTCTATTTTATTGATAGAACAGTAGAATAGAATAGAAATTAAAATAGAACTTATATGAATAGTAACGAACTATAAAGCAAGTAAGAGCCTCCTTCTAAATGCATGAAGTGCAATGACAGTTTATCATTATCTATAAATAATTAGTTTGAAATAATGTACTCGTCACGTTCACATTTTCATAAGAATCGTATATTCTCCACATTTAATCTACGATTACTGTGAATCTTTCCATGTTGCTCCAACCTTTGGTCAAACTTTTCATGTAGAATTACTTTTATAAATAGTAGTGTTTATATAGTAGTGTTGACTATATTAATTTCTTCGAACTGTTCGGCATAAATAATTCATATAGTTTTTCATATAGTAAAAAAACCGAATAATCTGGATTTGTTTAGAACTCGAATTTTTTGGCGCATACGATTAATTCAGATTAATTGAATGATTTGTGTATATCTAAATATTTAAACTCTTTCGAAATGTTAGAAAACAGATAGCACGATTTTATAGCTAAAACTACTTTTTTATTTACTTAATTTATGTATATAATAGCCTAAGTGGATCTACTAGAGATCGCCGCTATAACCTAACCTAACCTATGTATATAATATAAATCGAATATATTTCAATTATTATTAATTTCAAGGAATCCATTTTAAATGTCCTTTGCTTAAAGTGTCAAAATATTAAGCCCATCAACATACTTAATTTATGTATATAATAGCCTTAGTGGATCCACTACAGATCGCCGCTATAACCTAACCTAACCTATGTATATAATATAAATCGAATACATTTTAATTATTATTAATTTCAGAGAATCAATTTTAAATGTCCTTTGCTTAAAGTGTTAAAATATTAAGCCCATCAACATTAAAATCCTTTAATCTTTTCGCCATAAACTTATCCTTTAATTAACTTTTGTCAGTATTTTTATTCATTGAAACGAAACTACGTGTCAACAATATGATGAACTTTCATTTTCAGAATAAACTCATGCAGTTTATTCGTACCTTTCGCTTTCGTCTTGTATTATTTTAATATTTTGCATATACGAAACGCCCATAAAGTCTCGAATTTCGTGTCCACCTTCAGTCCTTGCCATGTCCTTGGGAGCATTGAATACATGCAGAAACTGTTATGGCGTGAAAATTGTGGAAATCGTGAAAATCGTGAAAATCGCTTCTTTGCAGAACATTACAGTTGCGTGTGGCGGCATGTGTTTGTGTTCGATAATTCTGTGGTGCGGTAATGATAATGATGGTTGGATGGTTGAATTGTTGGATGGATGTGATGGGTGTGATGGGTTGTCGATGTCGTTGCTCACGTTGGCAAAACTCATTTCATCAATAATTTTGGTAGTAATTTTTTTTCGCAAGAAATAAATAATATATTTATAGTGCTCGTAAGTGTAATAATTTGCACTCACATAATCCATAAATATTTAATATTTCGACCATCATAAAAGTAATGAGCAAAACAAAGTGGCATTTTGGCTTTTGGCCAATGTTTCCATAATTTTGATTTTCCAAAAACGTTAACTTATCAAAGTACAAAAGATATTAATTTTTTATGTTTTACTTAAAGTAAAGCAAAATTACAGCAATATCATATTTTCTAACAAAAATTATTAAAATATCTTTCAAATAATATCATCAAAGTTTCATTATATATTAAATCATTATAATAGTATTGAAATCACTTAGTAGTGTGAATCATGCATCATTAAAACGTTTTCTATTAATGGGAATACCTTAAAAATTTTTACTCTATTGCACGGTATTAAAACTGAGTCATAAAATTTAATGCATTTTTGTTTACTTCAATAATTATACAATACATTGCACTCATAGTTGACAGCTATCAGTTTTACTATAATTGAAAATAGTTTTTGTAAACAAAATTAATAATGTAATACACACAAATAGGGCCACCTTCTTTTTGACAGATTTTATTAGAATCTAGACCTAGCAATAACTATATTTTTTTTGTTCCAAAACTGTTCTTCGGTACCTTATATCTTCGTATATGATATTTGGATTCTAGTTTTTCGGGATCGCAATTCATATCTAACTCATGTCCCATTTTTATTTGATGAAAGTAAAATTTGAAAACTAAGAGAAATAGTACAAAACCTTAAATTAATTAATTAATTAAATTAATTATATAAGTTATATATAAAAATATTAGACTCCCTTTCATACGAAACTACGACTGTAGTTTTTACCCGAGCAATTTTATCGTTTTTTCAAAAGTTGCAACTTAAAGGCGATGAATGAACACTACTTTATTGTCCTCAATAATTTTCTGCAGAATAGTAGACGAAGCCACGCCTATAGCTTCTATAATTAAAAATCATGTAAGGAAGATTATCTAAACAATATATATTTTGTTTATTTTTATATTTAATTTTTTATTATCAAAGCAAAACGAGCTTTGTCTGCTTTTTTATTTATAATATCTCCAATTTCTAATGCCATCTGCTTAGATGTTTTTATGTCATATTTGATTTCGTTATTTTCTGTTATATGGTATAAATGCGCTTTAAAAATTAGCTGTTACTTTCTTTTAGTTTATCTTTTCAATCTAATCATATGTGTGTTCCATAGCAATCTAGGGAATTTAACAAATCGAACAAACATGGTCTACTTCGCACAGCAGTTTAAACCTTTGATCTATTCTTATTGTTGACTTCAGTTATATAAATATATTAGCTCTTTTTATATATAGTAGTTTCAACTGTACTTTTATAATTCACCTACTTTTTTCTTCTACTTTTTGTATTCTACTGTTTTTATTTTACTTTTTTCTTCTACTTTTTCTGTTCGGCTTCTTTTTGTACTGCTTCTTTTTGTTCAGCGTGTTTTCTTCTACTTTTTATTAAACTAATTTCATCTATTTTTTTCTTCTTTTTGTTTAGCGTCATTTCTTCTACTTTTTGTTTAACTTTTATCATCTACTTTTTTCTTCTTTTTCTTCTACTTTTTTCTTCTTTTTCTTCTACTTTTTTCTTCTTTTTCTTCTACTTTTATATTCGTTTTCTTCTATTTTTATTTTCTTTTTCTTCTACTTTCATCTTCTTTTTCTTCTAATTTTTTTTCTTCTTTTTTTTCTTCTTATTTCTTCTTCTTTTTTTTTTTCTTTTTTCTTCTTTTTTCTTCTACTTTTCTCTTCTATTTTTTTCTTATCCGTTATTCTTCTAATGTTTTTTTTTCACACTTTTTTCTTCTATACCTTTTTGTGCTTAGTTTTCCTAATTTTCTTTTTACTATTATTGTAATATAAAGTAATCCCCCTATAACGCGGTGCCCTTATAACGCGTTTTCATATTACGCGATTTTAATCCTTCGTATAACGCGGGAATTCTCCCATATAACGCGGGGATTTGTACAGTTCATAATTAGCTTCGCGTACCTTTGCACGTGTGTATATCCCGTATATGGTAATACCCCTATGACGCGCTAGATTGGTTCCGCGTTATAATAGGGGGGATTACTGTATATGCATATATCACTGTTCAAGTATGCATGCAAGTGAATCTCAAGTTCGTATAAAGTAAATCTCTTTGTTTTCATTTAAAACTATCTAATAAGAATTTAAAACAACTGTAATTGTAAATTTTACATTTAATACAAGTTTGAAGACGAATTTGATTTATTTTGTTTGAACTTGAATCAATTTTCAATGTTCAACTTAATTACTTTAGTAGATGCTGTTGAAAATTTTTTATTAAAATGGATGAAAAGTTTCTTAAAGGATTGAGGTAGCTCAAATAAGTTTCTGTCAAGGTTATTTAAAGTGGGGTTGGGATGGTAGATGTTTTAGTGAACCCATGTTAAGTCAACACACATGTCTGTGTCATAGCCATATCAGCCCAGCCTACAAACATGTCTAAGTATTGCCTTCCGTTTTTCGTTTCTTCATGCTTTATCCTTTCGTACCCACACAAAATGATTTTCCAAGCACGAACGAGGGTACTGACCATGAAGTAGTATAGTTTGAAAGACAAGAACTGTGTCATTGAAATGAGATAAGAATTTAATTCTTCAAAATTGTATTTAATATTCAACAATTTCATTCTCATCAAATTAAATAAATAAACAACACATAAACACACACACATACATAAAAATAAAATTAAAGTTTAATTGTTTGTTGCTTTGCTAAATAAAAGTGAACTAAGTATCTATTGTTTTTTTTTCTAAGAGCAGATAAAAGAGCTAAGAGCAGATAAAAAGTTGATAAACATTTATAATTGCTAAACGTGCTTTACTTTTTAAACTTAAACTTAAACTTAAATGAAGAATGACATATGTACACAAGCAAACATACATCTAGAAAGTGCCTAACTACTTAATGATTCAACAATAATAATAGAGCATAGATACATATAGCTAAAAATGAAAATTAAATATGTCACTGATTCAAGAACATAAATGCGAAGTACTTACGAAAAAGATACAATAAAACCAAAGTTAAATTCTAAATTCCAGCCAATTTATTACATATTTTGCTCGTTTTGCAGCGAACCGTAATTTAGTGGAAAATAAGCTTCTTACCTTAACTGTGATTGCTTAATAGAAAGTCAACCGAGTTCCCGTTTCAAACGTTACCATTACCAAACAAAAACAGAAAAACAAAAAAAAAATACCTAAAATATGTATTTATATAAACTTAAATGTAAGAAATATGATATAAGAGAAGAGTAATATAAAGTGTGATGTGATAAATCAAGTTAGCAAATGTGTGCAATTAAACATAAAAATTGAAATTCTAGAAATATTGAAACAGAAACCTATTAGATGTATATTAAATTAGAAGCTAGTTAAATATAAAACTTATAATAAATTCTAAAATAGATCAAAGCTTATTGGTACACAAAAAAGCAAATCATTTTTGAAACGTTTCCTTTGCAACGGTATGTCCACGAAACCTAATACAACAGCCAATGAAGAAAATACTACAAACACAAACACGCCGTCCGATAATAAAATTATTATTAACACAAATGATGAAGAACCAACAACAACTTCATATGCAGATGATGGTGATACCAGTTTTGAAATTGATGAGCCCGAAGATGAGGAAGTTATCGATGTTCTGCCCATTGTTCATGTCAGTTCGAAGACAAATAACATAACAAATACGCCTACAACCCATGCAGGTGCATTGGCTGTAGGCGAAACAGATAATATAACTGAAACAAGTGTTGCCGCCCCCACCACGACGATACTTTATATGCGTTCAGCAAACAGTGAAACAGCTGGCGACAAAATACGTTCCTATAATGTACCATTCGTTTCAATAAGAGATCATGAACCTGATGAATCGACAGATGCATCAATTGACTCAGATACGGGTTCATCAACGCCAACAACGGCTGATGTTGCGGACTTATCAGCTGTATCGGCGTTAACAACGCAAAAAGCTAAACGCCTTTCGCCTCTACAAAATAGCAAAATACAATTAAATATTGCTGGCGGTTCAATTACTGAAGACAATATATCTGGTTCCATTGCGACTGAAACAACTGAAATCGATATCGATAATATTCCATCGGTTAGTCCGCGTGTTGCGAAGAGACTCGCTAACTCACATCCAACAGCGGCGATCTTTCAATCGGATATCCCGCGTACTGGAAGTGATGAAGGAAGTGGTTCATCTTCTAAACATAAACGCAACTTATCTTCGTCATCTTATCGTTCTATTGGTTCTCAACATCCCGCATCGTTACCTTCAGTGCAGACCTTGCAAGCAACAAATGTTGTATTTACTTGGCTACAAAATGTTTCTAGATTATTTAAGGTGAATATTCATTTTAATATATTTTATAATATTTTACAAGGAATATTTATTAACCACATAACTTTATTATTTTTATTTTTGAAACGGGTCAATTGTTCTATTGTTCAAATAATATACAACTTTTTAAATTATAATGTCTTCTTCTTCTTCTTTATTCGCCAATTCGATTTCGAATGTAGGCGATGATCATATAATTAAATAAATATTTTGACTTTGCTCTATATTTAACTTAAATTTGTTACAATTTCATGGTATGACTTCACCGGAATCTGGCCAACATGTTTCGCTTATTCCAAGAATGTCTATGTTCAACCTCTTCATTTCTAAAATCGTGTCTGTTAACTTTCCAATCTCATAAAGACAGAAAAAAAATTAAAATTATATTCTAGTTTATAGTATAGTCTATAGTCATCTTTAGGGTACACTGAATCCAAGCTTCTCGTACTTTAAATCATAAACTTTTACCTTAAAATAGCGTAGAGATGATGTAGTATAAATTAGTTTTTATTAAGGATAAGTTTTTTATCTAAAAAGTGAATTTATTATCTCACACATTTTACAGATGTACTAGTAGTTGCAAGAGTATTGTCAAATTAATTATGTTAATTAAACCACATGAAACACTCCATTTATACCTAAGTTACTTGGCAAGGGTTTAATCAAAAAAAAAAAAATTACTCTAATAGATACAAGCAAGCTAATTTTCTTTATTCATATAGCATATCTGCCCTGGTATCTATACCAGCATATATGTACATACATATGTGCTTATTTGCTTATGAAGTTAATATAACAAGCAACACGTGGTAGGCCACATGGCTTCTATCTTAATAAACTGTTTAGATACACACATATATGTAGATACATTCGTATATAGATATAGGCATACAAATATATGCATACGTAAACTAGTAAATTATATTTTTTCTTATTTGTTTTTCCCACATGGGCCCTCAATTATATTTTGCAGTTAATTTTCTTATTTAATGAACAGCAAAATAATAAAAGAAACATTACAAGGATGTTAGAGAAACTTTCTTTTATTACATCGCATTGGAAAGCAGATAAAGTAGTTGTTTTGAATTACTTTTACAGTTATAACTTTTTAGCTTAACGTTTGTTTAACATTAACCTATGAGTCCAACACGAAATGTTCCATAAAATAAATTAATAATTATTGTATTATCGTATCTGTTAAACTTATATCGCCATTATACGAAATTATGCTTTATAAATACATAGAAAAATAATACGTATTAAACATTATGAATAATTTTTCATTTTTAAATCATATCTGTTACTAATATTCAAATATTCAGTTATTTGTTTAAATTCATTTCGAAGAACTAAATCCAGAATTTTAATACATCAAAACTTACTTTACTAAAATTCTGATAGCCATATTAAGTATTTCATATTGTATGCTGATCTCAGACTGAGCTGATCTCTACTATGATCGCTATATTCCATTGTAAGCCTACAACTACGTGATTTAATATAATTATTATTATCATATGTGTAATATGGTATTTACCATATTATAATTATAATTATTACGATGTTACAGTTATAATTATTACAACATTACGATTTTATTGCTCCGGGCTCATACGAAAGAAATAGTTTTTCTAACGTTGTCACGACTCAAACACATCTTCACCGCCATTTTGAGTACGCCTACCTAGCTTCAAATGATATAAAACTTGAAAAAATCGTCAGATATGTTAGGTTAGGTTCGAAAGGCGCGTGCTGACCATTGTCAGCACTTCCACTCGGAGGCATATAGATATGTTACTTTTAGATATGTTACTTTTAAATATAAATATATTAGCATTATTATTTGTTCGGATAGATATATTGGAAGAAAACTATAAAATAATTAATCCATATTGTATTACTAAATTTAATTTAATTTGAAGTTGTAAGACTTTCAAACCTGTGTTGACTAACACAAATTATATGTTATCGTTTCTTATCAAGATATCTTAACACAAGACATTCGACATTTGCAAATCAGCCTGGCAAAACTCCTTTCATAGGTACCAAACCTCTCTTAGAGATCTGCACTTATCAAAGTGGATCTACATTTAAACAGCTATACTTACAGATAATCAATTTTGAACTGTTTCCAAACCGGTTCATTCCAAAACAGTTCATTCCTCCAATACGAAATTCAAAGAGTTCATTCTAAGAAGAAGAAAATATGAAAGACCTAAGTAAATAGTATCCAGTTTCAATTAGTCACAATACATCTGAACTTAGATGAACTACTAGTTTCTTATGTTATTATACTTCCTTTAACTACCGCTTTTCAAAGATGGAATAAGAGGTTGATGATATCAATAGATTTTATGAAATATTGACTAAAATACATCATATAAAATGGATTAATTTTCATTGATTGTCAGAAAATGACAAATACAGTATTCTAATCTAAAAAATAGACTATTATAAAATTTATCAATGCATTAAGATTTATCCGAGTTAGAATAGAAGAATTTTTACAGCGATAACAATAAATTTCATTGATCTTGGAATACCATTGTTTTTTCTTATAATTATAATAATAAAGTAATCGTTTCCTCATCAAATCTCTTATGAGGTGGCGAAAAATACTTGTATAATCAAATACTTCTGAGGTGGTACATGTAAAAATTAAATACCCAGTGTGTCTTATATGTTATAAGTAGAATGCCTTCTATATTTAATAAATACTGATAAAATTTAAAACTATGTGTGAAAAAAAAAAATAAAAGGTTTCTGATCTCAAGTAGTAGAATATTCGGAATATTATCTATATGTTAGAAAGTGTTGCTTTACAGTGATTTACTATTGCAATAAAATATATAATTTTCAGTCCTTATGTCTGTGGATATATGGAATTAAAGGTGTCTAAAGGCACCATGATTTTATTAAGTTATGTATACAACATACTTTTTAGTATATTGAACTCTAACATTCGAGTCTAATAATAAGACTAAATGTTTATATACTAATTTCACATTTAATGAGATTTCTTGAATATAGTTCTTTTTCTCCTTAATTACTAGAGTATTCTAATACAGTATAGGAATAGAACATTCTCATATTATTATTTGTGTTTGAAGCTCTACGCGCATATGTGAGCTTCACATCAACATAATCATCACTTAAGATTCAACTTAATATATCTCATAACTGCTTTTATCTGTTATCTGTTCTAAATATTTTCTTAAAACGTTCCAATGAAATTTAAAATTTGCATAAATTACACTAATGCAACTAAATGATGCAATGCAAATAAAATGCAATTACTCAGTTGACAATGCACCATGAAATGTTGCACTGAGTACTTCAGCCAAAATTGATTTACAGATTTTGCCGAGCGTCTGGCTCGAGCCTATCTCTATTCCGTTTAATTTGATTTTGACGCTCAAATCAATTTGAAATGTTCACTTAAAAGTGAATATATATTTTTACATTACTAAAAATAACTTTTTTCAATAAAATTTAATAAAAATTTTTATTCAGTTGGGATGTGATGGCAGTGATATTGAACCAATTTAAGCAATCAGTTTTATTAGTTTGCTTTTTAAGTGAGGAACAGTGACGCTGTTGGTTTAATTTTATCACATGATACAAGCTGATTAGTTTTTTGGATTATTTTTTATATATTAACAATGTAAAATATAATAAATTTATATTATATATTGAGAGGAAATAATAAAACCAGGTTCCTATTTCAATAATAGTTCAATAGTCAAGTAATACTTAACTGACTTAATCCATACAAATTGGAAATATATAACATAAGGATTTTCAAAACATCCTGAACAATATAACGACTTGCAGTCATGACAGGAATAGCATATTCAAAATTTCTGCACCGGAAGATGTCTGTTGTTTAATTACACAGGATTATTTAGATCTAAACCTAAGCATATATAAGCGCCCATTCCATAACTCACTGCACCATTTCTCCAACAAAGATATTAAATAAATATTTGAAATCATCAGTGGGACCGCGTGATTCTAAGACTGTAATATTGAAAAAGGTTCGGTTAGGAGGAATGTGGTATCAAAACCGCTTCCTAGCGGTCTTCCTGAGAGAACTTCGATCTCCTTCCACTTCACTAAACTTTTAATTGTATCTCTCTCTAAACAATTATTAGCTTTGTTGAATGGTTTCTCAAATAGCGATAGGTATACACGTAGTATCATAATACATCAACTAACTTAACATAAAGTACCCCACCATATGGTTATACAATAATACAAAGTTAATCTGGTTTTTAACACAGATTTCTTTACATAAACATTTTTATCTAATTGCTAGAATTATATAAATTGTTTAGAATAGATGTACCATTCCTTAATAAAAGAAAGTTAATAAATAAGAAAGTCAATAAAATTATGTTATTGGCTTATCCTTTTAGATTTTATAGATGAAGATAACCGCTAAAATCCACACATTCGATTGTATCTGTGCTGGACTACCGAATTGTATAAGTGATCATCTTGAGAATTAAATATTGTGAATATTTCTATTGCAATATACTCATACTTCCTAGAAGTATGTTTCTGTGTTTTTGGATACATACATGGATCGCCTTTTTTGATAACACCACAACGCTGGCTTGAGTTATAGATAATATTTGCTCGACGTTGGCGTGTGGCTCTTCCGCAAAAATTAAATAGCTCAAAAGTTTAATGTCTGCTAGTGCCACCTTTTGTAAAATTATATTATGCTTCTATAATATAAAAAATATAATAAAATATATAATATTATAATATATAATATTTTAATAAAATAATATATTTAATATTATAATATATAATATTTTAATAAAATAATAATAATAATATAAAAATCAATTAGACGAAATAGGACTTTTAAGGTAATCGAATACATATTAAACGAATGTATGTGTAATAGCGAATTATGTATATATAAAAGTTAAATATACCAGATATAATAACTCTTAATAGCTAACGCAATTGGTGTAATTTAATTATCACATGTAACATGTTTAATATTGTTAATAGTTCATTATTACATTAAATTTTAACTAATTTAATTAAAATTATTTACAGAGTTCTGGTATTGGAGAGCCTAGTGTGTACCATGCTTTGGTTGTGATATTTTTAGAATTTTTCGCGTGG
Organism: Teleopsis dalmanni; assembly: GCF_002237135.1. Classification (NCBI taxonomy): domain Eukaryota; kingdom Metazoa; phylum Arthropoda; class Insecta; order Diptera; family Diopsidae; genus Teleopsis; species Teleopsis dalmanni. Next base: position 10,502,126 of record NC_051846.1, read on the forward strand.
GGTCTACTCACAATGCCCGTCATTTCTGTAAGATATTATTGAATTATTTATTAATACCAAAATTTTTTATTAATTTAGATAATTATTGGAATTATACCAATAATATCAATAGTTAGTTTTTTTTTATTTTTAATGTTTACCTATCCTTTTCAGGTTCTAAATCAAACCTTTCCGGATCATACGTTTCTAATGAATGGTCTAGTTATGGGCATTAAAGGCATTCTATCATTTTTAAGTGCGCCATTGATTGGTGCTTTGTCTGATATTTGGGGTCGGAAGTTTTTTCTACTAATAACAGTATTTTTTACCTGTGCTCCCATACCACTTATGACAATAAATACATGGTGGTTTTTTGCTATGATCTCAATAAGTGGCATCTTCGCAGTGACCTTTTCGGTGGTATTTGCATATGTCGCTGATGTTACAACAATTGAGGAACGCTCAAAAGCTTATGGTTTGGTGTCAGCTACATTTGCTGCAAGTTTGGTAGGAAATGAAACTAAAATATTGGCATCATCAAAATATTATGTATTTGTTGTTATTTTGTTATTTCAGGTAATTTCACCAGCTTTGGGTGCTGCACTAATGGAATCGTATGGTGATACTTTGGTGGTTGCACTTGCCACAGCAATTGCAGTGCTTGATGTTTTCTTTATACTGGTTGCTGTGCCGGAAAGCTTGCCAGAGAAAGTGCGGCCATCATCGTGGGGTGCGCCAATTAGTTGGGAGCAAGCTGACCCATTTGCAGTAGGTGTTCATTTAATTAAGAATAATTTACCATACTTCCATTTGCATATTTCAATAATTTCAATAATGTTGGTTTGTTTTTCTAAAATGTATATTTTGCATTCTGCAGGCGTTACGTAAAGTTGGCACAGATCATACCGTTCTGATGCAGTGTGTTACAGTTTTGTTGTCCTACTTGCCAGAGGCCGGTCAGTATTCATGCATATTTGTGTATCTGAAACTAAAAATGGGTTTCAATACAATGGAAGTAGCAATTTTTATAGCTGTCGTCGGCATACTCAGCATTTTTATACAAGTGACATTGGGCTACTTAATGCGGTAAGTTGTAAATAATAGCAATGGAATGATGTCAGCTCATTGAGAACATATTTTCTTTTGCGTGTAGTGTTATTGGACCAAAGCGCACTATTATTTTAGGTTTAGTTTTAGAAATGTTGCAATTAGTTTGGTACGGATTTGGTAATGTAAAATGGTAAATATATTTTAGAAATATTTTAAAAAAATTTTTAACAAAATATATTAATTTTTTTAGGATGATGTGGGCGGCAGGTGTGTTAGCTGCACTCGGTTCCATAACATATCCAGCTATAAGTGCTTTTGTATCCATACATTCAAATGCTGACCGACAAGGTAAATAATAATATTGAATGAGGAAGCGCACTTAAATATTTGCTATTTTATAAATTAAAAATTAATTAACTACCAAAACTACGTTTTGATAGGGCATATATAATTTCTAGAAAATCAGGGTAAGAAGAAGGTAAGAGTCCTTGAAGAAGGTCTTTCAATTCTACATCTAACCCATTACCGCTTTATTCTTAATAATTTTTTGTAATAAAATTACAAAAAATAATTCCTAAAACCTTAAAAACCATAACGTATGAATATATATCTAATTTCGATGTTATTTCGATTTTTTAGGTATATTTATTTTTTTTTTCGTTCGTGTATTCAATGTTATAAGTTTTCAAGTTTAAAGCCCAATATCTCAACAACCATGCTATATTGGCTAATAGCGTAGTGAAATAAGTTAGAATATTGAAATTTTACTTCCAAGATACTTCCAAGATATCATAAAGTAACTTTTAAATAGTCTACTAAACCTTGCTTAGGTCACGATTATGTAATAAGGTTTTCGTATAAACACCTACTGTACTATACATATATTTATTTTAAAGTCGGTATATTTTATTGTCATATTAATAATGGTGTTAGGAAAAAAAAATATTCAACAACGTTGGAGTTAAATCTCATGTGATCGACTGAGTTATCTTTCGATGTATGCTCAGTTAGTTTACTCTTCTTGCCAGTGACGAAAGTCAGTAATGGAATAGAATAATGAAATTGATATGGTAACCGAAGGTTGGGCTTTAAGCAGTAACAGGTAATGCTCCTTTACAAGGAGCATTTGATACATTTGGAAGCTGCGGAGTTCACACAACAGGTATATCCTATTGCTATAAATGTGTCCTGTGCCTTTTTTATTCTTGCGTGCCTCTTGGTAATGTAAATGGTGTTTGGGGGTTTCGGTTTAGACTAAGGCTCTTATGCACGCGACCAGTTTGATATATTGTGCCTCTTGGTTACTTGACTTTGATCTGGTTATTGAAGATACCGTCATTAGCTCCACTTGCTTTGCATTTTTATATACTTTTTAACTAATTTGTAATGGACTTATTCTTTTAATTAAAGTATATAATTTTAACGAATTTTTATTTTTACATTTTAGGTGCTGTTCAAGGCATGGTAACAGGCATGCGTGGTCTATGCAACGGTCTAGGCCCAGCTATGTTTGGTGTAATATTTTACTTATTTAATGTGGATCTTAATACCGATCAAATTAACACAGCTGGTGCGGAACCAAATCAGAATCATACGTCTAACAATGTTAAGTTTGCGCAACTGGTTCCAGGGCCACCGTTTCTATTTGGCGCATTAATGGTCGTTTTGGCGATATTAGTGGCAATATTTATACCAGATGGTAGAGGCAAAGATGTGAATCTAAGTAGAGCACCTAGCGAAAAGAAAAGTATGAGTTCAACTACAATATAAATAAAATATTTTTTATAAAAAAAAAGAAAAATAAAAACAAACAAAAATGGAATATATTTTGAACATGTAAATATGTTTTAATTTTTCATTATGTAGGAGCATCTGTAGATGTACAGTATGAAATTGAAGGTGGGCATAAAACAACCAGTCCTCTATCACCACTAATGCGTGCAGATTCTTTGGCGCAGCTGTAGTTGCTAAATCTTATAGGCTTGTTAGTTTTATATTAATTTACCAACTAAATGTATTGATATATTTTATAATTTGTATTAATTAATATTAGAAAAAGTTGCAAAATTTAAATAGTTCAGTAACTAAAAGTATAAATACAAAAAAAAACCTGTTAAGCGAAATATTATTTATATCGAAAACAAAAATATTGTGTACATTGTAAATTTATTGTAAGTTATTAATTCACAAAGATTTATTTATGTTTAATTAAGTGCAGTTAATCAAAAAACATGCCGTAGTTATTTTATATTTATTAGAAGAAAAAGAACTAAACAACTGATTTTGTACAACGTAATTTAAAATTTGTTTAATTTATTGTCCTATTAGTCGATTAAACATAATTTCTATTTTTTAATATTATAAGTTTATTTTTTAAATTAAAGTGCTTGCCAAATGCTTTATTTGAATTTACGATTTTGTTAATAAAATATTTAATATTTTCTAATAGATTAAATAGACAATAAGATCGTTTTTAAATTGAAAGCAGTTAGTTTAAAATCTAATTGCTAACATTTTAATAAGCAATCAATTAATTTTAAAGGAATTAATGCGTATTTTCTAAAAATTAATTATTAAAAATTGGTAGCATTTTATAAAAGGAAATTTTATATAAATCTTAAATTTATAAGCGCATTTTGTTATACTGAAGTAATGTTCAGCAAAAGGCCGCTTGGTAAATTTTTATAGATATAAAAATGTTTGTATTTTAAGTATCTTTATTTGGAATCAAACTCAAACATCACATTGTTAGTTTTTTTATTATTTCGTTAATTATAATTTTAAAGAAATTATTTATAGTCTAATACAGAAATGTGTAATATAAAAAAGTATTTTGTTTTTTTACAAAAGCTTCATACAAATGAAGTGTATATATTGGTGCAAACGAGTACATTAACACTTTTTATTAATAATATTTGTAAACAATTAAAATAATAAATTAATTGTATTTGATATAAGATATTAATGTTTAAAAACCTTTATCACATTTTTCAATTGGTGCACACTAAAATAAGAAATCAGAAGTTAAAAAATTAATGGATCATCCAGAACTTGCTATTTTATTCTGTATTCTGTATTAGGCTTTAAACGCATTAAAAATACTGCCAAAAATTGTAATAATTCTTTGATAGTACACTTCTTTACTTTATTATAATTTGCATAAAAGCTCAAAATTTAATGTTTGTATTTAGTTAAACAAAAAAAAAATTTGTAAGATAAAATATTTTTATAAAAAAATAAAAGTAATAAGTTATACAATTCTCATTTGTTAGTATATTAGTCTATTTGGAGAGTGCTACAAATACTTTCAATAGTACAAATTTAATATATAAAATTTAACGTATCAGAACTAGTCTTTCAAAGTTTTATTCCATTACATAATAATAATAGACTATAAAGTATATTAGTTGTTGATTCAATAAAATTTCATTAAGAAGACACATTTCTGGCAATATAATTATATGCCAAAATATAATATATTAATTTTAATATATTTACTCATTTTTATATATGTCAGTAATTTGCCATTAATTTAAGCTTATAATTTGCTAAAATATATGAGAATTGTATAACTTATTAATACTAACAAATATATATATTTAAAAATAAAACAAAACAGTTAAACAAAATATTGTTACAAAATAACTTAAGCTTTATTTTGCAATTTGTAGTGATCTATGCTAAACTATTTAAGTAAATCTATGTCTAGCATTATTTTTTAAGTGATATCATGAAAAGCATAGTATATATATATACACACATATATATAAATATATTTTTTAAATGAAATAAAATATTTTAGGCAAACTCAAATTTTTTTAAAACATATTAAATATTTAAAGTTTTTAATTTTAAAATATATTTAATATAAAAACGAAACCAAATTTAATTGTTAATTCAAAAAAATTAAATAAATAACTGTATATTTTATTAATAAAATAATTGTCTGTTTTAGTGTATAGTTATTAATATTATTAAAAATGGAATTTTGTGTTAAAAAAAAACAAAATAAAAGTCTTTGCTTTTAATGTTTCTTTATTTTTGTTTTTAAAACCAGCACTGTGCTAGTGGTGGTAACTGCTAGTAAACCGACGTTATTATACGTTTATGAAAGAAATTATTTTCAAAAATTAAATTAAATCTAATGAATTAATTAATTATATATTATTTAATTAAGAGCTAGTAATTCAAGGGAGTAAAATATATTCTATTTATTTTTTTTATCAGGCTCGAAATCTAATATTTAAAATAGTTATGATTTGATTTAAATATTGATTTCTTTAAAAATATTAATATTATTATTTTGTAGCTTATGGATAAACCGTACACATATAACAAGGAAATATCAAGTGAAACTATGAAAAATACAAGTTATCAATAGTAGTATATACTAAAATATTTCGATACATAATATAGTTAAAAAAATGTTGAAATTTATTTTTGAAAATTAATATACATAAAAATAATATTGGACATGCAATTCAATTGAAATAGTTCTTAACAACAATAAATACAACAAATGTTGAATTGAATTAATTTATAAAGGAAATTTATAAAAAATGAATAATTATAAAAATTATAATTATAAACCAAAAATACGTTAATTATATAATTAAATAAATTCATATAATGTTAAAGAGCAATTGTCATCAATTAAAATATTCGAAGCTATTAATTTAGTACCTTAGACTATGCGATTAACTATTTTATGCATATATATACCACACATATATATATATGAAAAGATGCATTATATAGCTTTTTAAAATTTTCATACACACACAAATATATATACATATATATAGAAAATATAAATATTATGTAAATAGTATCTCTAATTGCATTAAGATAAAAATGTAAGTTGTTTCGGAAGTACCAAAAAATTTCTATAAATATTCTAATTATTTCATTATTATTTTTGAAAAAAAAATTTATTTTTCATTATTTAAAATATATAAGAATAATATATATATTTGTGTTACAATTAAAAAATATTTTAAAAAATTTACAACAAATAAAAAATAAATAAATTTGTTTTATGACAATGAAAATATAAATGAAAAGAGAAGTTTAATTTATTTAAAGCTTGCACTCCATGAGAAAATGGATCTACTAGTCAAAGATTATACAATTTAATTTCTGATCGTCCCAGCTTAGAAGAACCATCTTAAGCTGTTTATTAGTTTTTAATGGTATTTTTCGAGATTGTCGGTAATTTTTTGCGAGGTCATTTTTACTTACAGCAACGTCGAAGCATGGTTCTCTGGTCTTATATTACTCAGCAGTATCAGCAAAGATGTCTCTCTTAAGCCTTTATGTCATTTATAAGAACTTTACCACTACTTTGAGTAAAGTTTTTGTGTAGCTTTTCCAACATAAACACTGTATTGGTCTACTGCAATATGAGGATTTCTGTTATTAGAAATTTCTATATATTCTGTACATTTAAACTTAAGTAAATTATGTCGGTATGGCAGGGAATGTTGGTATTTACCAGAATTTTGAGTAGGTTAAATTAGATAAAAATTAGGAAAATTAGGTGTTATATTATGAAAATTTTATAAGATGTTTAATAAATAAATAAATTTGACATCTTTTAACCAAAAATAATAAATAAGTGCAAAAAATAAATAAATATTTATATAAATATTTACATAAATTTCAATTTACTCTACTTCAATTTACTCAAACTGGCACACGACCTTAATAAAAAACAGTGTTGTGGACAAGTAAATTCCAATCAAATTTTTTTTTAATTTAAGATGTATATGTTAATTATTATATTGGAAAAAGCTTGTGCTAAGACTGTTTATTCTAAAAATTTGGTAAATATATGAATGAGTTCTTCTGTTTGTTTTTTTCTAAACTTTCTTTTACATTTTTTATACGCCATTAAATTAATTGTATCCAAATCCTAATATCAGAATACGTTTAGTGACTATATGTTTGTACCGTCTTTTCTTTTTTATATATAAATTATTACTAACTGACTTCATTGATCTATATTAGTTTATCATAAAAATGGACCACATTAGTACTCAATTTTGAACAAAATTATGAAATTTAATTAACTTTCATATGTTCGCTTTAAAGCTCATTTGTGAACATTAGCAACCTTTTTTTCATTAAATCGAGAAATGTATAACAAACTGAAAATTCTTTATGAGTTTTATATATTATATATATTTCAATGTATTTAAATTTAATAAAACTTTAATTTATATTAAAAATTAATCATTTTTTAATATACGATTTGCAATTATAAACCTCTAAAGAATCAAATAGTTTGCAATAAAAGAATACTCCAGAAAGTACTCTTTGGTCATAGCGATTCCAATGACTGTTGTTAATAATAAATAAAAAATTTAGTCGCGCCACCTAGCTGTGAGATTTGAGGTAAATATGCAAGTCGCAAATGTTAGTCATTTAAATATTTAAATGTTATTATATATAAAATAATAATAATATAAAAAACACAGAATTTTTTTATATATAAATGTGTATGTTACTTGGAATACACGTTTTTTATATAACATCTATTAAAAGTGAGAAGTATTACTTTATTTGAGAAGTAGGGATTATACTTTAATTACCCTTATTATAATTGGACCTTATTATATTTTAAATTTAGCGAACTTTAATTACTAATAAGTGCACAATTGAGAATTAGTATTTACATGACGGAATCTTAATTGTCAAACAGCGAAGCAACACCAAACATTTTGATATAAATTGTATAAAGTTTTATTATAAAATTTATTGAAACACCTGAAAACGTATTAATTTTGATAATAATTTTTGATAATATTAAAAAATTTGTCTTTTGTTTGAAATACATTTTTCAATTTGAGTTTTTATACTTGTAGGAAATTTAAAAATTAAATGTTGTTAATTCCATAAACAGACTTATTTAGTAGATATAAAAACATATTTAATAAATTATTACATGCGTTTAATGCAAAATTCGAGTATAATAATTGCTAGTACATGTCACAATTCATTTATCATAATAAGTTTATTATTTGTGCATTACTTGATGTTGGTAATGCTTGCGTTAAGTTTTCTTGTTTCTGCGTTTGTTTCATTTTCATATTGTCAGAGTGGGTTTTGTTCGCCGTCGGTTAAGAACGAGAGCGGACGTCGAGTTGAAAATATTTTGTTTTGTTGTGGCAAAGAAAAAAACAAGAATTTTTGAAAGAAAATTATTAATACTGTTTTTGAATTGCTTAAATGTGAGTTGTAAAATTTGTTTACAATTAATACCAGTGTTTTAAAAAAATGTTTATTTATTGTGCGTTCTCCGCAAAAATATATAAAAAGCAGTTATTGCTTTATTGAATAAATTTATGTTTATTATGTATATGTTTATGTTTTTTTATTTGTTATTAAAAATTATAAGTTTAATATAAGTGAAAACATATTTATTAATTGATTTTTCTTTTACTACACGAGTTTGGGTGTGTGTCAGTGGCCGCACGTAAATCTTTTGAATTGCTTGTCTCCTGCTGTGTACAGATTTGATACCTTCTAGTTTCCTTTTCTTCTTTTATATATTATGCTCCTGCAGTTTCTTTTGTATTCTTTAAATAAATTTAAAGTTGTTCTGTTTTGTTTTTGAAATTATGATTTTATAAAATTTAACAGAAAACATTTATGTTACCGGCCGATCACAAATTTTGAATATCAAAAATTTTCATTCTGTTAAACAAATTTCTCTCTCGTTTTCAACGCATAGAAAAGGAAGAAGAGAGTATGGAAACTCCTTTTCAGGGAAAAAAGCAGAACACACACACATACATACGCGCACATTACAATCTTGCTCAACTAAACCAACAAAAGCAGACAAACAGCCACGCATAACTGGAAGCTGCAAGGTTACCGCTCTATGTTTTGTTGTTGCAAATGTTTTGTTTTTGTTTTTAACTTCTTAAAAGTGTATGCGGTGGTGCCTGCAACAGTTCAGAATATATTTTAATGTGTATTTGTTGTTTTGTATTTTTATTATTTTTTTTTTCGGTATTTTCTTATTGTGCTGTATTTGAAAAATCAAAATGGTTTTTATTTATATTAAAATTAATTAATTAATTAATGATCTTGTTTAAATAAAAATTCTAAATAGTTTTAGTTTGTTGCTCTAAAAAAGCAATTAATAAAATTTAAATGGATTAAACGGTTATACGAATTCATTGTACTAATTTTATATTAAAAACGCACAAAGCAAAAAGTGTAAATTGTGTTTACTTCAAATAAAACAAAAACTAAAAAAAAAAAAAATTAAAACAAATTTTAAGTTCGAATTTAGTTGGAAACTAAACGCGCTGTTTTTCTTCTTCTTCATGGAAAAAAGTAGCAAATATCAACGTTTGAATTAATCCGAATGTGGACGCAGCTGTTTTATCAAATCAGGTGAGTCGAATTTCATATCATCTTATATATAAAAATCTTGTGTCACGGTGTTTGTGTTTAAACTCCTCCGAAACGGCTTGACCAATTGTCATGAAACTTTTTGTGTATATTTGGTAGGTATGAGAATAGGTCGTAAAGTATATTTCATACCGCTAAAGTGATTAGGGTGTCTATATCCAGCAAAAATATCAATGTAATACATTGAACTAAGAAAACGAGTGGTTCAATTCCTCTTTCTATCATAGAACCCATCCCCACACACCTACAATACATTCATTATAATTTATTTAAAAAAAAAATAACCAGTAGAAATAATTTATACGGCAAAACACCGTTTGCCGGGTTATCTAGTTTCTTTATATAATAGTGTTATTAACTTTAATCAATTCACTTTTATAATAATATACTTAAAATATGACGAAACATATTTTTCGAAATAGATGTTCGAACTAGTTATATCGAACTAATTATTTCGATTTATAATAATAAACGAAACAACTATGTTTTTACTCTTAATTCTATATATAAACCGTTTAGATCTGACGTTAATCAATTTAGTTGATCGAATTATCTTATTATATATGTTCAAGATAAAATTCAAATACAACTATGTTTTAATTGTAATAAGACTCTGATCAGGTATCGTAATGGATCTAAATGGTCTCTTCAACCAATATAATGTCTATTTAAGAAAAATGTCGGACTTTAAAAAAAATTTGAGATTCCAATTTAGTTTAAGATATCTTCTTTTCTATTCGATTGTTTTTAGGTTCATTTCCTTGTCTATAATATGGTCGATAAAAAATATATTCTAAAAGTCCGATGAAGATAAGGTCCGATTTCGATTCTCCTTTTCTATTCGATTATTTTAAGTTAATTTTTTTGTGTGTAATATATTCACTATAATATATTTTTTATAGAGGTATATCGAACAATGTTCGGACAATGAGCAATTCAATTATAGTATAAGGTGTCTTCTTTTGTATACGATTGTTTATGGCCTTATTTTTTATCTAAAATATATTCAATATAAGGTCTACGTGGAATTAAATGAAATATTAAGACAATGATCTATTCCGATTTACATTAATAAGTCGTCTTTTTTACTTTCTACTATTCTTTTTAATATTCTTTTTGAGTATTCAATTGTTTTAGGTCCATAAGTTGTCTATATAGTTGACTATGAACGACTTTTTGTATTTTCATAGCTATTTTTAATATAAATATTACTGAAGTATCGTGATTTATGTGACTTTTTCTTCAGGGCGGTGTATTATAACAGCTCTTTTTCTATTTTCCTTCATATATGGTGAACATTTTTTATTATTTCCCATTTTGGACATATAATCTCGGTATGCCATATAATTTTGCTGGATGTTAAAACGATTTTTTTTATAATACGTATATTAGACGCTAAAGAAATGTCATTTACTTTGTTTTCGAATAGAATTCAGTGGTGGTACCTTCTTTGTTAATTCATTATTAATGAAAAAATTACTTAATACAACAATAATTCTACATAACAATTATAGAATCATAATTATATAATATAATTTAATACAATTCTGAAGTATTCAAATTATTTAAAATTAGTGGTCTTTTATTTGAAAATTATAAAAGTTTAATTATACTATGCTATATATTATAAGACTCCTAACCATTCATTCTATTCTATGACAAATTGGCTTGACAAATTCGACAAAAATTTTTTTTATTGAAATATATAAATAATAAATTTGAAGACTTATTGTCTTCCAAAGTTGATGAAGACTTATGAACCTAAATAAAAAACTGATGGTTGGTTTTTTTATTTTATATATATTTTATATAGTTTTTTCTATAAAAACGTCGGCACAAAAACCTTCAACAATATAAATTATATAAACATTATTTTAATATATTTTTATTGCAGTGATTCTTTGTTTATTTATGTTCTATAACAAGAATTTTATTTCGATTATACTAAAGAGGTGATATTGAGGATATTTTTAAAGCTAAACATTTAATTTTTAATCAAATGACTTCTACGGCTAATCGTACAGGGATACTGTCAAGTCTCCATCATCAGTGTTTATTGTATTAAATATTTTCAAAATAAGTTTGAAAATTGTCAATTATATTTGAATTTAAACATAATAAAATTCTTTTACATTTATAAATTAACCCTTCTTTACATTTTTTTAATATTCCGGTAACTTTTTTATGTGCTTTTATTCTGGTACATAAGTACCAAGTTATAATATGTTTCTACAGTCCACACCCTTCGCTACTTTTATTTTACAAATCTGACACAATTTTTCTACTTATTCATGTGAGTATCGAGGTATCATAGTATATTTCTACATATCATAAGTATCAATAGCCCTTCCTTTTCTCTTCCAAACCGGTCATCAAGATGTACCGGTAAGAGTACTTGTACTTCATCAAGTAAATTATATCAATATGTGTCATAAAGTTTGCGCTCTCGAAAGTCATTTAAGGCATTGCCATCATTTCGAATGCAGCAAACATAAAATTCGATATTAAAGGTGACTCCAGGCACCTTAGACCTCATTTTCTCAAAATGCTATTAAAAAAGTATTAATAATTCGTTTTATGTGTATAATTTCTGGAAAATTTATAATTAAGTTCACAATTTGCCTATAAGCTAGTAAAATGAATTACGTTGGTACTGTTACTGGTACTAGGAACGAAATTGGGCACAAAAGCTTACCGTGCAACATGCGCCCTGCTCTCCACATTCGGAACTCATGCAACAGAAAATGGGTTTCCAATTTAAATGCAGCAACATGAAATTGCATTTTATTGCCTCTGAAGTAAGTTTCTGTTTGAGTTTTTTGTTCAGCTGCTGGCATGCCATAAGGCCTAATTACCTTCACATGGTGGCACATTGTTGGCTTCCACAATTTCAGAAATGCAGGGCAACAGGGCAGCAGCTTAAGATGTGGTTGGGCCATATACACATCCGTCCATATATGTATACTCGTATCTGAACAAATTCATGTGTTACATATTCTCAAAAATATTTTGTTATTGTGCTAAATTTGCATTCAATTGTTCAAATGAAAAATGATTAAATAAAAATCTCAAATTAAGACTTCATATTTCCATACAAAAGCATAAGTGTTTGTAGGTCTCGACTGTTTGTAATGTATCTCAGATACTTTCTGCTTGTTCAATATTTATGTACGTAAATAATGAAGTAATTAAATTGAAATTATGTTTTGTTATTGTTTTCTGCTCGAGTAGCAGTTGAATTGTTCTGTTCCTTTAGGTATGTACGAATGTGTACCGTACTTCCTTCCGACTGAGCTCGTTTCATTTTGTATCTGAGCTTTAATCATTTAATTATTATTTGCTTGTTGTTGTATTCAATGTTTTATTTTATTTACACGTGCTGCGCAAAAATCTTTTTTACTTTTATTTTTACGTTCAATTAAATGTAACATTTTTAATAAAATCAGTTTCTACAGAACTTATGACCTTAAATATTTTAAACAATTAGCTCTTATTTGTTTTAACATGTAAATAAATAGTTTTTTGAATTAAGTTAAATATTTTAACGTTTACACTATGCGGTGTATCGGGTTACATTAAATTTTAATTATAAATTGAATATGAATTTTAAAATAAATTTTATTGTTTATTTCGACATACAGCATTTTCCGCTGAGAACAATTATTACTTTATTGTAGAGTTTTAGGTCTTGGAGATAGCAGTTATTCACAGTTCTTTTTTGAGTTCAGTTCTACGCTAGTAAGAAAGTTTTGTAGAGATTGAAACAAAATATAATATTGCTATAAGCTATTAAGAGTATAGAGTAGATATATAAAGACTTATTGAGCAAAATCGGTCATTTTCTTCTAATGGACTAAAATATAAATGGACCTCTTCTTCTATAAATTAACCTCAAAATCTTTTTTATGTATCAATTTCGCTATTTGTATTTTTCGCTTTCAAATTTAAAGCCCATTTGTTGCTAATAGTACTTTTAAATATCAAAATCAATCTCTTGGGCAGTTGATGGTAGTTCAGAATAGATAATATCCTTCCAATGTCATCAGCATACTACAATATCTAGCATTACACTGATGTTTAACCATTCATGACAGTAAATAGTAATAGTAAATAGTTAAAATATATATATTTAATATGCAACTCAATTATAATCTTCTGATTTAAAAAAAAACTAACTACTACTTTAATTCAGTATGTTTCACTATTTTAACTTATATAGACTTGCAGAACACTAAAACCCTTCTCTGCACTAATGCAAGCAGTCAGTGCACAACTTTACTTAAATTTTAGTACATTTAAAGTGATTTAACAGCAACTTTTAGGTAAACATAAATTACATTGCATTAATTGTATTATATGGTCTTAACAACTCGTTATGTGGTTTTGGACTGACGTTTCTACTCTTCTCCTTTTCTAACCAGTCGAGTCTGCTGTTTGTGCGCCGTTCCAGATTCATATATCAAGTACGGTTAGTGCTCCCTCAATTTAATTAATCCATCCCAAACATGGTTTACCTCTATTGCTTCAAATACCCTTTTACACTGCAGTATCATCATTCATTCTCTTGACATGATCAAGCCAGCGAAGCCGCTGAATGTAGAATCGTTAGATTATATCAATGTAAGGTAAAGGTTCAGTCGTTCTTAATTCGTTCTTAAGGTACTCAGTCATCGAGCTTATTTTAGCAACTTTACGCAAATAGTATAAACCTGTGCTCTGTTCAATCTTTAGTTCCTGATATAGTGGCTTATACTGGCTCACATGCCGGTCTATTTAAACAGGATTCATTATTGCAACATTCTTTTTGGTGATGGGTCAATCAGAATAAGAAAGATAATTTACATTTCAATTTTCAGAATGAGAGCACGTCAAATACATATGTATAAAAACATTATGTATAATGTCCTATATGGCCTCATTGATTTTCTTTTTTATATCAAAACTTTTTAACATATTAGATCGGCAGTGGCTGTAATACAGTGAAAACTCTCCACAATCAATTTATTTCGAACAATTTAAGTCTTCTTGGCACCGGATAACCCTCTTAAACGACTGAACTGACTGAAGATAAATGTTCGCTATAAAGTATTTTTACTTTAATAAAATACAAATACATATCTGATTTAATAATATTTAAAATTTTGTTTCACATATTTTTATCAAATTATTACATATTAAGTTTAGTGGCAATATCAGACTAAAAATATGTCAGAAATAGTTTTAAGATAAGAGAGGGTTTAAAATTGTATCTTTTACATAAAATGAGTAAATGAGTCAATGAGTAAATTAAACAATTTTTAACATACGTCTAATTATAAAAACTGATAAAAACATAATAAAGATTATAAAGGTTATCATATTCTTAATTTAGTTATAGTGACACATTCTATGATATATAATTAAACTTCAAATATAAAAAAAAATCATGTTGTAAACATCCCTTTTCTTCCTATTACGATTTTCTTGAATTACCAAAAAATAAAATTTACCTATCCAATCGTCATCCGCTCTATCGGCAGCACAATACTTGTATCTTTTTAAATCATATGTTCACAGCTGTTATTGTATGGATTTGGTTCAGCTGCTCAAATAATTTATGTCCGCAGACAAACAAAATTGCTGGTCTAACTGGTTTTCCGTTCAGGTCTGTCCGTAGTCTTTCGGAGATGGAGATTAATAAAATAAAGTCTTTTGACTTTCTTGTTAAAGTGAAATTTCAAAGTGACTCATTGTTTGGTGGGTGCGTTGGTGTCTTTACAGATTTCGACCAGACATGAGATACAATATTTGCATAGCGACATTTCGGATTTATGTCACCAAAAGTAAATTGCTTTAAATTGGGTTTATTATGTGTACTCATTTTGCTTTTGTTAGCAATTTGAAAAGAGAATATCATTGTTTGTTGGTTATTAACTGCTATTTATTTGTATTTTTATCTGGTTTTATATATATGACTTTTGTGTAAGATGAGCTAAAAACAGTTCACGGTCGTGATTATTTGATTATTAAATCTAGTTTAATCAAATAAGTAAATATGTGTGAAATATAAAAATAAGTATGAAAACAAACGTGTTAAAATTCATAGATTTAATCAAAGAAATTAAGTTTATAACAGTTCATTTAGTTGATTTTATATGTTTAATTTATAAAGCCAGTATCTCCAGAACTTAAACTATTTTTTATGTAGTAAGATTTATTTTAATCTAATAACGCTACATACTTGTGAGTTTCTTTATTATTGATTTTTCTAAAACTATCCTTTGGTTTCGATAAATTCTATTCTGGATTAGATCGATTTACTTTTTAGCAATTTGATGATTTTTGCTCTAGTATGGAAGGTATTATGTAGAGTGCTGGCGCTTATTTCAAATCTAAAGAGTACTTCAATATTAATACTTGAAATGTGTTTTACCTTTTCAAACAACGCTTAACATAAACAGAAGAGATGTTCTAAACTCATTTTTAGTCCTTGGTCTTTGCACTTCTTACATTTGTGCGAGAAATGGTATGTAGCACTAATAGATACCACTAATAGATCGTGGCCAGTCAGTATACCTATGATTACCAATAGAAACAAATAGATAATTTAAACCCTGCTTTTAGAAAACAGTGTTTTATAGATGGGAAATACTTTCCAAAAACAGTTTTCTTAAAATAAAATAAATAAAAATGTACAAAAGTTTTGATTTAAATTAATCACTTTTTTTAGTAAATATCATTTTGGTACTTAGTATTTAATGGATTTAAAATTAAATTAATCATTTCAACTGCTTAGAAAAACTATCTTTAAGAAATATTTAGACTTTTTAAAGTTTTTTTCATTTAGACTTTTTTTTGATATGCTGCTACTCAGTAAATAATTAAATGGAAACTCCGTAAAAGCTCCTATGTATTATTCATATGTATATATGATGATATACATAAAGAGTTAAGAGTGTGTGAATGTATATCAAAGACCTTCCGCATCAACAAGTTTTTTTAATAATTTTTGTTACTCTTTCCGTAAATAATGAAAATGGAACCTCTCATGTGATTTTTGTTTCATTTCTTCAAACAACTAAAAAACAAAATTTTTTATTTTTTCAACTAAAAATAATAAAAATATAATTAATTAATTCAATTATTGTACAGCTGGTTTATGATTTCGTTCTAATATAAACACAGCAAGTGGATTTTTAATAAAACTTTCACAGTAAAGTAACAAAACTCAAGAATAATGTGCGAATATAATAGTCAAGTACGGCTTTGGGCCAGTTGGTTAAGGGGCGCTGACTCTGAGCTTCAAATTTGGCAGGGCACGAGTTCGATTCCTGGTATTTCCAGTCTCAAAAAATTATTTACGAATATTCATTTATAAGAAATAATTCCAAAACCATTGATAATGGGTATTTGGCAATACTTGAAGCACTTGTATGATCAGCCAAAAATTCAATTAATTAAAATAATATAAAATGAATATTTGTTGTAGTTCAATACTGTTCGAAAAACCTCTTTATAAAAAATAATAAATTAAAAAATATTTATTATTTTTATAATGAAATGCTTATTTAAACAATAAATAATCATTTTATCTAAAATCTTTTATATATTAATTTTAAATTTTACTAACTTTTAAATTTTATTGTTTTAATATAAGCCCTTAAAAACTGCTTAAACTATAACTAAAACTGAGGTGGAATTTATTTCAAAGGTATTAATTTAAAGTTAATAACATATTTGAGTAATTTACTTCAATTATCAAAAACTCCATTCATCAACTCGAATTTCACTTTAAACATAGCAATCAACTTAATGGCCTAAGTACCTACATATCAATCAATAATTTTGTGTCAGGTACAGTATGTACTAATCCATTTTTGATACCAAAAAGTTACCTTTGAAGACCCTTGCTCAGCATAGTCAAGTAAATAGTAGTTGAGTTTTAGTTTATTTTGATAACGAATGCCAATGAATAATATTTGAGTTAAGGTTAATAACTATTCAGTTTCATGTTACAAACCTGAAGAAAATATGATTGAATTTGTGGTATGGGAGTGTCACTATTCGACATGCGATAAGAGCAATACATTCACCAACTTTCTACGCTGTACACTGACTGCACTTTGTTGAAGTGTGAAAAGGTGCTTTGGTTACTCGAAGTCATTTATCAATCATCAAGTTAAGTCAACATAAGAATATTTGAGTTTTAATTTTAAAGTTGAACGACAGTTTAGAAGTAGGTTAACTCCACCAAGAATTTTAAGATATTTTAGAGGCTAGAGACTAGACTTTTTAAAGTTTAAGTAATTTTTACGAAATCTAGCATTTTAGAAATAAAAATATATTGAAAGTTGTTTAAATAAAGCACATATGGATACATTAAATATGTCCTATTAAGCAATTGTTATATGGAAATATAATTAAATATTATAATTGCTATAGCATTGACTTATTTCATTATATTAAACTAAATATTATCCATAAAAAACTTTAAGATTCATAGTCAACTCCATTATATTGCACTCAATGCTTAATATCTAAGCGTATTGTATTGTACTCTTCTTTCATTAGTAAACTATAACTATCTACTAATCTGTATTTAGTTACTAATTCCTACTGAAGGTTCATTAATGTTTTTCAGAACAGAAAATTTATAGTTTGGCAGATATTCACTTTAGAAAGGAAAAATTTAAAAAATTAAATTAGCGCATACTGAATGCTAATATATTACTACAAATATAAATATTGAATGGTTTAAATGTACTTTTGATATTAGTTATTCTTTAAGAGAGAGAGAGAGAAACCAAAAATAATTTTTTTGTATTTTTCACGTGAAACTAAAAACGTTTTAATGCAATTCTGAAGTCAAAAATTTTCATAAAATAAATTAAAAATAAACACAAAACTCAAATATTATACCCTAAAATAACACATAGTGTTTTATCTCGCTTTCTATTCCCTTTTTAGTAGATATCACAATGTTCATATGTATATTTTATACTCATATTAGATACATAGTTCTAGATACTTATTTATGTATAAATAATTTCTGACAGCAGAATTGTGTGCATTACTATTTTATTTTGTAGCGGATCGTTAAACAAAATGTACTTTAGCTTACCAAATCGATTTGTTTATGTTTTTTATTTGTTTATACTTTTGAATAACAAACAATTTCATACAAACATTAACAATAAACTTTTATATTTGAGCTACTTTGTTCTCTATTTGTAATAGAAAATTGTTATCTATATTACTTGTTATGGAACTCAAATCTTATTCTTATAAAGCGAACATTATTCTGTTTTTTGAAACAAATGCTAACAAGATTTATATTTGTATATATGTATACACATATATAGTTTTTTTTGTGTACATAATATTATTTTCTATATACATATATGTAGAGAAAATATATAATACTACATTTGTGAATATTTATGAATTTAAATAATACTTGAAACAATCATTCATATCTCAATTTGACTACTACTTATTTCAATTCAGGCTTGTTAAAATGAATATTGCGTACTATCACCACAACTGTCACACCCCATGATTTCTACATATTCCGTTAGTCCCAAAATATTGCATTCTATTTATAACAGTCAACTTAAAAAGTTTTCTTAAAAGTGACTATATTTTGTATACCCACATGTAGATATCTATTTAGTTGTGTAGATCTTTTAAAGGCGTAAGAATTCAAGACTATTAGTTTTTTGGCCACGACTTCACATCATTCTCAGTACTTATGATTCCGTCTTTACGAACTGATCTTTTAACGTCAATTTTTTTTATCGTAGCTTATTTCCGACTGGCAGTATAGTGTAGACGTTATTGTTTTTTGATATTGTTGTTATTGTTTTTGTTGAACTATAATGGTAAATGGGTGTTATTGATTTGAGATAAGAATAAATTGTGAGACTTTCAATAGAGCAGAATAGGTAGTGTGGATAGGAAAGGTTGTGAAGGAATGACGATATTATTTGAACTAATGTTCTCACGGAATCAGAGATCAATTAGTTTCGGATTAGGGTGTGGAGTGTAACAATTAAATAAATAGACGACGTTCTGACGAACAAAATTGTAATTTAGGTAATTAAAAATGCGTTTGGGATCCGATTTCAGTGTGAAGTCGAATAACTGAACAGATGAGTCATACAAAGTGGAATTACAGCTGTAGCGGTTTCTGTTTTTGTATCATTCACTTTACTAAATTTTTATTAGGCACAGTTAGCTGCATTAAATTATGAAATTGATAAGTGAATCTGGGATGTAGAACCAATCACTTCTTGTAGAAAGGTTTATACGTGATAAGTGATTGCTTGCTATACCATGAGTAACGTTCGGGCAGAACAGTCTTCGCTGCCTTAGGCAGTTGTCTCCCTTCTTGAGAGATGATAGGCTGAGTAACTGTTGACTCTTAAGATATTTGAGTGTAGGCTTTGCAATAGTCGTCGCTGTATAATATGACGAAGATGTGGATAGCGTACAATGGTTGTCAATAGTTCTTTTTGGTGTCACTTATTTAATAATTAGCGTGGGTATAGTTTTTTTTTGAAAGATTTACCAGTAATTTACCTTGTTTTCTTTCTTCTAATTGCAAATAATTTAAAACCTGTTATAAATATTTTTTATTATATAAAAGGAAATAAATATTTCTTATAGTTATAAAATTACTTATTTTGTAGCACATATTATTTGATTGGTTATGGTGTTTTGACATATTTTAGTCATGCTTTTATAAGTTTTACGCTTGATTACTATTTCTTTTGAACAAAACAAAAAAAAAAATAATTTAATAAATACGTACATATATATTAATTTAATTCCCACATAAGTGATTGCTTAACACTCAATTTTTATTATTTTTATTGATCATAACAAATTAATAAACTGAATACATTTTTTATAAAATATATAACGTATACTAGTACTTAAATAATAATATCAATAGAAATCATTATTTATTTACATCATCGGCCTATTTGTTATTTATTAATACGACTGACTATACAAGGTGTTTCATTTTATAAATACTTTAACTGCGGCAAGTAATTCCCTGGTCCAAAGAATGAACAATATTGTATGGCAGGAGTATAATTTATTCAAATTTGGCGATATATATATAAATATATATCCATATACATATATACATATATTTTCATTATCGTCAATGCTATGAACTCTGCAAAGAGCAAAGGTTCCAGTTGTATTATTTTCTGTTGAACATGAAACCCGTGCTCTAGCGTTTGCGATAGGGAAATAATTTTGTTATGGGTCTCGTCGTGGTATACTGTTTTATTCCATTTTGATTCCAAATAGGTTTGTGTAAAAAATTCTGCAACGATTATACGCACAAATGTGGTAACTAGAGATGCTCACTACCCGTGTAACATCTATGTTCGTTGCTGGCAAACTTCCTGGAAGTCTATGGGCATTTGTCCGTTCGACTGAGTGTTTCGTTGCTATGGCTATTGTAACATCCTCACAGAGTTACACTGCATAGCCCAACAATTCGAATATGTTGTAGCGATCCAAACTCTCCAACAATTTATGCCCACGATTTGACATGCTTTTCGAGTTGTGGTATGAAAAGTCAAAAATGAAGAGCTAGGTTTCAGCCGTAATTCAGGTTTTGTCAGTGACTGTGTCGCATAAAAAGCACAATTTCTTTAGGATTATGGTGCTATCACTAACTTTTATCCTATACCTCAACAAGATAAATCGTGTTTAAGAAAAGTTTCAGTCAATAAACTCTTAATATTTTCAAAAAGTTTGAATTCTTCTCAGTCTTTAGTCAGTTAGGTATAAGAAAATTATACTTAAAATAGCCTCAATATCTCCAAAAGTTGAAGTAATATATCAGTTCTTGATTAATCCATTATGCATCCTATAATTTGTAGCGTAATATGTTTGGATATTATATGAGTTCGTTAGATATTGAAACTTTGATTTTCGTTTCTTTGAATAACAAGTCACATTATAACACTATAAAAGGAACACCCTACTCTTGTCAATATAATAGATTGATTGTATTGTACATTTTCATATCTTATAAGTCTAAAATATATTATTATAAAATATTAATTTTGAAGTTGAGATACAATAAATACAATAAATAAAAGATATTATAATAATTTAGTAGTTTGACACTAATGAGTCTTTAAATTCCATAAAGGCTTTTCTATTTATTATTTTTAAAATTTTATTGTACAATAAATTTTCTTTCTTTTACTTCGAAAATCTGAGACAATAACGAGTTGAGTAACTGCAAGTCATAAATTTCGTACACAAACATTTTTATTATATTGGGTTTTGATAGAAGCACTTTCTATTATTTATGATTTAGCTTATTTTATTTTTCTTCTTATTTTCACTAATTGTAAATTGACAAAATCTTGTTTTACGTTAAGCTCCTATGAAGTTAAAAGATTTTATTTTAACCCATATAAACCAGTTGCGGAAAAACGAGTAATACCACTTCGAATAGATACGTTATAATCGAGTAGTTTTGCGATTCGTTGAATCACTAATGGTCAACACATAATGTGAGTGGCAGTTTTCATCTCAGCATATACTATATACCAGATTTCATATATTCATATAAAATATCTATTATTACTGCGGTATATTAAAAATGTCCAAGCAGTATTTAACAGCTTTTGTTCTTAATTAATGTCTCAAATTTTGTTTTTCATGTTTTTTCTTTAATATTGTAAGTGAAATAAATTAAAGTCTCGTGCCAATTGCTTTCATGCAGTTACTTTGTCTTCACGAAAGTTATTTCTGAGAATTAATAAATCCTAAAGAAGTCGCTTTACAATTCACAGAATTTGTGTTGAGATACATTGTATTCTTTTGCATTTTTTGTTTGTTTTTTCTTTTTTTTTTAATAAATTTAGTGCATATCATTTCTACATCATACCAGCTTACCGCCTTTATCATTGCCTTATTTCTATCTGTAGTTCTGCTGTACTGCATGTAGTTGTATCTTAATTTAATCCAATTCATTCGCATTGTATTTTGTATCTTAATGTGATATTCTGTTTGGTCATAACTGTCCGTCCACACGAATTCGCATGTTCTGCCTGGCATTCTCTCTATACATGCAATCTTAGCGATTTCTGCTTCTTGTGAAACTTGTTTCTTGACGCAGCGTCATTGGTTCGATTCATTTTGTTTTTAGTTTTTAAGTTTTTAATCTTATTTATAATTTTTTCTCTTCTTTCACATGATTTTATGTGATCTCAAGTTTACTTCTCAGTTTTTCCTAAATCAAACGAGTTGCTGCAAGTTATTTTGCAAGTGCGTACGCTGGAGCATACTGCGACCATGTGTGGGTTAGTTGATGTGTCTAAGTGGTTTGGCTTTGTGCGTCCTCCAACTTTTCAGATGACTAATAAAAAGTGTCTTTCGTAGAAAAAATATTGCATTGCTTAGCGGATTTCATAAATATATCTCACAATATATTTATTATTTCTGTAGCTTTTTTGTTTTTCATCCAGTAAGATGCTTTTTTGCTTATAGTTTGCTCAGAGAACTATTGGAAATTTATATGTAAGAGTATTGCCTTATATATAATGACACATAAACTAATATAATCTTAACTGCATTCAAGTAGTTTAACCGAATGTGAACCATTTTGTTTTTTTGATGACAAAATATCTACGCTTTATTAAGATTTTGTTTTTTCTGTACGTTACAATATAAATAATCATTCTCTTATCGTTTTGTATTGTGTGTAAACAATATCTCCTTTCCAGTGATTCATAAATTTAAGTACCGAAATTTCTTATCGCTGCCAGGAAATTCTATTCGAATTTTTAATAAAAAAATATGGTTAACCGAACAGTAAAGTTTTTGTGTTAATTTCATTAAAAATGATTAAGTCATACAACAATTCCAAGAAGTTTAAAAACATAATATATAAAACTAATTTAAAAAGTTTAAAAGTTTTAAATGCGAAAAAATGTTTACTAAAAATCGTTGTGTTTTTACTCTCATGAGATTTACAAACTTTTTCTAAACCAAATTATTTTTCCACAAAAATATATTTACCAGTATTAGAACCTTTCTATAATCGACATTTACTGATATTAGAATTTCTCTTATAAGTTTATAGTAATTTGCATAAAAATGTAATGGATTTGTTGATAAACTATGTTGTGTAACTCTGATTATATCTGTAATCACAGATAGAACTATTGTTCCCTGGCGACATCTGATGGAAAATTCATGTCGAAAGAATTAGTTCATGTACTTCAGAAATCATTACTCAAATATTATATGAGAATTTTGATTAAACAAATTTAAGCAGCCGTGAATGAATTCACAAATTATAAATATATAATTTGATTAATCAAAAAACAAGTAAAAGATTTTTGAATAATTAGTTAAATCCATAAACAACCGCACACAAAAACAAAGCACACCAATTTCCGATCTATATTTCTCTCTGTGTGAGATATTAATAGCAAGCAAATGAGTAAATGTTCACTGAACTCACAAGTTAATGCTTGAATCTAAAAGTGAATCTAATATCTACAAACAGAAGTAGTTGTTTGTGTTATACATTTTTCTACCTTTTATTGTTGTATTTACCATTCTACGTACAAGTAGTAGTACTTTTGTTGTACATATAATACTAGTGAATGTAATGGTACAGTAAACAAACGAATATATTTTAAATGAGTGAATACTTGACACCTAAATGCATGTGGTAATATATAAACGCAATGTTATAAACACTAACTTACAAATTCACAAACAGTTGCATTTACGACACAGTGTAATTTTTATAATCTGTTATGACTATCACTGGACAGAATCCTCTGCATTTAAAGCTATTGATGAATCTAATATCTTTTGGTTCAAGATCTCAATCCGTATTTGGTTAAACAAAAGCCATTTCCTGATTTTGTTCCCTGGCAATCGCTGGACAGGATATATAGATGCAATCTGACTATCCCCCAAAGAGGTTGGAATTTCTATGAAGGGCAATTTTCATAAGCACTCTTTATCGTAAGCCTATCAGCTATTTTGTTTATTCAATCGCAATAATCAATTCAGATTATTAGATTTTTGCAGCTTTTAATTAACTTGAATTGGATAATGTGGAAATGGAAATATATTTACATATAAGATATATTGTGAATGAAGACATTTATTGTTTCAAATAAGTACAACATAAACATTGATGAAAAAACATAATAAATACACTTTACCGCGTTACAAATATTTCGTTAAAGTGTATATATCGCAGTGACATTATTTATGTGCAGGATATAAAACTTTAACTTGATCTTTTAAATTAGTTAGTTCTACTGGAACTAATGCCTGACTTCAGTAATAAATTCAGCCGTTTCTAAAATCATTGCTCGAGAATACTAGTACTAAATTTACAATATTTTTATTTCAGATTATTTTTAATATTTTAGTTAATGTATATATTATAGTCTTTTTATGTTAAAATGCTATCTCTTAATTTATAACAGATATGCATTTTCATATTTTTTCTTAACATACGTAAAGAATTTTGCAAGAGATTTAATGTAATAAATCTTTAAAGGGCCATTATTCACACTCCAAAACATTAACATTTCATTTATTGAAGTTAAGAATTCTAAATATTAACTAATACCGTCCTTGAGTAACGCAGTCAAATACTTAACCCCAATTGACCTCTTTATTTGTTTGTACATAAGAGTAATTGTGCTATCTCACACTCAAATTTCATTGAATGTATATATGTACATATATTTGTTACAGCTGCAAACCCAAACAGCACCGACAGTAAATGTATCTGCGGAGTGTTGGTTAATTTTATTACGCTACTACGACGACGGTAGCTGTTCTCATATAGCAGATTATCTCCAACAACAGCAGCAGTAATGCCATAATCCTGCTGCCACTTTTTGGTTGCTAGGAGACGCATAAAATTTTATGTTATGATTGACTACTTTCACTCCAAGATAAAGAAGGATATTTTAGGTTCCTTCAGGATAATAGGCTTTCATGTGGTATACGAAAAATTATGATAAAATCGTCTATGCTGCTCGTGCAACGTCTTAAAGTACCTCTATATGAAGAATTTTTATTTTACTCAACTGACTTATTTTGGGCAGCACCCATCCCAGCCTATAATATAATTATGCGCTATAAAAACCTTTATTTATTTTTGCTTGTTTTTTTTCTTTTTGTTGTATGTTTAAGGAAGTGTGTACCTTGTTTTGGTAGTTACTTTTTTGCAGCATCCATGGGTCAAAAGTTGCGGTGGTGTAACTAAATTTGTACTGAGAGCATTTATTTGGGCTTCTGTTGCTCTTTGCTGCGAATTTTGGTGAATGCGCATGTTTCTGCAAATTGTTTTTCATTCATGCACCTCCGAATCTCATATCGAAAAGTGTCAGTTTGCGAATAGAAATCGTGGGAATTTGTTTGTTATATTTGCGTTTCGGTTGCACAAATTGTTGAGATGCCTCAGTTGAAGTGTTACAAAATCATCAGATATGTGCTAAATAGTTTTAATAATAAAATCAAGAAATAATATACTAAAAAAGTTTCTAGTACTTTTGCAAAATATCTAATATGGCAATCAGCGATTAAGAAAAAAGCAGCTTAAAGTGTAAAGTGTAGGGTGAAGTTAATTTAAATACGCATTTACATGTACGTGTGTGTATCTATCTGCACCTGGCGGGTCAAACTCCTGACCAAGGTAAACATTATTTATCTTTACACAGCAGTAGCAGCAAAGGCAGCAGTGTCAGCAATAAAAACAAAATATCTTTTTTGTTATGTTATACTAAGTTATGTTGTACTAAGTCAAGCAAATTATTTGTAGGCAAAAACTTCATCATTTCCCTTGCTTTATTTCCTTTGGATTGTTTCCTCTGTGCTATGTGCTATGTGCTATTCTGCTTAATGTCTTATGGGAAAGATTAGTTTGTGAAACACATAAACTTTACTCATTAAATATTTAAATGACAACTTGCGGCAAGTCAACACATTTGCAGCTTTAAGAATAAATAATAAAAGTTAAAAGTTATCGTAAAAAGACTTTAATGCTCTTTGTTTACTTGGAAGCAAACAGCTTCCAGCAATTTCAGTGCAGTGGTTTAAGGCGAACCAGAATACCAAAAACTTTTATATTGCATGCAAAATGATTTTTGGGTGTTGGGCTGGTGTCAAGGACGTACATTGTGATGCTACTGCTGTTTTGGTAAAAGCGCTGTGTATCTACACCTAGAATTTTCTGCACAAATGCATTTAGTTGCAGTATGATTTCCTTTAATTTCACTGCAATTGCTTGTGTTGCCGTTAAAGTAACGTATTTTGCATATAAAAATCATTTCATTACAAAAACTGTCAATTTCAGAAAGAATGCATTATCCTTTTTTATAATCTTCACACAAAGTGCTGGGTCAATAGGTCAACCACATCAGCAAAAATTAATTCTATGGGGGAAAATAGCTAATAAATTATGCTTTGTACTTTACTCATTTGTTATTACACAAAGATAAAAAATTATGAGGTCGTTACACATTTACAATATTTTTAAAAAAATTAATAATATTAAAAAGTTATATAAAAAACAAAAATTAAAATGTATATTTTAATTGTTTTAATTTTGTTTATCGTATTATGTAGTCTTTTAATCATAGTATTTTTTAAACATTATGAATTTTGGTAGCAAAAGAATCTTTTTCAAATGATTGATGATTTTCTACTCATTCAATAGCTTTGTTTTCAGTTGTTTTATTTAAATATAAGAAGAATAAAAAGCATCAGTGGCTCAATTCCAATAAGAAGAACGAGGGCTAATCGCTAACAACGGATATCATTTTGGTTCAAGTTTTAACTTTTGCTTTTTTTTTGATATATTTTATTTTTTAATTTTATATATTTTGTTTTTAATTTTTTATATTTTGTTTTTAATTTGTTATATTTTGTTTTTATATATTTTTAATTTTATATATTTTTAATTTTATATATTTTTAATGTTTTATATTTTTAATTGTTAGCTAGATATTTGCACATAGACCAAGGACCACATATCGAACTTATACATTCATATCAATACCAGATTTGAGTGTTTTATGAGACTGTTCACTCAAATACTGAGAACAAAGCTCAGCATCTCGAATCTAAGTGCTTTAAACTAATTTCTTTACTCTAGTTTTTGAGAAAGCCAGACAGTTGAAAGAGAATATCTTCCAAAATTTCCATAATATCCGAATTCTGGCACTTTCCACATTCATTATCACTGGTAATGTATACTGTGCCTAATTAAAATACCGTCTACCATTCTACAGCTCTTTCGATCGACCGTTAATATAGATTTTTAATTGTTGAAGTTATTTTAAAAATAGAAATTAATATTTTTTAATGGATACACATAAAATAAAAAAATATAACTAATACACTTCTCAGTTAACTGATAAACAGTTTTTGTTGCATATAACATAAACTGTGTCTGCAAGACAGAGGTCTTGTGGTTCAAAGCCCCTTCCTGAAATATTTCGGATCATTTTACTTTGGATACAATAGATTTTTTTGATTTAAATATTTTTAAATGAATTTTCATGTGTTTTTTTTATATAGCCAAACATTACAACAATATTATTAAAAACTACACTTTCGTCATTACCGTCGTTTAATTCGCTCTATTCCCTATTAATTTCTTCAAATTTGCCTATAAATTTCTTTAAATTTTCCTATTTCCTGTTTTATCATCCAGTTCGTTCACACATTAAACATTTCTACAACAGATTGTGCTCAGGAATCAAGTGTTGCTATTTCTGACTATATAAAGCACTTTGTGTTTAGATTATCTTAAACACAGTTTATCGTTGTATTATACCTAGACCTTTCATTTGATCTTGAAGTCTATTTTGAGGACATCATACAATACAGTAATAAAGAGGATAGGTGACACATTATTGCATATTGTTAATAGAATAATACTTCGCTGAGCATACTATTGTGCAATGTTCTGCAAGTCACCTTCTTGTAATTGCATTTTATTATCTTTTAAATTATTTCAGGAATAAATTTATGCTTTTGAGTATTACTTATATACTCAAGAGCACATGAAAACCTCCTCGGAGTCTACGAAAGCGAAGTACATATAACATATGCAGTTGATTTTGATAGATTGTTCGACAACTATGTAGATGGTTTTTTATGATCAATATAGACATTACTTGTTGAAAAAGGACTTATTAGATCAGATTACGTTTTCTAGAAGATTTGCAATACCCGAATAACTAACAAATTTATTTCTACAGAAAATATTACATTTGAAAGTCTTTATATCCTTCTTACGTATCTGTTATTCCTTTTTATTATTCCTATTGTGAATATATGATGAGCTCATACAATAAATCCTAATAATCCAATAGCTAATATAGCATAAATTATTCCTAAAGATCCAAAAGTTTCTTTTTTCCTGATTCTTGTCTAATAATATGAGAAATTATTCCAAATCCTGGAAAAATTAATATATAAACTTCTGGATATGCAAATGAATATATATAAAATTTCAAAATTTTTTATGAGGGAACTTTTTAAATATTAGTAGATATTTTAAATATAAATAGGAATACGCTTAAATAGGATTTAGTTTAAAATTTGTGTTATACAATATAAAGTGTGTATGACTAATGACAGTAAATATTGTACGTGCAATAAATATTTATAACTATTACTCTACAATATTAAATATAATTTTATTTTTAATTTTTTTCAATAATATATTCGATGAAATATTTCACGTACTTTTGTAAACGTGGTTCTTAATATATTTAATAAAAATTACGAATTATGTAAATTAGTCGCTCAAATAAGAGAACAATGTAAATTATTAAATTTATGTGATCACAAATAATTTTTAAAAATACATTTTAGTGCGTTCAGTGTTAAAATGTCAAAAGTCACGAATTTGCGTTTACAGAACCAATTTTATTATATTTATTTTGCAAATATAATTCCCTGCTTTCTATTTACTTTTTCAGGTTCTGTTTGCACTTAGTTAGCCACAAACAAATTAAAGATAAATACAGCAAACTTTATTCTAACAGAAAAGAAATTGTCAACCCAAAACACAATGGCACAATGAATTATAATAAAAAATAGAGTAAATAACGTTTCTGACCAAAGTAACAATAACGGCGACGTTGGTTGTGGATTTGCAAAAAAGAAGAACCGTCACAGAAATTTGCGCAAGTTGACAACATTTTATGGACGGAATTATGTTGGCAGATTATGAGATTTCCAGATTTTAATGTCATTGACATTCTAAAGTTTAACTGCCAGCAACCAGCAACCAGTAACCAGTAACTAGCAGCCAGCAACTGACAAACAACTGACTGACTGACGACTTGTTTTCTTGATATGATCTAGAAATATTAGAAGACGGAAATTTTAACAAAAACTACTAAAAAGTTTTGATTAAGCCAAAATTATTGAATGGTATTATGATTTTCGTTTCGGTACGTGATTTTGTTTAGGAAAATTCAAATTCTATTCTTACTTACTTACATACATACATACTAACTTACATATAGCATAGACAAATTTAACAAAGTATTTAAGTGCTTTAAACATTTGCTTTTGCTTTAAAGTTGACCTTATTTTATACTTTACGTTTGTATAAACATCATTATTTTAAATTGCAATCATTAATAATAAATTAACTTCTGCAGTTAGTTAGAGACTTCGTTGTAAACAGACTAAAGCATAAGAGAATTCATTTAGTATGGATTAAGAACACTACTACTGATGTGGGCAACATTTCAAGATTTAAGTAGTGCCTTTCACTTTAAAAAATACTTTTTAAATAAAATGAAGTCATTCAGTCACATTCATGTGATATATTTGCTTTAGTAAAAGTGATAATATTATTAAAGCGAAATACTACCTGACTTGAAAGAAAAACTTCTTTCCAATTAGAACTAGACTTGTTCTTTAATAGGCTATAATAAATATGCATATGTATCTATAAAATAATTAATTCGTTTTTATAAAGGAATTTTAGTCTTAAATGACT
The DNA here is from genome assembly GCF_002237135.1 of Teleopsis dalmanni. Lineage (NCBI taxonomy): Eukaryota > Metazoa > Arthropoda > Insecta > Diptera > Diopsidae > Teleopsis > Teleopsis dalmanni. The sequence goes on from NC_051846.1 coordinate 10,532,607, forward strand.
CTCTCCGCACGGGGAGGTACGCAGATCTTAGATCAATCATTAAATAATCATGAAGCTTATAGGCAATACATAAATTAGTCAATGAGATGGGTGGGACTCTGCAGTACCCCCAGCTATCAAAGAGTAAAAGTGCCTAGTTGCGCTGACTCGAAAAAAGGATCAACATACATACAAATGATAACAAATATTTTGATGTTATTATGTATTATTATAAATATATAACTATATATAAATAGTGGTCCTACACTGGAATAAAACAACATATCTGCTTTGAAAAGTTAGTAAGCATATCTCAAAAATCTAAACAATCTTAATTACACAAGTATATTACTATAAATATATAACTTCTGAGGTCCAACAACTCAATTGTCACCACAGTTCTTCTCTCCGATTATCGCTTTAATAATCTCGGATATTGTTATGAAAGTAGTCTTAAAAATAATCAACAACTTTTTAACTGCAAGATATAAATTGGGGACGCTAAAATAAATGTAACTCTGAGTTGGTCGACAACTGCGAAATAATCATTCATTCACGAAGAAGAGCTTTCTTGAGCTGATCCAAATCTTGTGTTGTTTGTAAAAACCGTTGTAGCGAGAATACGAATGGGTTCACATCTGTTGAGCGTGAGAATTGCTCACAATCCAAACCATTATTCTTTAAATTAAAGTATGAACAATAATCTCTTAGAGATCAACCATATACCATATATATATGATTCAGTTAGTACTGCCACTTTCTCTTTTTTTATATGTTTGATTGTTATTATTTTTTAGTTCCACTGGTTTTTGAGAGAAGAGCTTCCTTGAGCAGATCTGCACCTAATGTTGTTTGTTAAACACTTCATATCGAGGACTCGAACAGGTTTATATATTTTGATCGTGAGGATCGCTAACAATCCACAACATAGTATCCATATTTCAAAATGAAATATGAATAAATTTCATAGTTGTTTTCGAGCTAGTAACTGTCAAAGTAAAGAAATTTGACTCAACTTACAAAATAACTTCGAATATGGAGTATTGTTTTTATTTATCTATATAAAATACAGATATGTGTATATTATCTTTATGTTTTGTTTATAACTGAATAAAAATTTTTTGATAATATTAAAATGATTACAAATTCAACTAAGAGTTCTGTCGTGTTTCACCATTTGCCCACATCTGTGGAGAAATTATTCAGTGGTGGCAGTTATAAATAATATCAAGTGCTCTACAATTTATATGGTTCATATCCGTTAACTTCGAGTAATTTGTTTATGACTTTTGAATTATTGATTTATTTTCCAGTTTTAAATTTATATGTTCGAAAATAATTGCATTTGTGCATTCGGTTTATTAAAATTTGAAATAAGAACAATTCATAATATATACTTACTGCATTTAAACACTAGTTCTATAGTTACTAATTATCCTCTTTAAGTCAATTGAAAATATTCCAAAGTATCTTTAACAGTGCAATTGTCTTCTGAGCACTTATCAATAAATATGTTTGCCGTACTTATGAAATATTAATTTTAATTCAATTTTTTTTTTTTTTTGCTGTCATACTCGTATAAGTCTGCTCTTCACATTTTGATAAATGCGTTATTAATTAAAATTTTTTACTAATTTTTTTTTCTATTTTGTTCTCTTTTCAGGTAATGAAAAAACAACATTGAAATAAATTTTTATGCAGTTGCAGCTGCATTTGCATTATACAAAAACAAAAATATCTCGAATAAAGTGAGTACTTAAAAAAGTTAGTTATTGCAAAAGATTTTTATTTGGTTTAGTTGGAAACTTTGTTTAATTTGTTAACGCACTCGTTATATGCGCCGCCATGACAAAAGTGTAAATTAAAATGTTTTAATTTTAACAAATAAAAAAAAAAAGAGTTCTTAAAAACACATATATAATATATTACATTCATGATACTTTCTCCGGTCTCTTGAAATACGTTGGTAATTTGCAATTTTATTCCCACGCATAAACCATAAACCATTGCAGCACACATCCGACACCTCTTAATGTAATTTTATATCAGTTTTTTCGTCCTGTTTCACTGTCTCCATAATTAAAATCAGCCTCAGTGGCATTAAATACTTTCAGCAAGACAGGAAAAAAATGTTTAAATATTCCGGCGTTTGGAACAAAGTCATGCAAAGTTTGTATGACACTTGAAAACGGGGGTTTATGCACGTTCATTCTAGCCGCCACACACGTTCACCACAGCGCACATGGGTTTGCTTAAAGTTTTTCAGGCATTCGCAACAAAAAATTGTCAAAGAAAAAGTACTGAAAAAGAGTTTCCGTGTGTACAATAAATCTGAGTTTAATGAACTTTTTAGAGTTTAATAACGCAACACTTAACTTTAGCATTTCTTCTCCTCTTTAGTTTTACAATACCTTTTTTTTAGTTTTGTTATGCTCTTCACATTTATTTTCTTCGGCGCTTCTTTAGTCGATTAAATGATAGATGGGCTTTGTTATACGTTTTTGATTAATGTACAATATGTTAAAATATTACAAAATGAAGTAGCGTAGAGTTCTATATATGAGTTAAGTAATATTAGTCATGGAGAAAATTTATAAAACTTACTTCACATATTATTTTTTACATACATTTTGTATGAAATACATAAAGACATCCCTTCTCAGTAGGACAGACCTGAAATGTCTGTTTGTAAAAAGATAAGACTGATTGTCACGGGTGTATTTAAGGGCGATGTTCCCCTTAGAGAAAGTCTTAAGAAATATTTAAAAGTGAAGAAACATCAGATAATGGCTTCTCATATGGTAGGGACATGTGTATATCCAAATAGACATGAACAATAATTGTAAACGGCTTCGCGACTGTTTAGACTGTTTGTAAAATGATAAGACTTATTGTCACGGGTGTATATAAGGGGATATATAGGCGATGTTCTTTTTAGAAAAGTCTTGATAAAAATTTAATAGTGAAGAAACATCAGATAATGGCTTCTCATATGGTAGGGACATGTGTATGTCCAAGTAGACATGAACAATAATTGTAAACGGCTTCCCGACTGTTTAGACTGTTTGTAAAAAGATAAGACTTATTGTCACGGGTGTATATAAGGGGATATATAGGCGATGTTCTTTTTAGAAAAGTCTTGATAAAAATTTAATAGTGAAGAAACATCAGATAATGGCTTCTCATATGGTAGGGACATGTGTATGTCCAAGTAGACATGAACAATAATTGTAAACG
>NC_051846.1:10535922-10541586 GCF_002237135.1 Teleopsis dalmanni
TTCATTATATGTGAAAAATATTTTCATATACAAGAATAATAAATTGTTATCAATAAAAAGTGTGAGTTAAAATATTTAGTAGAAGAAAATTTTAAATTTAATATTGCTTAAATATATTAGATATCCTTCAGTACAAATATCAAGAAATATACCAAATACAAAATAGTATGCAATATAGTATTATTTATGAAAATGTAGAAGTTACACAGTTTGCAGAACCTATCAACCATATTACAGTTATATGTTTTGTAATATCACATGAAATGGTTGAAACACATCATATATGCAAATAATGATAACACATTAAAAATAATCTTAAAATACCTACAATGCTGCAGATCCTGAAAAGTGAGTCATCTGAAAAATGGTTAATTACATGTATTTAAAACTAATTTAAGGAATATTTACGATTAAAGCTATAAGGCTAAAAGACTGAACCGGTCGATATAGAGAAAAATTATAAAGAAAACCAGCGAGACTATTCACGCTATGGAAAAAGAAGAATATAAGTCATGAGCTTTAACTCTGTAATAAGTTAGAAATTACAAATTAGGTTGAGCCTCACACAAACCAACTAAGATGTTATGATTATCAACGGAAAAAATATAACAATGTACGAAGAGAGAGGGCTTTGCCAATTGAAAGAAAATTCAGCGTTCCAATTTTAGAAGCAGTATTATCAGATATTTTATATTGCCTGTATTCTTACCTAGTATTCGATGCTTTTGACTTCATGAACTAGATTTTATTTTCTTCCATCTAAATGATCTTAATTCTCTCTAAGTGAACAACTTCCTAAGTTACAGTATTTACTATTCAGTTTCAATTGTTGACCCGTGTTCTTTAGAACCCATTGTTCACTACATATATTTATCGTATTTATGTTTGCTCTCTACTACTGTGTTAGTGAAAGCATAGTATTGTGGCGTGTGTTCTAATATTTTTATATTATAATCTCTTATATCATTACTCTTTCTTTCTTCACGTACTGATACTACTCATAATCACTTATATACCTCACCCAAATTCTATTATCTTTATGTAAATTAACATCATGTAGAGTATCGCTAGGTCTATAATTGTCGTATAAAAAGTTTATTTTAGATGTTAAAGTTTTAAATTACTTTATCTTAAATTAAGATTCATAATTTACTTACATGTAAATAACATTAACAATTTTGTGACCCTAAAGGTCATAATGCTTTACAAGCACAGTTTAGGAATAGGAACTTAATAATGAGGGAAGAGGCAAAGGGACTGCAATCTTGAAACTATATTTTGTCATTCGTGCGTGGAAAACTACAATTAATTGTTGCCTTTGTAGTCACAGAATTGCATGTTTAGCCGAGTATGTGGCAAGGAAGTCTATTCAAAATTCAACTCGTGCATTCAACTTTTTTCTTTTTCACGTACTGCATTTCATTGTATACGTGAATATTGTTAGTTTTTTTTAAGGAAGCTGCAAACGTTAGGTGCCTTCTAAGCTTTTGTATTTCAATTGCACGGAAAAACTGAAAGCTAAAAGCAATTATTTAAATTATTACTGCGAACAGAAGTGTAGTTGAAAAATTGTTTCATGTTTTCAAAACGCTGACTCAGTGATGCATTACCAGCATGCAAAAAAAAATTAAATTTATTTATAATAAATCTTATATCTTTGTTCAGCAGCTCAGTTCGTAACTTACCCCCCGAACAATGCATCAGTCATTATTTAAACGCATATCTTAGAAATATGAGTAGCTGCTCGTGCATGACATCAAAGAGAACTTATTTTTCTAAAATTGCAATGCCATAAAATGCAATTATTCTCAGTTAACTATTTCGTACTGTACTGATTTCTACACATTTTATATAGTATAGTATCAGTACGTATAGTATGCAATAGACGTAGACATATTTATATATTTATTTATTTGCTGCCAATCATTTGGTACATATATACATGCATAGACAGGGTGATCAAATAATTGTTTGATCAGATAAAACTAAACAATGATTTTATCAATAGCACAATAGATTCCATAGTTCGCGGTGTCTTTACTTACTATATTTACTATATTATTTAATCGTCTTAGCGACCATTTTTTCAAAACCCTACCAAAATTTACGTTTCTATTCAGTATTGTTCTGCAAATCGTCTAAGAAAAAAAACATTGCACAGAATGTAGGCATTAATAACATTTATTATAAAAAATAATAAATCTAATCGATTTAAGATGCCTAAATCCTTATGAGCTATACGGCTTACTCTGCTTAAACTTGTTAAAAAATTAAAATTTGTTATGTTAAAAACTCAACTCATCAAAAACGTAAACGAAAGTGTTAATTAAAATTAAGAACAATCAATGAGAGTTTATTCTTAAAAATTGGACTTTCCTATAATAAATTAGGGTTTGTTATATTAAAAATCCAATCCGATGCTAAATAACCTACTATATAATGAAAAATATCATTGTTGTGCCGTATATAGCATACCTTTTATAATGATAAATTGGGATTTATTATACCTATTATAAATCAAATTCGTCAGAAACATGTGTGCTGCCGCAAATAACGATGCTACGGGTATGAACCAAAATGTTTATTAAAATCGAGAAGAATCAATTAAACGTCACTCTTAAGAACTTCGATTTTCTTATGAGAATTCCACTAACATAAAATATTCTTCCAAAAGATTAGTATTTGAAGATGTATAAGATTCAGTAGATCCAAGAACTTCAACCAAACGACTATTTATTACTTACAATTTTGCAAACCGAGCTTTACATCAATTCGAAACAAATCCATTATATCATGGAAAAGTCAACTTTAGGAATGTTATATTATGTTAAGCCTTTTCCGAGTTAGTGCACCTGGACATTTTTACTCTATGATAGCTGGGGGGATTCTGCAGAGTCCCACCCATCTCACTGACTCATTTGAGTATTACTGATAATCTTCGCGATTATTCAATGATTGATCTAAAATCTGCGTACCGCTCACTTCGAGTTAAATAGCTTCATAAACAATTATAGTATTTGGTATGAAGAAACCCACTTACTGATTATGTTTACAAGCAAAAAAAATAAAAGTTCGAGTGTTTTCAGAAGATTTAATTGAACCGTATATATTCGAACATGAGTAGAGAGTGAGACATAAATATGATTTCTGAATTTTAGTTTGGCTTGAGTTAGAAATTTTAAACTTGGATAATATGTAGTTTCAACAAGGTGGTGATTCCGACTTGGATAATATATAGTTCTTACAAGATGGTGCAATATGCCTAACATAGGTGTCATGTGAGAAGATAAAAATTGTATAGATCTTATTTATTCACTCTTTATATATATTACATTACTGTTTAAGTATAGTTTAACTACAGTATATAATTTAATGACTTCACGCCCAATTAGTTATGATTTTTGCTTTAAGTGTAGTCAGAATAGTCAGAAATATAGCTTTTCATTGCGAAAATGTCATCACATTCTGTGATTAAAGGCAGTAATGTGGAATGTATAATGTGTATTCTCTAATGTATCTAAATAATGGTACTCAGTATAATTTAAATACATTCATTAAAATTATCTACTGAACAATGCCGGTATAAAATGACTTGAAATGCACTCGTCTGTGTGCATTTAATTATTTTGTTTAAACAATTACAAACAATCTGAAGTGCGATAATGAAATTTTCGAAATGCTTTGTAATATGAGTAAATATGTTAACAATTCGATAAAATTTATTTTACTTCTGTTCAGTGAAATACGAGCACTTGAAACTAGTAAATATATACATAATACCTATTAACTGGAGATAAACACAGAGTTGAAGCACCTCATATTAATTATACTAGTAATTATCACAAATTAAATTTTATTAATAAATTGTTGAAAAAAGATACTCACAGAAATAATGCAACATATTCCGATAATAGTTTGGAATATATGGAGAAAAATATATAATATTTTATACAAAAAAATGTAAGAAAACTCACTAGAAAATATATAATATTAATTTATGATTGATTTGTTTTATTATTCAAAAATATTGCTACATATTTTAAATTTACTAAAATAAAACTATTATTTAAATTTATGAATAGATAATTATTTAATGGACGTATTAAACATTTTATTTTATATTTATTTACATTAGTAACTTATTTTGCACTCTGCTCTTAAGATATTTTTCGTAGTGGTTGTTTGTTACTTATTAGTCACTAAATCACTAATTTAAATATTTAAATATATAATAATCCAACTTTAGTTAACATAAACAAATAAAATTTTTGCTTAAAATTTAAAGATAACATTCTTGAATAGTATTCTTAATTACGAGCATAAGTACGAGGGCTATCTGATAAATCGGTACAGTGATATAGCCCAAAGAAAGAAGAGAAACTGGAAACACTTTATTTATAGTTTGAAGAAATTGAAGGACATACTTGTGTGTTAATAGACAGAATTGGGAGTAACGTACAAACCAAATTCCAACGTATATAAACGTAATTTTTTTTTAAAAGTTATTTTCAATGAGGCTGTCAATGGGTAATTATTTACGTCGGTAGTGTATATAAGTGTATATGTTGTCTGTATGGATATGTCTGAGTATTTCCTTACTCCTTTAAGGTAGCTTCTCGCTATATCAATGAAATATACTTGTTTTTTATTTGATCTAAGATGTCTATGAACAAAAGGCAACAGACCTGTATTGGTATTTACATGTGTTGAATATCTACGTTATATTCACCATAGGTAAAGATGATTATATGGTCCACGATGTCTTTTATCAAGAATTCACAATATATCTTTCACACTGGTACAAACATTCAAACAAAATTGATATATATTTTATTCATAAAAAAATGGAGTATAAAAATAATAATTCTATAAAAAATGAGAAATGTATGGGTACTATTATAGCTTCTGTTTTGATGAACATACCTTTTTTTATTTTCTATTATTGGATTATATTATTTTCTATTATACGGAAATCTATAAATAAAATGAGTAAGATTTATTTATATTGGATTTCATCATTATGATATATTCTAACCTCTTCTATAATTTTCCTGAGACTCCCTAGTTTTTCATACCAATAGTTCTCATGTGTTATTCGATTGTATTAAAATCCTATAAGACATAATTTTGTTCTGTGTCCTGATTTTACGCTGTGCCCGTAGCAATTTTAGCGCAATGGCCTACAATCGTCGAAATGAACCGAAACATATGGTTTTCAAGAAAGCCAAAGTTTATATTATTTCAAGCTATGTATAATGTAGGGTTGGAAGTATACTGCGTGATTATCTTGGATTATTCCTATGTTATATTATTAGGTATTTCTTCGTTTATAACCAGCTAGTGTTTAACCAGCTAAACCATGTACTTTAAAGTTAGCTTTTATCGATTCAGGGGGTCTTGACATGTGGCGAACACATTAATGGCATAATCCATGTGCAGTTGTCACCCTTATGGCCCCAGCTCTTAAAAGATAAAATGTACTATATTTTATATATATCGTTGTAGTAATATACATTTTATTATTTAACCTTTAGTTAAATGGTTTCCTAGGTTCCCTATAAGCTTTGATATTATCCAAATGTTACTCTAAACACATAAATCATAACAGGTATTGATCAGTAAAATGACTTAGCAATTTCTTATACTGCAATTATATCAATCAAT
>NC_051846.1:10541686-10549689 GCF_002237135.1 Teleopsis dalmanni
CTGAAGTGTTGATTTTGATGTGGAAATATCTCAAAATGTTTAAATTGAGACACAATATATTTTTAAGAATACAGTAATAAAAATATGTATTTAAAAAAATTAATGTATTAAAAAAATTAATGCCCCGGGTGAGGCTCGAACTCACGACCTTAAGATTATGAGACTTACGCGCTGCCTACTGCGCCACCGAGGCTATATGTAGATAAGCGATGACAATAATTCTATAATAAAATTGAGACACTTTTCTTTCGATAATTTAAAAATTAAATTGGATATAATCTTTATGATATCAAAAAAGTATTTATATTATAATCAATAAAATCACATAAAAATTTTATAATTTTTATATGAGTTTTAAAACAATAGATTTAAGTTTTATTAATATGTGCAATTTTTTAATATTATATGTTTTTTAAATTGCATTAAAATTATTATTATTTATATCACGCGAATATTTTCCTTTCTATTCATTTTTATTGGATATATAAAAAATATTTATTGCAAAATTAAAATTAAATTTTATTTGTATATAAAATAACTGATTCTACTTTTCTTAATAGGCTAATTGTATGAAAGAAAAATACATATTAGAAAACCAGAATTTTTGTTATCGATATCGTAAAGTAATTTGATGTCAATAGACTTTTCAATTGCGAACCCATAACTTTATATATATACATTATTAAAGGTATGAATAAGTATGGACTGTCACATTCCTATATACATCAAAACAAAAATCCTATTTTTTTTGTCATAAAATATAATATATTTTTATATTGATTCATACTTATCTGCAAAATATGTAAATATTTACATTTGGAAAAATGAATATTAAAGTATAAAGTATTGTTATGTATATATACCTGTATGCGCTTGTAAGAATGCAAGTATGTACCAAGTAAACTTAATAAAAAATGAATCATTGCTATTATTTTAACTGTTTTTAATAGGTATATGCGTGCATTTAATTTAATTTTTTAATATAATTTTTTATTAAGAACTTTCTAGAATTTCGAAGAATACCTCACAAAGAAGTAAATGAACTCTATTTTGCAAAATTTCTTTACATAATTTATTAATGAATTATTATTATTTTAATTTAGTTTTAATTTATTTTATTTAACAAACTATACTAATTTCCAATGACTGCCTTTATAGCTTTAATAAATAATCTTGCTTTTATTTTTAAAATCCCGTCGCTGCTAAGTTCAACAACATGTTTAAATAATATTAAGAACTTATAGTCACGATAGTTGTGTTTTTTACTTTTCATATTGTAATGGTAGTAATAAAGTAAGACCCAGGTGTAGTTTTTCTCAAACCCAACAAAAGTATAATAATCATCAACATAAAATAAATCTAATATAATTAAGAGATGTTTTCTTGTCTTTGTTTTTTTATTGTGAGGAAAATTGATTTTTTTTTTGCAGTACCGTGAAAAAATAAAATAATTTTATTGATGTAATTATCTCTTATGTTTCAGGGATTTAGAAAATTTGGATACAATAAAAAATTTACTACTATAAGTAACATTTTATTGTATCGTTGAATTTTACTTAACATACATATAAAACTAAAAGAATATTATCATATATTTTTATCATATATCATATTATCATATATTATCATATTTATCATATTTATCATATATATTATCATATATCATTATATTTCATTAACAACACAATCTATGTTTTAAAAAATATAAGTCAATTTATTTAAATTTATTTATTTATTTCTATAAACTTAAAATATATGTACTTAGAGAGTTTCTTATTGTGAGAGCGGTATAACTAATTAGGAAAATAACAATTATCATCCTCTAAGCTCATAACCCTTCTATTCTCATAAGATCCATTGACTAAACTCACTGAAAGTCAAGACGCAATTTTTATGGTACTTTTGGGAATATATTTTTGTCTTCTTGATAACTCACAAAATACTAATAGTTTTTTTTAAATTTTAGTTTTTTATGCGCCGTGATGCGTTAAACGTACATCTGAATGTTACATTCATATAGGCTTTAGTACCGCTTTGTAAACAGGTATTTTACTTTCAACACTTCGCTATGATTAAGTAATTAATATTAATTTTTGATTTTTATATTAAGTTTCATTTTATTTCATGTCTCTTTCTTTATGGTACAATAATCTGAAGCGTGAGATCTCTAAAATGTGATTACCTGCTTTGTTTTGGCTTAACCTTAATGTTCTAATTTTTAAATCTATTTCCGATTGCATGTAATTCGGTTTGGATATAAAATACGTTTCTCGCTCAGGATTAAAAGTTACTCTCTAAATTATCATTGAACTTCTGATCACGGTTGCCACTTGAAAATTTTTTTCTGTATCAAAATTGGTTTAAAAAGGTACCATTTCTGAAAAAAAAGGTCCAAAATTTTTCTATTGTCTTTTTATAAGAAAATACAATTTATATAAAATGTACAAAAAGTATAAAACAATACAATATCCACAATAAAGTTGGGTCGCCGAAAATGTACCATTTTTTGAACATGAGTACCAGAGTACCAAACGGAAAAAAATTACCATAAGTGGCAACCGTGCTTCTGATGCCACTATTTCTATTTAAATAAAATACTTCCCTCAGAAACCAATATGAGGCACTTTTGTGAAATGGTTCTTAAAACATGTAATCAAATTGTCTGTGAGTTCCCGAATACAAGTAGCAGCAAACTTGGGAACATGATCGTTGCGTTATATTATAATATATATATATTATAATATTATTATTATATTATAATAATATAATAATAAAAATATATAATAAAAATGGGTTATAACAAAACCGTCCAATATGCTTAAGTGCATTAAAATTATACAATTTGATTAAGACGATTTAGATTAGCATAATATACCTAATAATAATAATCAAGTGAAAGCCATGGTCACATTAGCAGAGTATATAAAGGATGGTTTCAATAATAATACATTAAAGAATATATGCGTGAAAAAATAAAAAAAGATGAAAAACCAAATACTCCAGAAATTTATTGGTAATAGATAATGATATTTATTTTATAAAAAACTAATAAAACTTTAAAGTAAAATAATTACTGTATATAAGTAGTCCGTAAAACCCGGTCTGCATTCAGTGTAAGTTTTTTTTTTGTTTTAAGTTTTATATAGTAAGGGCAATCCTATAACATTTTCGCTATTTGTTGTGAGATCATCGTTACTTACTTAAATTTTAATACTTAAAGAAGCAATTTAAATAACTATTAATTTAAATTTGCATAAAATAGTTAATGTGTGAAGGTTTTCATTTAAAAAACTTTAATATTATATTTTATTTAATTTTTTTTTTAATATTCGTCAACACATTGCAAATCGTTAAACGTTTAATCGCCCAGCTTTGACCATGAGTAACCTTGTTCTTTGCAATTTTATTCCTCCTCATAGTCGTCGAAATGTTGCTGTCATGACACTTTATAGACAATTTTTATAAATTTAATGAAATAAAATGTAAAGTAACTTTGCGTTTTATTTTTTGAATGTTTGCATTTTTTTCTAAAATTTGCTGTGTACTTAAAAACACTAACTTTGACATTACAAAATGCTTGCCACAATAAAAGCAGCTGCTCATTGAAGTCAATTTCAGTTATAAAACTTAAACGGACATTTCGTCATAATGACTAATGCAATTTATTTTCAATTGAACATATTTTTTGTTCCATTAAAAAATAAAATCTTCTGTGGGAATATAAAATACAAAAAATTGCAAAAAAAAAATTATTATGTTTTTCTGTCTTTTATTAAAATCTTTAAAAAGTGTTAACTTTTATTTTTTCCAATATCTTATGCAACAAACTTAAAACATTATTTATTGTGCAATTTTGCATCAATGAGGAACTACAAACAGTTGTGCTGGACAGTTGTATATTTTTAATTATTGCAGGAAAATACTTAGTTTAGGGTGCGCCTGTAGAGAGCAACTGAACACGATTTGTTAATTTTAATTGTTAAACTATAATAAAAAAAATTCAAATTTGCATAAAATATTTATGAAATTATTAGATTTCATTTAATAGAAATAATTTTGTCTTAGAATGTCGTGGTTTTGAAGCAGAGAAGTAAGAGTATCTGTAAACATAAGTTTACAAAAAAGGTTGACATAAGTTGAACCGATTGGCACCACGATGCCATGCTTGTACTTTCGAGTCTTTACTAAAACCAGTTAGAGATGTGATAAATGGGGTTGTATTTTTTCGTATATATTTAATAACTTTGGGTCCATAGTGTTACCAATTAACATTAAGCTAAATAGCGTAGTAGTGCCATTGAGCATATAAGTGAATCGTTTCTGAACCAAGTCAGTTTTAAACCGGAAGCTTGGTCTTTTAAGTTGTAGTAGTGCCAGTCTTAAACCGTAAGCTTCGATTTAACCGCACTGTAAATCTCATTATCCTGTAACAGTTAAAAGTAAATGTGAGATCTTCACACTTGCATACTTCCACAAAGTATGTTTTGAATATTTTGAGCTTTTTTACTGTTGACACTTGTTAATATGTAGTTCAAAGTCTTAATATTGTAATTCTGGCTGATTTTAATCAATTGTGGATATTTTTATTTGTGTCGCTTCCAAACGTTTATCCATCAGCAGTTTTTTTAATGCAGATATGTTGAATGTTATTTAGGATTTAATGTTCTATGCTTTTTTTTATTATTACAACTACTCAGATTAACTTCATAACTACTTGCTTCCTTCTTCATTTGAAATGATTTAATATTATAAATATATAAATAGTACAAATATTATAAATAGTATAAATATTAGTACTATAACTTTTATAATAAATACAATTTATTTATAATTATTCAATAACATTTTCACACCTAACTCTGTATTTAAGACTTTGATTGCTATTTTCTACCTAAAGTAAATTAAATCAAATTGCGAATGTAATTTTCAATTTCCCTAATTGAAGTTGATTAACACTTTAAAAATTGCTTTATTTTAGTGTAGCAATTTTGTGACTAATTAAACAATTAAACAAATTACTGTTTTACAAAATTGTCGCAAGACTAACTGAATTTTCACTTTTTAAACTTAACTTCGCGGTAAATTAATTAACTCTAAGTGAAGAATTTATCTGCAAACAAATGTGTTTTAGCACTGATACACTGAAAAAAAGTTGCAATGATGCGCTTGGGCAGTAAAGCGTGGTAAGTAACAGTTACTTTTTATGGACAACATTGTCACCAACAAAAAATAGAAAAAAAAAACTATGAAAAATTACTGCAATAGTAAACAATAAAAAATAACAAAAGTATCAATTGCATATATGGAAAAAATTTTTTTAATTGAAATTTAATAAAAAAAATCAATTTCTCAGCAAATATCAAAATATCTACTTGAAGTGCAACTAATTGACCCAGTTTTTGTGTATATTCGGTATTAATACCAACTAATAAGCTCCTGCATTTGCCACAATTTTATTATGGTATAAATCCTCATTTGTACGATACACTGCAACTATAATCTCAGTTTGAGCGAGAAGTATTCATTTTGTGCGACCAGATACTTGAAAATTTCAACACAGCATAAAGTGCACACGTTTAGCAGCTGCAAGAACGTATAGATATATTTGTGCTCAATGGAGAAACGGCTCCAATATTGCCTCATAGCCTCATAGATTTCCAAACAGAAAAGTGCTGGTATTTTTGTTGATAAAATTGTAAGGTATTCTCAAATGTATTTTTTTTGTTTTTGTTCTTGATTGGAGTATCTTTACGATTTCAACTATTTTTGTGTTTCGTTGTAATTCTGAGAACTCAAATATGTTCAATGTACAACTAAATTGAAATATGTGTGAACAATTTTCCAAAATCACTAGTAAAAAAAAAATATTGGCTTTCATGTTGTTCTTGTAGGACTGAAAGTTCTAAAAATTGTTTTAAGAAATCGTTTTTGTTTTCGTCTAACAAGTGTTGCCATATAAACATTTATTAAATAAAAGTTTTTTTTTTTTTGCTGTAATGATATAAAGTCACGTGTTTTAATATTTTTATTTCGTTTACTATTTACGCTGATTATGTCTTATAAACATGATATTGCATGCATTCCAAATCAAGCATTTTACACCCACCATGTGACATATACAAAAATAAGTAATGCTTCCAAACATTTATGGGAGCTGCAATATTAATTATGCATTCCAATTTCTAAATCCATGGCAAACATTTACTTTTCTCTTTGAATTTGGGACTTCAGTGCGTGACGTGTCTTGTACATGTTGTTTATCAAACGTGCCCTCCTATCCATATATGTATGCAGGTACATACAAGTATAGCTAATACCATATATCAACGCATATCTGTTGACGACATTGAGAAATTTATTATAATTATCAAATAATTTTGTGGTTTTCGTGGTTATCACTTTATATGAGAAAGTTTCTTGCTCAACAATATTAAGTTAATAAGTTAATAATTAAGTAGTTGAATTATTAACTCATATAGCTCGACATATTTATTAGAGTAAAAAAGTAATCAAAGTAATCAAAACTCTTTGGAATTATGTACTAAATTTTATTTTGATTTATGCAAAAATTTAGCAATGAATGATAAACATTTTAATTTTGGATTATAACATAATTTATTATACTAAATAATATTTACGACATTTATTATAGAATAAACATTATTATGAGATAAATGTTTGATTTAAGAAATTGTAAATTAAGTGATATTATTTGTTTAATATTAAATTTCAGTCAAGACCTGTCATTTTGCCGTACGTTGTCGGGTTGGAACACAACACTTTTGGATTGAATCAATACCATACTCTTTTTTTCACATTCTTCCCTGAATTCGCTGAAGATTATTTACTCGTAACAAATAAAATCCAAATTGTATTTGGTGGGATTGCAGGCCCATTTCGATTTCGACACTGTTTGATATCTTTATCGGTTAACATTGAAGGTGTTTCTAAAGAGGTTTTCTTGTTCTTTTAACCAATATCGTCAGTTCCCCATGCACTAAATGAAAATCGATTAAAATCAATACTGTGGTTAATCTTCCGTTCCTTAACAATATTCTTATTGTACCCATGCTGGTCATATTAAATCGTATACATCGTTTCGTCCATTGTTTTCGCCATAAACCTGCTAAAAAAACCACCATATCCAAATTTTCAGAATGAAGGTTATGTTAGGTTGAGATGGTGTTTGCTGATATAATTGCAAGCGCTGCTATTCGGAGATATCTCTTGCCTATTGTGTTACCCTCAAAGTGGCTAGAGAGAGGTTTTCCAAATAAAAACTAACAAGCTTTTTCTTTTAAATATTAAGTTATTTTCAAAAAAGAACACGTTAAGTAACTACTCCAAAGAAAAAACTTTGAAATTATCTTTTAAAATTGTATCGGGCACAAATTGCTTTATGTTTTTTTTTATTAGTAATCACATATCTACTACGCCCAGTTTTCAATAATGTAGAACTAAAAGATATGAGACCGTTAGTTAGATACACTTGAGTATCTTAGTTAATACATTTGGTTATAAATTAGCAATACTTCGATGTATTTTACTATATACGCTAGAGATACGTTTTATATGTATCTTTAGATATGAAATCATTATTTTTGAAATTAGATATATGTGACCTGATATTATGAATGCTTTATATGTACTTAATATTTTTTTTATATATATAATTGTAAAATAATGTCAGTCATCTAAGCATTATTATTAGGAATTATATCTGCCCACCTTTACACATATATAATATTTCCTCTTTTGAGTTCAGTTACCTTTCACTGCTTTTTTACGAACTATTTTATTTTGTATCTTATAAAATGCATCTAAAAAATTAAGTTTTATATTTCATTACGAAATGTGTAACACAATCAACGTTTGCTTCGTCATCATCGTCATAGTTGTAAGCGTCATATAGTCATCGTCATCAGCATCAGCATCATCATCTTCTACATTTATACATTTATCATTATCAACTACAACAGCACCAGAACCAGCAACAGCACAGC
>NC_051846.1:10549789-10581130 GCF_002237135.1 Teleopsis dalmanni
ATCATCGGCCTATTTGTTATTTATTAATACGTCTGACTATACAAGGTGTTTCATTTTATAAATGCTGTAACTGTATAGTAGGGGCATAAATTTTTAAATTTTGTCGTTATACTTCATTTTCATTATCGTTAGTTCTATGAACTCTGTAAAGAGTTCAAAGAATTCATGATTATGGAATAAGATAGGAATAAAATAGTTTTATGTAAGAAATCCCACAATGATTAATACACACAAATTTGGTGACTAGAGATGCTCGCTGCCCGTGTAACATCTATTCTCGTTGCTAGTAAACTTTCTGGAAGTCTGGAAGTCTATGAGCGTCAACTTTGTCCGTTCGACTGATTGTTTCGTTGCTATGTCTACTGTAACATCCTCACAGAGTTACACTGCATAGCCCAACAATTCGAATATGTTGTAGCGATCCAAACAGTTACTCTTCAACAATTTAAGACCACGACTTGACATGGTTTTCGAGTTGTAGTATGAAAAGTTAAAGATGAAAAGTCAGGTTTCAGGTGTGATCTAGGTTTTCTCAGTGACTATGTCCCATAAATTGCCTAATTTCTTTAGGGTTATGTGCTATCACTATCTTTTACCCTTTACCCCACCAAGATAAATCGTGGTTAAGAAAAGTTTCAGTCAAAAAACTTTTAATATTTTCAAAGAGTTTGAATTCTTCTCAGTCTTTACTCAGTTAGGTATAAGAAAATTATACTTAAAATAGCCTCAATATCTCCAAAAGTTGAAGTAATATATCAGTTCTTGATTAATCCATTATGCATCCTATAATTTGTAGCGTAATATGTTTGAATATTATATGAGTTCATTAGATATTGAAACTCTGATTTTCGTTTCTTTGAATAATAAGTCACATTATAACACTATAAAAGGAACACCCTACTCTTGTCAATATAATATATTGATTGTATTTCACATTTTCATATCTTATAAGTCTAAATTATATTATTATAAAATATTAATTTTGAAGTTGATACGATACAATAAATAAAAGATATTATAATAATTTAGTAGTTTGACACTAATGAGTCTTTAAATTCCATAAAGGCTTTTCTATTTATTATTTTTAAAATTTTATTGTACAATAAATTTTCTTTCTTTTACTTCGAAAATCTGAGACAATAACGAGTTGAGTAACTGCAAGTCATAAATTTCGTACACAAACATTTTTATTATATTGGGTTTTGATAGGAGCACTTTCTATTATTTATGATTTAGCTTATTTTATTTTTTTTCTTCTTATTTTCACTAATTGTAAATTGACAAAATCTTGTTTTACGTTAAGCTCCTATGAAGTTAAAAGATTTTATTTTAACCCATATAAACCAGTTGCGGAAAAACGAGTAATACCACTTCGAATAGATACGTTATAATCGAGTAGTTTTGCGATTCGTTGAATCACTAATGGTCAACACATAATGTGAGTGGCAGTTTTCATCTCAGTATATACCATATTTATAAATTCATATGAAGTATCTATTATTACTGCGGTATATTAAAAATGTCCAAGCAGTATTTAACAGCTTTTGTTCTTAATTAATGTCTCAAATTTTGTTTTTCTTGTTTTTTCTTTAATATTGTAAGTGAAATAAATTAAAGTCTCGTGCCAATTGCTTTCATGCAGTTACTTTGTCTTCACGAAAGTTATTTCTGAGAATTAATAAATCCTAAAGAAGTCGCTTTACAATTCACAGAATTTGTGTTGAGATACATTGTATTCTCTTCCATTTTTTGTTTATTTTTGTTTTTTTTTTTTTGAATAAATTTAATGCATATCATTTCTACATCATACCAGCTTACCGCCTTTATCATTGCCTTATTTCTATCTGTAGTTCTGCTGTACTGCATGTAGTTGTATCTTAATTTAATCCAATTCATTCGCATTGTATTTTGTATCTTAATGTGATATTCTGTTTGGTCATAACTGTCCGTCCACACGAATTCGCATGTTCTGCCTGGCATTCTCTCTATACATGCAATCTTAGCGATTTCTGCTTCTTGTGAAACTTGTTTCTTGGCGCAGCGTCATTGGTTCGATTCATTTTGTTTTTAGTTTTTAGTTTTTAAGTTTTTAATCTTATTTATAATTTTTTCTCTTCTTTCACATGATTTTATGTGATCTCAAGTTTACTTCTCAGTTTTTCCTAAATCAAACGAGTTGCTGCAAGTTATTTTGCAAGTGCGTACGCTGGAGCATACTGCGACCATGTGTGGGTTAGTTGATGTGTCTAAGTGGTTTGGCTTTGTGCGTCCTCCAACTTTTCAGATGACTAATAAAAAGTGTCTTTCGTAGAAAAAATATTGCATTGCTTAGCGGATTTCATAAATATATCTCACAATATATTTATTATTTCTGTAGCTTTTTTTGTTTTTCATCCAGTAAGATGCTTTTTTGCTTATAGTTTGCTCAGAGAACTATTGAAAATTTATATGTAAGAGTATTGCCTTATATATAATGACACATAAACTAATATAATCTTAATTGCATTCAAGTAGTTTAAACCGAATGTGAACCATTTTGTTTTTTTGATGACAAAATATCTACGCTTTATTAAGATTCTGTTTCTTCAGTAAATTACAATATAAATAATCATTCTCTTATCGTTTTGTATTGTGTGTAAACAATATCTCCTTTCCAGTGATTCATAAATTTAAGTACCGAAATTTCTTATCGCTGCCAGAAAATTCTATTGGAATTTTTAATAAAAAAATATGGTTAACCGAACAGTAAAGTTTTTGTGTTAATTTCATTAAAAATGATTAAGTCATACAACAATTCCAAGAAGTTTAAAAACATAATATATAAAACTAATTTAAAAAGTTTTAAAGTTTTAAATGCGAAAAAATGTTTACTAAGAATCGTTGTGTTTTTACTCTCATGAGATTTACAAACTTTTTCTAAACTAAATTATTTTTCCACAAAAATATATTTACCAGTATTAGAACATTTCTATAATCGACACTTACTGATATTAGAATTTCTCTTATAAATTTATAGTAATTTGCATAAAAATGTAATGGATTTGATGGTAAACTATGTTGTGTAACTCTGACTATATCTGCAATCCAAAGATAGAACTATTGCTCCCTGGCGACATCTGATGGAATATTCATGTCGAAAGAATTAGTTCATGAAATTCAGAAGTCATTACTCAAATATTATATGTGAATTTTGATTAAACAAATTTAAGCAGCCGTGAATAAATTCATAAATTATAAATATATAATTCGATTGATCAAAAAACAAGTAAAAGATTTTTGAATAATTAGTTAAAACCATAAACAACCGCTCACAAGAACAAAGACAACAAAGCACACCAATTTCCTATCTATATTTCTCTCTGTGTGAGATATTAATAGCAAGCAAATGAGTAAACCTTATACCTTATAACTTTATATAGATTTAAGTGAACCTTATATCTACAGTAACAAACAGAAGTAGTTGTTGTTTGTGTTATACATTTTTCTACCTTCTATTGTTGTATTTACCATTCTACGTACATGTAGTTGTACTTTTGTTGTTCATATAACACTAGTGAATGTAATGGTACAGTAAACAAACGAATAGATTTTAAATAAGTGAATGCTTGGCACAGATTTTAAATGAGTGAATATATAAACGCAATGTTAACACTAACTTACAAATTCACAAACAGTTGCATTTATGATACAGTGTAACTTTTGGAATCTGTTATGAATATCACTGGACAGAATCCTCTGGATTTAAAGTTATTGATGAATCTGATTTCTTTTGGTTCAGGATCTCAGTCCGTATTTGCTTAAACAAAAGCCATTTCCTGGCTTCGTTTCATTGCAAACGCTGGACAGGATATATAGATGCAATCTGACTATCCCCCAAAGAGGTTGGGATTTCTATGAAGGGCAATTTTCATAAGCACTCTTTATCGTAAGCCTGTCAGCTATTTTGTTTATTCAATCGCAATAATCAATTCATATTATTAGATTTTTGCAGCTTTTAATTAACTTAAATTGGATAATGTGGAATTGAAAATATATTGATATATAAGATATATTGTGAATGAAGAGATTTATTGTTTCAAATAAGTACAACATCAACATTGATGAAAAAACATAATAAATACACTTTACCGCGTTACAAATATTTCGTTAAAGTGCATATATCGCAGTCATATTATTTATGTGAAGGATATAAAGCTTTAACTTGATATTTTAAATTAGTTAGTTCTACTGGAACATTTTCTTTATAAACGGTGGAGTTTTAAAGCGCTTTGAAATGAGCTGCTCGGCTATAATGCCTGACTTCAGTACATAAATTCAGGCGTTTCTAAAATCATTGCTCGAGAATACTAGTACTAAATTAACAATATTTTTATTGCAGATTATTTTTATTATTTTAGTTAATGTATATATTATAGTCTTTTTATGTTAAAATGCTATCTCTTAATTTACAACTGATATGCATTTTCATATTTTTTCATTTGTAAAGAATTTTGCAAGAGATTTAATGTAATAAATCTTTAAAGGGCCATTATTCACACTCTAAAACGTTAACATTTCATTTATTGAAGTTAAGAATTCTAAATATTAACTAATACCGTCCTTGAGTAACGCAGTCAAATACTTAACCCCAATTGACCTCTTTATTTGTTTGTACATAAGAGTAATTGTGCTATCTCACACTCAAATTTCATTGAATGTATATATGTACATATATTTGTTACAGCTGCAAACCCAAACAGCACCGACAGTAAATGTATCTGCGGAGTGTTGGTTAATTTTATTACGCTACTACGACGACGGTAGCTGTTCTCATATAGCAGATTATCTCCAACAACAGCAGCAGTAATGCCATAATCCTGCTGCCACTTTTTGGTTGCTAGGAGACGCATAAAATTTTATGTTATGATTGACTACTTTCACTCCAAGATAAAGAAGGATATTTTAGGTTCCTTCAGGATAATAGGCTTTCATGTGGTATACGAAAAATTATGATAAAATCGTCTATGCTGCTCGTGCAACGTCTTAAAGTACCTCTATATGAAGAATTTTTATTTTTCTCAACTGACTTATTTTGGGCAGTACCCATCCCAGCCTATAATATAATTATGCGCTATAAAAACCTTTATTTATTTTTGCTTGTTTTTTTTCTTTTTGTTGTATGTTTAAGGAAGTGTGTACCTTGTTTTGGTAGTTACTTTTTTGCAGCATCCATGGGTCAAAAGTTGCGGTGGTGTAACTAAATTTGTACTGAGAGCATTTATTTGGGCTTCTGTTGCTCTTTGCTGCGAATTTTGGTGAATGCGCATGTTTCTGCAAATTGTTTTTCATTCATGCACCTCCGAATCTCATATCGAAAATTGTCAGTTTGCGAACAGAAATCGTGGGAATTTGTTTGTTATATTTGCGTTTCGGTTGCACAAATTGTTGGGGAGCCTCAGTTGAAGTGTTACAAAATCATCAGATATATTCTAAATAGTTTTAATAATAAAATCAAGAAATAATATACGAAAAAAAGTTTCTAGTACTTTTGCAAAATATCTAATATGGCAATCAGCGATTAAGAAAAAAGCAGCTTAAAGTGTAAAGTGTAAAGTGAAGTTAATTTAAATACGCATTTACATGTACGTGTGTGTATCTATCTGCACCTGGCGGGTCAAACTCCTGACCAAGGTAAACATTATTTATCTTTACACAGCAGCAGCAGCAGCAGTGGCAGTGTCAGCAATAAAAACAAAATATCTTTTTTGTTATGTTATACTAATGTACTAAGTCAAGCAAATTATTTGTAGGCAAAAACTTCATCATTTCCCTTGCTTTATTTCCTTTGGATTGTTTCCTCTGTGCTATGTGCTATGTGCTATTCTGCTTAATGTCTTATGGGAAAGATTAGTTTGTGAAACACATAAACTTGACTCATTAAATATTTAAATGACAACTTGCGGCAAGTCAACACATTTGCAGCTTTAAGAATAAATAATAAAAGTTAAAAGTTATCGTAAAAAGACTTTAATGCTCTTTGTTTACTTGGAAGCAAACAGCTTCCAGCAATTTCAGTGCAGTGGTTTAAGGCGAACCAGAATACCAAAAACTTTTATATTGCATGCAAAATGATTTTTGGGTGTTGGGCTGGTGTCAAGGACGTACATTGTGATGCTACTGCTGTTTTGGTAAAAGCGCTGTGTATCTATACCTAGAATTTTCTGCACAAATGCATTTAGTTGCAGTATGATTTCCTTTAATTTCACTGCAATTGCTTGTGTTGCCGTTAAAGTAACGTATTTTGCATATAAAAATCATTTCATTACAAAAACTGTCAATTTCAGAAAGAATGCATTATCCTTTTTTATAATCTTCACACAAAGTGCTGGGTCAATAGGTCAACCACATCAGCAAAAATTAATTCTATGGGGGAAAATAGCTAATAAATTATGCTTTTTACTTTACTCATTTGTTATTACACAAAGATAAAAAAATTATGAGGTCGTTACACATTTACAATATTTTTAAAAAAATTAATAATATTAATAATATTAATAATATTATATAAAAAACAAAAATTAAAATGTGTATTATTGTGTATTGTGTATTAATTTTTTTTATCGTATTATGTAGTCTTTTAATCATAGTATTTTTTAAAGATTATGAATTTTGGTAGCAAAAGAATCTTTTCCAAATGATTGATGATTTTCTACTCATTCAATAGCTTTGTTTTCAGCTGTTTTATTTAAATATAAGAAGAATAAAAAGCATCAGTGGCTCAATTCCAATAAGAAGAACGAGGGCTAATCGCCAACAACGGATATCATTTTGGTTCAAGTTTTAACTTTTGCTTTTTTTTGATATATTTTGTTTTTAATTTTTAATATTTTGTTTTTAATTTTATATATTTTGTTTTTAATTTTAAGTATTTTGTTTTTAATTTTATATATTTTGTTTTTAATTTTTTATATTTTGTTTTTATATATTTTTAATTTTATATATTTTTAATGTTATGTATTTTTAATTATTAGCTAGATATTTGCACATAGACCAATGACCACATATCGAACTTATACATTCATATCAATATCAGATTTGAGTGCTTTATGAGACTGTTCACTCCAATACTGAAAACAAAGCTCAGCACCTCGAATCTAAGTGCTTTAAACCAATTTTTTTACTCTAGTTTTTGAGAAAGCCAGACAGTTAAAAGAGAATATCTTTCAAAATGTCTATAATACCTGTATTCTTGCACTTCCCACATTCATTTTCACTGGTAATGTATAATGTGGCCGTCTATCATTCTACAGCTCTTTCGATGGGCCTTTAATATAGATTCTTAATTGTTGAAGTTATTTTAAAAATAGAAATTAATCTTTTTTAATGGATACAATAAAATAAAAAAATATTTTTTATGTACTAATACACTTGTTAGTACACTGATAAACAGTTTTTATTGCATATAACATAAACTGCGTCTGCAAGACAGAGGTCTTGTGGTTCAAAGCCCCTTCCTAAAATATTTCGGATCATTTTACTTTGGATACAATAGATTTTTTTGATTTAAATATTTTTAAATGAATTTTCATGATTTTTTTTATATAGCCAAACATTACAACAATATTATTAAAAACTACACATTACCGTCGTTTAATTCGCTCTATTCCCTATTAATTTCTTCAAATTTGCCTTAAAATTTCTTTAAATTTTCCTGTTTCCAGTTCGTTCACACACATTGAACATTTCTACAACAGATTGTGCTCAGGAATCAATTGTTGCTATTTCTGACTATATAAAACTCTTGGTGTTTAGATTATCTTAAACACAGTTTATCGTTGTATTATACCTAGACCTTTCATTTGATCTTGAAGTCTATTTTGAGGACATCATACAATACAGTAATAAAGAGAATAGGTGACACATTCTTGCATATTGTTAATAGAATAATACTTCGCTAAGCATACTATTGTGCAATGTTCTGCAAGTCACCTTCTTGTAATTGCATTTTATTATCTTTGAAATTATTTCAGGAATAAATCTAAATGATTGATTATTATTCATATACTCAGAAGCACATGGAAACCTCCTCGGAGTCTACGAAAGCGAAGTACATATACCATATGCAGTTGATTTTGA
Source organism: Teleopsis dalmanni (assembly GCF_002237135.1). Classification (NCBI taxonomy): domain Eukaryota; kingdom Metazoa; phylum Arthropoda; class Insecta; order Diptera; family Diopsidae; genus Teleopsis; species Teleopsis dalmanni. The sequence goes on from NC_051846.1 coordinate 10,557,905, forward strand.
TAGATTGTTCGACAACTATGTAGATGGTTTTTTATGATCAATTTACACATTACTTGTTGAAAAAGGACTTATTAGATCAGATTACGTTTTCTAGAAGATTTGCAATACCCGAATAACTTACTAATTTATTTCTAGAGAAAATATTACATTTGAAAGCCTTTATCTCCTTCTTACGTATCTGTTATTCCTTTTTTCTATTCCTACTGTGAATATATGATGAGCTCATACAATAAATCCTAATAATCCAATAGCTAATATAGCATAAATTATTCCTAAAGATCCAAAAGTTTCTTTTTTCCTGATTCTTGTCTAATAATATGAGAAATTATTCCAAATCCTGCAAGAATTAATATATAAACTTCTGGATATGCAAATGAATATATATAAAATTTCAAAATTTTTTATGAGGGAACTTTTTAAATATTAGTAGATATTTTAAATATAAATAGGAATACGCTTAAACAGGATTTAGTTTAAAATTTGTGTTATACAATATAAAGTGTGTATGACTAATGACAGTAAATATTTTACGTGCAATAAATATTTATAACTATTACTCTACAATATTAAATATAATTTTATTTTTAATTTTTTCCAATAATATATTCGATGAAATATTTCACGTACTTTTGTAAACGTGGTTCTTTACATATTTAATAAAAATTATGAATTATGTAAATAAGTCGCTCAAATAAGAGAACAATGTAAATTATTAAATTTATGTGATCACAAATAATTTTTAAAAATACATTTTAGTGCGTTCAGTATTAAAATGTCAAAAGTCACGAATTTGCGTTTACAGAACCAATTTTATTATATTTATTTTGCAAATATAATTCCCTGCTTTCTATTTACTTTTTCAGGTTCTGTTTGCACTTAGTTAGCCACAAACAAATTAAAGATAAATACAGCAAACTTTATTCTAACAGAAAAGAAATTGTCAACCCAAAACACAATGGCACAATGAATTATAATAAAAAATAGAGTAAATAACGTTTCTGACCAAAGTAACAATAACGGAGACGTTGGTTGTGGATTTGCAAAAAAGAAGAACCGTCACAGAAATTTGCGCAAGTTGACAACATTTTATGGACGGAATTATGTTGGCAGATTATGAGATTTCCAGATTTTAATGTCATTGACATTCTAAAGTTTAACTGCCAGCAACCAGCAACCAGTAACTAGCAACCAACAACTGACAAACAACTGACTGACTGACGACTTGTTTTCTTGATATGATCTAGAAATATTAGAAGACGGAAATTTTAACAAAAACTACTAAAAAGTTTTGATTAAGCCAAAATTATTGAATGGTATTATGATTTTCGTTTCGGTACGTGATTTTGTTTAGGGAAATTCAAATTCTATTCTTACTTACTTACTTACATATATACATACTAACTTACATACAGCATAGACAAATTTAACAAAGTATTTAAGTGCTTTAAACATTTGCTTTTGCTTTAAAGTTGACCTTATTTTATACTTTACGTTTGTATAAACATCATTATTTTAAATTGCAATCATTAATAATAAATTAAATTCTGCAGTTAGTTAGAGACTTCGTTGTAAACAGACTAAAGCATACGAGAATTCATTTTGTATGGATTAAGAACACTACTACTGATGTGGGCAACATTTCAAGATTTAAGTAGTGCCTTTCACTTTAAAAAATACTTTTTAAATAAAATGAAGTCATTCAGTCCCATTGATGTGATATATTTGCTTTAGTAAAAGTGATAATATTATTAAAGCGAAATACTACCTGACTTGAAAGAAAAACTTCTTTCCAATTAGAACTAGACTTGTTTTTTAATAGGCTATAATAAATGTGCATACGTATCTATAAAATAATTAATTCGTTTTTATAAAGGAATTTTAGTCTTAAATGACTCTCTCCGCACGGGGAGGTACGCAGATCTTAGATCAATCACTTAATAATCATAAAGCTTATAGGCAATACATAAATTAGTCAATGAGATGGGTGGGACCCTGCAGTACCCCCAGCTATCAAAGAGTAAAAGTGCCTAGTTGCGCTGACTCGAAAAAAGGATCAACATACACACATACATACATACAAATGATAACAAATATTTTGATGTTGTTTGTTAAACACGCCATATCGAGGACTTTAACGGGTTTATATATGTTGATCGTGAGAATCGCTAACAATCCACAACATAGTATCCATATTTCAAAATAAAATATGAATAAATTTTATAGTTGTTTTTGAGCTAGTAACTGTCAAAGTAAAGAAATTCGACTCAACTTACAAAATAACTTCGAATATAGAGTAATGTTTTTATTTATCTATATAAAATACAAATATGTGTATATTATCTTTATGTTTTGTTTATAACTGAATATAAATTTTTTGATAATATTAAAATGATTACAAATTCAACTTAGAGTTCTGTCGTGTTTCACCATTTGCCCACATCTGTGGAGAAATTATTCAGTGGTGGCAGTTATAAATAATATCAAGTGCTCTACAATTTATATGGTTCATATCCGTTAACTTCGAGTAATTTGTTTATGACTTTTGAATTATTGATTTATTTTCCAGTTTTAAATTTGTATGTTCGAAAATAATTGCATTTGTGCATTCGGTTTATTAAAATTTGAAATAAGAACAATTCATAATATATACTTACTGCATTTAAACACTAGTTCTATAGTTACTAATTATCCTCTTTAAGTCAATTGAAAATATTCCAAATTATCTTTAACAGTGCAATTGTCTTCTGAGCAGTTATCAATAAATATGTCTGCCGTACTTATAAAATATTAATTTTAATTTAATTTTTTTTTTTTTGTCATACACGTATAAGTCTGCTCTTCACATTTTGATAAATGCTTTATTAATTAAAATTTTTTACTAATTTTTTTTCTATTTTGTTCTCTTTTCAGGTAATGAAAAAACAACATTGAAATAAATTTTTATGCAGTTTCAGTTGCATTTGCAGTTGCATTTGCATTATACAAAAACAAAAATATCTCGAATAAAGTGAGTACTTAAAAAACATATTAAAAAGTTGGTTAATGCAAACGATTTTTATTTGGTTTAGTTTGAAACTTTGTTTAATTTGTTAACGCACTCGTTATATGCGCCGCCATGACAAAAGTGTAAATTAAAATGTTTTAATTTTAACAAATAAAAAAACAAAAAAGAGTTCTTAAAAACACATATATAATATATTACATTCATGATACTTTCTCTGGTCTCTTGAAATACGTTGGTAATTTGCAATTTTATTCCCACGCATAAACCATAAACCATTGCAGCACACATCCGACACCTCTTAATGTAATTTTATATCAGTTTTTTCGTCCTGTTTCACTGTCTCCATAATTAAAATCAGCCTCAGTGGCATTAAATACTTTCAGTAAGACAGGAAAAAAATGTTTAAATATTCCGGCGTTTGGAACAAAGTTGCAAAGTTTGTATGACACTTGAAAACGGGGGTTTATGCACGTTCATTCTAGCCGCCACACACGTTCACCACAGCGCACATGGGTTTGCTTAAAGTTTTTCAGGCATTCGCAACAAAAAATTGTCAAAGAAAAAGTACTGAAAAAGTACTGAAAAAGAGTTTCCGTGTGTACAATAAATCTGAGTTTAATGAACTTTTTAGAGTTTAATAACGCAACACTTAACTTTAGCATTTCTTCTCCTCTTTAGTTTTACAATACCTTTTTTTTGTTATGCTCTTCACATTTATTTTCTTCGGCGCTTCTTTAGTCGATTAAATGATAGATGGGCTTTGTTATACGTTTTTGATTAATGTACAATATGTCAAAATATTACAAAATGAAGTAGCGTAGAGTTCTATATATGAGTTAAGTAATATTAGTCATGGAGAAGATTTATAAAACTTACTTCACATATTGTTTTTTACATACATTTTGTATGAAATACATAAAGACATCCCTTCTCAGTAGGACAGACCTGAAATGTCTGTATCTTAAAAAATATATAATAGTGAAGAAACATTAGATAATGGCTTCTCATATGGTAGGGACATGTGTATGTCCAAGTAGACATGAACAATAATTGTAAACGGCTTCCCGACTGTTTAGACTGTTTGTAAAAAGATAAGACTTATTGTCACGGGTGTATATAAGGGGATATATAGGCGATGTTCTTTTTAGAAAAGTTTTGATGAAAATTTAATAGTGAAGAAACATCAGATAATGGCTTCTCATGTGGTAAGGACATGTGTATGTCCAAGTAGACATGAACAATAATTGAAAACAGCTTTCCGATTTTAATGTTTTTTTAGTTTAGAAAACAGTATAATAATAATAATTAAATGAAAGTTCTTTTATTATTTCAATGGAACAACTTTTTGTTGTAAAGAACAAAATTGTTTCTTACCCCCTTCTCCTCAGCTTCCTGGTTGCACTAATATGTGTCTTCAGGCTTGATCTAAATCGGGAAGAAAATGTGGTGTCTGGAGTTCCTATCTCAGTCTAATATTCGGAAAACTTTAATGAGGTATTAAGGAACAAAATTGTTCTTAACTCCCTTCTGCTTTTTGCTTACACACGCTATTAGTCATGTTTGTAGTAAGTGTCCGGTTTTGATCCGAACCAGGGAGAAAATATTACGTCAGTAGTTCTTTTTTATTAGAAAAGCTTTTATGCGGAACCAGGGAGAAAATATTAGGTCAGTGGTTCTTATCTCAGTGTGGTATAACAAAAGCTTTAATGAGGGACAGTCTCGTTCTCATTTGAAAGAATGGATATCTTTTATTCTGTTGTAGACAGTTCTTATATATGGTCATAGTGCACCACTGAAATGAAAGTTCCGAAATTTTTTATTTTCTAATATATTATATCAATTATAATGTATAAATATATGGTATTGCTGTTGTTAGCCATGTATTTTTTTTTATTGTTTTAAAAGCAAGGTTCATTTTAGATATCATAGCTGAATTATTGTTGAATACATAGTTAATTCATTGTTTTGAAGTTGATATTCTTTTTGAACCTTTGAATCCATATCCTCAATCCAATTTACTAGGTTTTTTGAATTGGCGCGCCAGTGTTAGGGTTAAGATAATGCCATATATTAAACGACAATGATTCATGATTAACAATAGAGTTTTTCAATGCGCTTCTAGAACGTCGAAACTCCATTATACGGGTATTAACAAAAAAATTTCTTTAAAATCTATTGATAGTTAAGTTCTCTGAACTATTTTAATATTGTATTTTATTTAATATAATAATATTTCTACAATTTGTCTACATATGTACTTTTTCAGATTTATATTACTGCAAATTTAAATACATATAAAAAACCACGTCAATTGATGATTTCTTTTCAATCGAATGAATTAGTTCACCTCTTTTTTTTCTGTTCTTAATTTTTAAAAGTTCTATTTACATAAATTATTCAATAATTTCAGTTTTTAATTCGAATTTGCCTTTTAAACAAGGAAATTAAAACACAATGAAGCAAATACTATTTCCGTTTTTGGAATTTAGTTATCATAAAATGCCTCCATACAGTCTGAGGTTACTTAAAGTTATTAGGCAAATTATTTTTTTAATCTAGCTTTTTAAAAATTTTTTTAAATAAAAATAAACCAAACAAAAAATATAATTAGTCATTATTTCAGAAACATTTTAAATTTATTTTTTATTTCGTCATTGTGCTCAATTTGATTTGATTTTTATTGCTTCTTTGTGTTTAATTAAGAAATATATTATTAAAAATTTACATCTACAAAAAAGACGACTGTTGTTAACCACTGTGTATATACATATATAAATTATTATACTTTTCAAATTTAATTAACTTTAAACGCTTGTCGTGTCATCAGACACTTGAGTAAATTGCTGTCTATCTATCAAGAAGTATTGTAAAACCTCAAGTGGTTCACAATTATGATTAAACTACCATATTATATACATAGAAACATTTCTGAAGTGTTGATTTTGATGTGGAAATATCTCAAAATGTTTAAATTGAGACACAATATATTTTTAAGAATACAGTAATAAAAATATGTATTTAAAAAAATTAATGTATTCAAAAAACTAATGCCCCGGGTGAGGCTCGAACTCACGACCTTAAGATTATGAGACTTACGCGCTGCCTACTGCGCCACCGAGGCTATATGTAGATAAGCGATGACAATAATTCTATAATAAAATTGAAACACTTTTCTTTCGATAATTTAAAAATTAAATTGGATATAATCTTTATGATATCAAAAAAGTATTTATTTTATAATCAATAAAATCATATAAAAATTTTATAATTTTTATATGAGTTTAAAAAACAATAGGTTCAAGTTTTATTAATATGTGCATTTTTATAATATTATATGTTTTTTAAATTGCATTATAATTATTATTATTTATATCACGCGAATATTTTCCTTTCTATTCATTTTTATTGCATATATAAAAAATATTTATTACAAAATTAAAATTAAATTTTATTTGTATATAAAATAATTGATTCTACTTTTCTTAATAGGCTAATTGTATGAAAGAAAAATACATATTAGAAAACCAGAATTTTTGTTATCGATATCGTAAAGTAATTTGATGTCAATAGACTTTTCAATTGCGAACCCATAACTTTATATATATACATTATTAAAGGTATGAATAAGAATGGACTGTCACATTGCTATATACATCAAAACAAAAATCCTTTTTTTTTTGTCATAAAATATAATATATTTTTATATTGATTCATACTTATCTGCAAAATATGTAAATATTTACATTTGGAAAAATGAATATTAAAGTATAAAGTATTGTTATGTATATATACCTGTATGCGCTTGTAAGAATGCAAGTATGTACCAAGTAAACTTAATAAAAAATGAATCATTGCTATTATTTTAACTGTTTTTAATAGGTATATGCGTGCATTTAATTTAATTTTTTAACTTAATTTTTTAATATAATTTTTTATTAAGAACTTTCTAGAATTTCGAAGAATACCTCGCAAAGAAGTAAATGAACTCTATTTTGCAAAATTTCTTTACATAATTTATTAATGAATTATTATTATTTTAATTTAGTTTTAATTTATTTTATTTAACAAACTATACTAATTTCCAATGACTGCCTTTATAGCTTTAATAAATAATCTTGCATTTATTTTTAAAATCCCGTCGCTGCAAAGTTCAACAACATATTTTTATGTTTAAATAATATTAAGAACTTATAGTCACGATAGTTGTGTTTTTTACATTTCATGTTGTAATGGTAGTAATAAAGTAAGACCCAGGTGTAGTTTTTCTCAAACCAAACAAAAGTATAATAATCATCAACATAAAATAAATCTAATATAATTAAGAGATGTTTTCTTGTCTTTGTTTTTTTTTTTAGTAAGGAAAATTGGTTTTTTTTGCAGTACCGTGAAAAAATAAAATAATTTTATTGATGTAATTATCTCTTATGTTTCAGGGATTTAGAAAATTTGGATACAATAAAAAAATTTACTACTATAAGTGACATTTTATTGTATCGTTGAATTTTACTTAACATACATATAAAACTAAAAGAATATTATCATTATTTCATTAACAATACAATCTATGTTTTAAAAAATATAAGTCAATTTATTTAAATTTACTTATTTATTTATATAAACTATTTATCAGCTAGAAATTGCACAAAGCCAGGCTCTGAGAAGACTTTTTAAGGCACCATACATTAGGATGAATGACTGACTTACCAACACCACGTTATTGAATCTCAAAATGGTTACAGGCTCCTCGGGGAGGTATGCAGATCTGAGGTCAATTATTGCTTAGTCTGATGAAGTGAGAAACAATAATCTAGTCAAGGTGTAAAGAGGGGATTTGAAAATATCTCGAGTTAAGAAACAGTAAAAGTGCTTAAGTGCACTGGCTCAAAACAGCTTCAACATAATAATAATTCAACATAAAATTAAAATATATGTACTTAGAGAGTAATTACTATATGTATTACAATTTTTTTATTGAGAGCAGTATAACTAATCAGGAAAATAACAATTATCATTCTCTAAGTTCATAACCCTTCTATTCTCATAAGATCCATTGAGTAAACTAACTGAAAGTCAAGACGCAGTTTTTATGGTATTTTTGGGAATATATTTATATCTTCTCTATAACTCACAAAATACTAATAATTTTTTTAAAATTTTAGTTTTTTATATGTCGTGATGCGTTAAACGTACATCTAAATGTTACATTCATATAGGCTTTAGTACCGCTTTGTAAACAGGTATTTTACTTTCAGCACTGCGCTAAGATTAATGCCGAAGTAATTAATATCAATTTTTGATTTTTATATTAAGTTTCATTTTATTCCATGCCTCTTTCTTTATGGTACAATAATCTGAAGCGTGAGATCTCTAAAATGTGATTACCTGCTTTGTTTTGGCTTAACCTTAATGTTCTAATTTTTAAATCTATTTCCGATTGCATGTAATTCGGTTTGGATATAAAATACGTTTCTCGTTCAGGTTTAAAAATTACTCTCTAAATTATCATTGAGCTTCTGATGCAACACTGCTGACTATTTCTATTTAAATAAAGTATTTTCCTCAGAAACCAATATTAGACACTTTTGTAAAATGGTTGTTAAAACATGTAATCAAATTTTTTGTGAGTTCCCGAATACGAGTATCAGCAGACTTGGGAACATGATCGTTGCGTTATATTATAATATATATATTATAATATATAATAAAAATATATAATAAAAATGGATTATAACAAAACCGTCCAATATGCTTAAGTGCATTAAAAGTATAAAATTTGATTAAGACGACTTAGATTAGCATAATATACCTAATAATAATAATCAAGTGAAAGCCATGGTCGCATTAGCAGAGTATATGAAGGATGGTTCCAATACGAATACATGAAAGAATATATAAAATAAAATATAATAATATGATTACTTTATAAAAAACTAATAATTCAAATTCAAATAATTACTGTTCATAAGTAGTCCGCAAAACCCGGTCTGTATTCAGTGTAAGTTTTTTTTTTGTTTTGAGTTTTATATAGTAAGGGCAATCCTATAACATTTTCGCTATTTGTTGTGAGATCGTCGTTACTTACTTAAATTTTAATACTTAAAGAAGATATTTAAATAACTATTAATTTAAATTTGCATAAAATAGTTAATGTGTGAAGGTTTTCATTTAAAAAACTTTAATATTATATTTAAACGCTTAATCGCCCAGCTTTGACCATGAGTAACCTTGTTCTTTGCAATTTTATTCCTCCTCATAGTCGTCGAAATGTTGCTGTCATGACACTTTATAGACAATTTTTATAAATTTAATGAAATAAAATGTAAAGTAACTTTGCGTTTTATTTTTTGAATGTTTGCATTTTTTCTAAAATTTGCTGTGTACTTAAAAACACTAACTTTGACATTACAAAATGCTTGCCACAATAAAAGCAGCTGCTCATTGAAGTCAATTTTAGTTATAAAACTTAAACGGACATTTCGTCATAATGACTAATGCAATTTATTTTCAGTTGAACATATTTTTTGTTCCATTAAAAAATAAAATCTTCTGTGGGAATATAAAATACAAAAAATTGCAAAAAAAAATTATTATATTTTTCTGTCTTTTATTAAAATCTTTAAAAAGTGTTAACTTTTATTTTTTCCAATATCTTATGCAACAAACTTTAAACATTATTTATTGTGCAATTTTGCATCAATGAGGAACTACAAACAGTTGTGCTGGACAGTTGTATATTTTTAATTATTGCAGGCAAATACATAGTTTGGGGTGCGCCTGTAGAGAGCAACTGAACACGATTTGTTAATTTTAATTGTTAAACTATAGTAAAAAATTCAAATTTGCATAAAATATTTATGAAATTATTAGATTTCATTTAATAGAAATAATTTTGTCTTAGAATGTCGTGGTTTTGAAGCAGAGAAGTAAGAGTATCTGTAAACATAAGTTTACAAAAAAGGTTGACATAAGTTGAATCGATTGGCACCACGATGCCATGCTTGTACTTTCGAGTCTTTACTAAAACCAGTTTGAGATGTGATAAATGGGGTAGTATTTTTTCGTATATAATAACTTTCGAGTTACCAATTAACATTAAGCTAAATAGCGTAGTAGTGCCATTGAGCATGTAAGTGAATCGTTTCTGAACCCAGTCAGTTTTAAACCGGAAGCTTGGACTTTTAAGTTGTAGTAGTGCGTTCTAGTGCCAATGAGCATGTCATTAAATCGTTTCTGAAGCCAGTCAGTTTTAAACCGTAAGCTTCGATTTAACCGCACTGTAAATCTCATTATCCTATGACAGTTAAAAGTAAATGTGAGATCTTCACTTCCGCATACTTCCACAAAGTATGTTTTGAATATTTTGGGCTTTTTTACTGTTGACACTTGTTAATATATATTTCAAAGTCTTAATATTGTAATTCTATATTTTTATTTGTGTCGCTTCCAAACGTTTATCCATCAGCAGTTTTTTTTAATACAGATATGTTGAATATTATTTAGGATATAATGTTCTATGCTTTTTTTTATTATTACAACTACTCAGATTTCCGTCATAACTACTTGCTTCCTTTATTTTGAAATATTTTATATTTATTTATATTATTAAGGGCATTAAGTACACGCTTTTTATTGCACTATCTTAAAAACTAACTTAAAAGCTAACAATATATTCTTTCAAGTATAATTTATTTAGAAATTATAAAAATTAGAAAATAAAACACAATTTTAGTGTTAAAATGTTAGTGTACTTCAAATTATAAATTATATAATGATACGGAAGTATAGAAAATTAACATTGAATTTAAAAGAAAAATAATATATTATATAAAAATAATATATAACTTATTTAGTTCAGTTAACAATAACTTTTTAAAAACTCTAAAATTACATGCATTTCGGGTTTAGCTTGGCAGAGCGTTCCATAGTCGGACTGAATGAATAAAGAAAATCCTAGTGGTAGCAACAAAACTAAATCTTGGAATTATGAAAAGCAGAGATCTGGTACTCCGGATATTTAGTAGTTTTCAAAATAAACAGAAATAAGCAGATTTGAATATTTAAATACTGCTCAATGTCACAACCCAGAATAGAGTTCCTATAAACTGTTAGATGATTAAAACGTTTAAGGCCATAGACGTATCTAGTACTGTAGTTCACTACAGTTCTCAATTTAGCAAGAGACTCGCAATCAAGTTTAGAGTACATTAACGCGGCATAAGTAATTATAGGCATTATCAGTTGTTTGACCAATAAACCACGCACATCGACTGCTGTATACTTAGTAGATAAATTCAAATATCTGAGGCAAATAAATAATTTAATAGTATTAATATATAAATAGTATAAATATTATAAATAGTAAAAATATTAGTACTATACTTTTATCATAAATACAATTTATTTATAATTATTTAATAACATTTTCACACCTAACTCTGTATTTAAGGCTTTGATTGCTATTTTGTACTTAAAGTAAATGAAATCAAATTGCGAATGTAATTTTCAATTTCCCTAATTGAAGTTGATTAACACTTTAAAAATTGCTTTATTTTAGTGTAGCAATTTTGTGACTAATTAAACAATTAAACAAATTACTGTTTTGCAAAATTGTCGCAAGACTAACTGAATTTTCACTTTTTAAACTTAACTTCGCGGTAAATTAATTAACTCTAAGTGAAGAATTTATCTGCAAACAAATGTGTTTTAGCACTGATACACTGAAAAAAAGTTGCAATGATGCGCTTGGGCAGTAAAGCGTGTTAAGTAACAGTTACTTTTTATGGACAACATTGTCACCAACAAAAAATAGAAAAAAAAAACTATAAAAAATTACTGCAATAGTAAACAATAAAAAACAACAAAAGTATCAATTGCATATATGGAAAAAAAATTTTTAATTAAAATTTAATAAAAAAAAATCAATTTCTCAGCAAATATCAAAATATCTACTTGAAGTGCAACTAATTGACCCAGTTTTTGTGTATATTTGGTATTAATACCAACTAATAAGCTCCTGCATTTGCCACAATTTTATTATGGTATAAATCCTCATTTGTGCGATACACTGCAACTATAATCTCAGTTTGAGCGAGAAGTATTCATTTTGTGCGACCAGATACTTGAAAATTTCAACACAGCATAAAGTGCACACGTTTAGCAGCTGCAAGAACGTATAGATATATTTGTGCTCAATAGTGAAACGGCTCCAGTATTGCCTCATAGCCTCATAGATTTCCAAACAGATAAGTGCTGGTATCTTTGTTGATAAAATTGTAAGGTATTCTCAAATGTATTTTTTTTTTGTTTTTGTTCTTGATTGGAGTATCTTTACGATTTCAACGATTTTTGTGTTTCGTTGTAATTCTGAGAACTCAAATATGTTCAATGTACAACTAAATTGAAATATGTGTGAACAATTTTCCAAAATCACTAGTAAAAAAAATATTGGCTTTCATGTTGTTCTTGTAGGACTGAAAGTTCTAAAAATAGTTTTAAGAAATCGTTTTTGTTTTCGTCTAACAAGTGTTGCCATATAAACATTTATTAAATAAAAGTTTTTTTTTTTTTTGCTGTAATGATATAAAGTCACGTGTTTTAATATTTTTATTTCGTTTACTATTTACGCTGATTATGTCTTATAAACATGATATTGCATGCATTCCAAATCAAGCATTTTACACCCACCATGTGACATATACAAAAATAAGTAATGCTTCCAAACATTTATGGGAGCTGCAATATTAATTATGCATTCCAATTTCTAAATCCATGGCAAACATTTACTTTTCTCTTTGAATTTGGGACTTCAGTGCGTGACGTGTCTTCTACATGTTGTTTATCAAACGTGCCCTCCTATCCATATATGTATGCAGGTACATACAAGTATAGCTAATACCATATATCAACGCATATCTGTTGACGACATTGAGAAATTTATTATAATTATCAAATAATTTTGTGGTTTTCGTGGTTATCACTTTATATGAGAAAGTTTCTTGCTCAACAATATTAAGTTAATAAGTTAATAATTAAGCAGTTGAATTATTAACTCATATAGCTCGACATATTTATTACAGTAAAAAAGTAATCAAAGTAATCAAAACTCTTTGGAATTATGTACTAAATTTTATTTTGATTTATGCAAAAATTTAGCAATGAATGATAAACATTTTAATTTTGGATTATAACATAATTTATTATACTAAATAATATTTACGACATTTATTATAGAATAAACATTATTATGAGATAAATGTTTGATTTAAGAAATTGTAAATTAAGTGATATTATTTGTTTAATATTAAATTTCAGTCAAGACCTGTCATTTTGCCGTACGTTGTCGGGTTGAAACACAACACTTTTGCTTTGAATCAATACCATAGTCTTTTTTTTCACATTCTTCCCTGAATTCCCTGAAGATTATTTACTCGTAACAGATGAAATCAAAATTGTATTTGGTGGGATTGCTGGCCCATTTCGATTTCGACACTTTTTGATATCTTTATCGGTTAACATTGAAAGTGTTTCTAAAGAGGTTTTCTTCCAATTTCGTCAGTTCCCCATGCACTAAATGAAAATCGATTAAAATCAATACTGTGGTTAATCTTCCGTTCCTTAACAATATTCTGATTGTACCCATGCTGGTCATATTAAATCGTATACATCGTTTCGTCCATTGTTTTCGCCATAAAGCTACTAAAAAAACCACCATATCCAAATTTTCAGAATGAAGGTTATGTTAGGTTGAGAGGGTGTTTGCTGATATAGTTGCAAGCGCTGCTATTCGGAGATATCTCTTGCCTATTGTGTTACCCACAAAGTGGCTAGAGAGAGAGGCTTTCCAAATAAAAACTAACAAGCTTTTTCTTTTATATATTAAGTTATTTTCAAAAAAGAACACGTTAAGTAACTACTCCAAAGAAAAAACTTAGAAATTATCTTTTAAAATTGTATCTGGCACAAATTGCTTTATGTTTTTTTTTTTATTAGTAATCACATATCTACTACGCCCAGTTTTCAATAATGTAGAACTAAAAGATATGAGGTCGTTAGTGCTTAAATAACTGTAACATCTTAATTTCATCTTTACACTTGAGTATCTTAGTTAATACATTTGGTTATAAATTAGCAATATTTCAGCATCTTTTACTATATACGCTAGAGATACGTTTTATATGTATCTTTATATATAAAATCATTATTTTTGAAATTAGATATATGTGACCTGATATTATGAATGCTTTATATGTAATTAATATTTTTTTTATATATATAATTGTAAAATAATGTCAGTCATCTAAGCATTATTATTAGGAATTATGTTTGCCCACCTTTACACATATATAATATTTCCTCTTTTAAGTTCAGTTACCTTTCACTGCTTTTTTACGAACTATTTTATTTTGTATCTTATAAAATGCATCTAAAAAATTAAGTTTTATATTTCATTACGAAATGTGTAACACAATCAACGTTTGCTTCGTCATCATCGTCATAGTTATAAGCGTCATATAGTCATCGTCATCAGCATCATCATCTTCTACATTTATACATTTATCATTATCAACTACAACAGCACCAGAACCAGCAACAGCACAGCAGCAGCACAACACAGCAACATAAAATTTTGTTGGCAACATAGTTGACAGTTTGTTCTGCCATGCAAGCAAGTAGCGCCCTAGCCACCCACTTATTTTCTGGTATACGCTCGCATTAGCAATGTTCTGATTGCACAATACTGTACTGTGTACTGTGTACTGTGCACTCTAGAGATAGCCTATAAATATATAACGACAAACGGCAATGTTATGTTCGTCAGACTGAACAACAGTAACACGTTATGCTGTTACAGCAATCGTTGGATTTAGATACTGGCTCTGCTGCCATATACAATGCATATATTTGTGTGTGGGTTGCTATCAGAACTCCTTTTACACCTTATTTTTTGTTTATTTTTGTATCTGGATTTGTATGCTTGTGTATTTATATGCACTTAATTTTGTATGTCAAACTGTATTCTATTCAATATCCACTTTAACTGAATTCATTTCCTGTTGTATCCACTTGACCAACTGTTTGTGCGTTTGTAGACGAAACATTTTATATACTTTTTTACCTACTATGCAGTCGTACGTTGAACTGTATTTTTATCAATTTTATGCGGTTGGCTTCTTTATATTTTATTTTAAATAATATTACAATTTTCAGACTTTAAATTTTAAATATTTTTATTTTTAATTTTAATTGTAAATATTTAAATTATTAAAGCACAGAACGTGCACATGGTATCTCTGATGGTATATGATTGCCTTCATAATTTAGTTATAGCGTGGATCCCAGGCTATGAAGGTAATGAATTGGCAAATTATATAGCAAAGAGACGAGCAAATATGGATTTAATTGGTTCAGTAAGTCCTGTGGACTAACAAAAAGCCATTTGAATGACGTATTCAGAAAATCGGACGAAAAGAAATTTAAATTAAAAATTTATTAGCTTAATAGTGTGGGTCAAAACCATTTATCATATTGATGTATAAAATAATATATGAAATGATGAAATATAAGTACTGATTTATTTATTCCATTTCTTTAGTTTAAAATATACATTTTGCTTGATATTTTATTGCGGCGTATGCGCCTAAATAAATACTAATTTACAGTGAGGTGATTTACCATAATAAATTTTTGTTGCGGCATATGTGCCTAAATAAATACTAATTGCAATGAGATCATTACCATAAAAAATAATTTGTTATGGCGTATCTGCCTAAATAAATAGCATAAGATAATTAAGTAGGTTCTTGATTAAACATCTAAATTACTTTAATTAATCTCTAAACTTATTAGTTGTTCATACTTGAACTATTAATTAAGGTACTATCGTTAACTATCGAATCTTGTTAAATTGCTTTAATATGTCTTTTTTGTGAAATGAAAATCGAAAACTTAGAACAGTTTTTTATGAATATCTAGCTGTTGGTAGATAAAGGCTTTACCATTAAGTTTGTATTGTTATGTCCCCAAACTGTCAAAGTATAATAGATCTATTTGCATTGCACTATGGTTCTAGAGTTTGATAAAAATAATGAAAATCTTGATGCTCTTATTGGTTTTTTGTATAACTCTTTTTGTAGATCTTATGAAATCAAGATAAGATCTACAAAATCTTATGTACATATATCTATTATTTTCTGCTTGTACAAGCCACAACATATTGAGATACGTTTTAGGTTTCGTTTCATATTCGTACTTTTTTTTTCTACTATATTCGTTAAATAACTAATTATTCGATATAACGAATGTATAATTGGTTATATATATAAATTAGAAAGAAACTACAATCTCTACCGTTATACATATTATTTATTAATAACGTGAAGTTTAAGTTTTTTTTAAAAAAAAGCTTAGGGTATTTTAATCATAATGCATAGTAAAGATCCAATGGTTTAATGGATCTTATATGGTTATTTTTCATTTTCCTGAAAATAATAATATAAATTCTACTTATATATAATTAAAATTTATGTAACTTGTTTTTATCAAAAATTATTTTATGTAATATCAGACATAACTTAACTTACCTGTCATAATATTTGCTAAAATGCTCTAATATTTTGATATCTTATTAGTTGTTATTTTTTTTTTTTTTTATATTTATCAACATTTTGGGTAAATTCAATTTGTGACAATATTCCACAAAATCTCTTATTTATATATTTCACGTCAATTTTATGTTACATCCTGTACATTAAAGTGACATTAATTCCATTTACGATTTTCATGTTTTCTGTCTCTGGTGTTTTCTGGTTGAAAGCATTCATGCAGTACTGCTGTGTCACTGTCATTTATAATTTCTATCAACAACTCAAATGTGAAAATATAATTTATTTTAGGTTTTAACTTTTTATTTTATCAATCCAAATTAAGTCAACAATTAAAAGCATTTGTTCGGCTTATATAAGCAGTTTATTGGTTCAAAACCTCTTCAATTTTAATTATTTGTAAATATGATTAGTTAAACTTATAGTATATAGCGTGAGTTTTTAAGACCCCAAGTAATGTTTTGTGACATGAATGACAAAAGATGATTTTGATCAATAAACTCTTACGGAAATATCTTAGAAATATCATTTTGCAACTTAATTTATGTATATCTTGTTGGATATATATTTTTTTATATCTTTTTGTGACACTGAAGTTGTTGACATGTTTGCATAGATCAATGATTGATCTACTGGCCCTAAATCAAACGATCTAAGAATCAACATTTCTTAGATCCCTTATTAAAACTAGATATAGATAATAATTAGTAACTATGACATAAACTTAACTTCATTTTTAATGACATATATTTTTGGCAGGGAGATTTAATAAACTTATGTTATACTTTATATTAATATTTGAACATTAAAAATAATGTTAAAAAATTATATATATTTTTTTTTATTGAACATGTTGGAAAACTCTGTCAAATATGTGAAGAATCAATTTTTACAGTCTATATCACAGGAACCTTACAAGATAGAAAAGAACTAATAATAACTCTTGAGTTTTCCTTTTCAAAATCTATACATATTTTAACAATAATAGATGTACAGAAAGCAATTCAGATCTGCGATCACTAATCGATGAGATTATAGCATCATACCAGTATGACTCAAGAGTGCAAGCGTATATTTACACTAGCTTCAGTAATACGAACATAAGCAAATAAAATTAAATGAAAACTTTAAATATTCTGAACTCATAGTTTTGCGGTAGGATTTTAACGAGAGTTAATAATACTATATTATTATTATTATTAAAGAAAAGCAAAATGATTGGAGACCTATAACATCTATTGTGATATCCTTCGAGAAAGTTTTCTTATCTAAACCGGACATATAGATTAGTGCAATTGATTAACATTACAATATCTTTGGGCTTCCAGACTTCTTTTCATACAACGACAGTCTGATTTAAGTGGCAGACTTGTTTTCTGACATATGCATGTCAAATAAAGATGTGGATCACAGCTCACTTTAGATTTGATATAAATTGAAGACTAAACGTAAAATTCGATTAAGAAAACGTTTTTTTCGGAAAGAAAAAAGAAAAATTTTCTTGTAACATTAATTAAAATAAAAATAAATGAAAAATAGTGTTTAATTAAAAATCATAAGTTTGTGAATTATAATTACGAATGGTATGATATGACATGAATAAAGTTATAAATCAATTGAACTCGTCTGTGTGTCTTAGCCGTTTCTAAGTACTTTCAATTTACGAAATGACCCAGAATCTAACCAACTATAAATAAGATACGAAAAACAATCATATAAATAATTTATACGACATAAGCCATAGCCATTGTTGCCATACCCAATGTTGAAGAACCATGAATCATTAAAAATTTGTCCCGCACTTGCTGCAATTTATGATTCACACATGCAATTCTCTTGCTCAGACCATAAAAAAACCGCAAAATTTTGCATTTAAATTGGCAGTCTTCTAGTCTCCCGTTTGCTAGTTGTAAAATTAAAGTTTAATGAAATGAATACGGTTCTTTGCCCTGCAGTTTTATGTTCTACAAATGCATTGCCTATCTATTAGTTATATGTTTGAACTGCATATATTTCGAGTGCTATTGATTATAGCCATAAAGCTATTATTAAACATATAAGTAAATTTAGGTTTTTTCATGTAGTTTTTATCTATAAATAAACAGAATGTTTACTTATTCGGTAGCTTTGTTTGATTTTATTTTACGGTTTAAATGTTATTTTCTACAAAAGCTTGTTCTCGTAAATCGTATTTGCATGCAAATAAAAACTCTTGTATAATTTGTCTATGCAAACATAGCTTTTTTGCACTGTCAATTTGTATCTGATGTTCTGTGTCTGCAATTGTAAAATTTTGCCATTGCACTTAGGTTGAAGTTTTACCTCGGAATTATGCTCTGCAATATGTTGTTGAAAGTGCACAGTTTATGCATTTTTAATTGCAATTTCAATTAAATATTTCGAAGTTTTTTCTTTAAGCAACAGTTTGCTTCATGAGTGCAATTACTCTCTGAAAAAATTGCTGTATTTAGCCAAGCGTAATAAAAATGAATTAATTTTTAATAATTAATCAAAATATTGCATTTATTTTTAATTTATAATTTTTTTACAATTATACTAAATTCAAAATAAATAAAAAGTATATATATTTTAAATTTTTTAATAAAAATTTTAGGTTTTCTTTTATTTTAAGTTTTATTTTATTTTAAGTTTTATGATTATTTTGTATTTTAAGTTTTTACATTAAATTTATTCTATTGTAAATATTCTTAAATGCAACTTTACCTTTAATACATCAATTTTAATTTTAATTTATTAATTTATTGCTATACAAATATTAATAGATATATATCATAACTTCAGTTATGTAATATAATTAATATAATTATATTATATATAATGTATATAATGTAGTATAATTAATATAAGAAATAGCGTTCTTATAATTCAACATTAACGTATTACAGGGTGTACGTTTTCAAGTGAGCACCACATAAAACTAAGATCATGTGCTGGCAACCTTTTTTACTTTCTGGCTAAGACAAAAAAATGGAAATCGCATGTACTCTATTGGATCCCAAATGGCGATATCAAATGGAAATTTACTGCTATAAATAGAAAAACAAATCACTACTCAGAATTATTGAATGTATACATTAGAACCGTTGCTGATCCGAGCTAAACTAAGTGGGGTAATTGTATAAATTTCGAGACATCGAACCAATTTTATTTTGCTCGTATGAGCAACACATGAGTAGAAAGATTCATTTTTATCTTTTGATAAAACCTTTAATGGTTTTGCATGCAAAATAGTATAATTATAGAAATTGGCTTAAAAAGATCAATGCCAATAGGATTAAAATGAGTGTGAGCAAGAAATTTATTTTTCTCTAATAACTAAGAGTGATTTTCAATCTTCGTCTTTACTTTTTTTTATTTGATGGAAATAGTAAACAATAACTTTTTTAAAACAATAACAGAACTATTTAGCATAACAAAGATATATAAATTTGTGTGTAAACAAAGCTTAAGTGCATATATTTTAAATAAATTATATAAAACCAATGATTGAATATTTATGTGGGTTTGAAATATTTTATATGTAAGTTGATAAATGGTATTCATATGAGCCATACAGTCTGTATATATCTCTGTAATCTGATCACACTAAGGTTGTGCAATTTGAAATTGCTACTGTTGCTCTCGCCGATTGAGGTATTGGTACATTTACTCAGCACCTTGCACTACATATATGCAATATTTAACTAAGCAATTTAATTATCATTAATAAAAACCAATATCCATTTACAATTTAAGCATTAAATGATTTCCTAATGAGTCACAATTATCCATGTTGATTTGGTTTAATTGTAACAAATGCGGGCTTGCCATACTTCAGTTTTAATCAATGTAACAAGATTTGCTTCCCTTTCACTTTGTTCAATAATTTTTAATTAACTTTAATTATGCATGTAATAGTTTATTTTTAGTGCAATCATTTAAGATTTTTGTCTTATGTGGTAAGTCAATTGAAAATATTTGGTTAATTAAAATGAAGCAGTTTTAAAAATACATTAAGACTATGTAATCAGAAATTTGCAGTAGCTGTCGATAGGAAGAAACATATACGTTTAGTACGTAAAATCAGATGGAAATATTGCAAATGACATTTCTTAGTAAATCTGCTACAAATCCCAAGCAATTAAAAAATTTGACGATGGTGATAAATGATTTGACAGACAGTAAGATGATGTACTAGTATCTTAGGAAAACACTACCGACAAATTAGTCTGAGTGAATTGGATTTGCCATTAGTCTAATCTATTCAATCGAACCCAAAATGCACTCACATATATTTGTTTACAATAAAAATTTCAATTAATTGAACTGCATTTATGTGTGAACCACTGGATTAGTGTGTATGTTATACCATTAGGTATCATCTATCTAGAGGTGGTATCTATTTTCAATTACTTCTAACTATGTAGTAACATATTTTTAATTTAATTTAAAGGAATTGTACATGACATAGTTACCTAATTTCATTCCTTGATCTAACTTAAGCAGCTTGCTTAATTGATTGGTTTTTATGCAAATTTTGTGTGGACTTACTTAATTAGTGATCATGTTGTAGCACAATAATAGATCGTTGTGTATTATTGTCACTTCTAATAATAACATAAAGAAAATAAATTAGTGACAAAAATACAGATAAGCATCTTTCTCAAACTAACCCAGTTTGAGATTGTATAAACAATACCATTTTTGATGTCTGGAATACATTACTAGTATATTAATGTACTATTTCTTTTTTATAATCATAAATAATTTAAAATCTAGAAACTTTATATAAAAATGTACTTCTATCTCAATCTATCCCACTACACCTAGATTTTTTGTCTTCATACCCTATTGGAAAAGGGACGTTTCATGACAAGTTACAATTGCAAAGTTGCTTGACTTAGTCTATCGAATCTTAAATATCTAAATATACGCTTCGGATAACATAGATATATGTTATCTCAAATTTTTGCAGGAAAGTTTTTTGTGAACGTACTCTTAATTAAAGACATTACAGTTACAAAAACTCACATACTGTCTCTAATAGTAATAGTAATAGTAATTAGTACGTTAATTGTTTTGTAGCGGTTCTAGACGAAATAAGATCCCTGTTTAGATTTATAGTAGATATCATGATAAGTGCTTGAAACTTCATTCCTAATATGTTTCTCAACTTTCAAAATTGTCGAAACCTCAAATATTTTAAGGGTATTTATAAGGGTATAGCATAAAAGATGTTCCAAGGCTTTATTTTTCCCAGCTCTTTATATTTCTTGTATTTATCACAATCGATAATTTCTGTCTTATATATATGTGTCACTAATAGAATACACTGTGACCCATCAGCATAGTTTTAATAGTATCGCAGTTTTTCCATAAAAGTCCAAACACATTTTGAATGTAGTTTAATACGCGTCACATTGATAGATTGAAAAATCAGAAGAATATGTTAATTCATGATTTCATGAAACCTTTTATTTTCAAAGTAGCAAAAAAATCATAAAATATTTCATATTATTAGATATTAATTAAAAGACCATTTGATTTAGTTCTTAATTAAATTAATAAATTTATGTTCCTAGGTCGCAATCATAAACTCGTTGATATTGGTCACGAATTAATTTTACTCTAAATTTTTTGCGTTTTACTTACTTGCTCACAACCTTTTTATTACTTCGACAATAAAATCTAAAATGAATGTTTCAACTTTTTACAATAATTAATAAAAACAAGATTTATTATAATATAAACATTCTTAAAAACTATAAAGTATCAGAGTTTATTCGTACTTAGTTGAACTTTAACCTTTACTAGATATAATTAAAAATACACACCCAACTATTTCAATATGTAATAAAAATAAGAGAAACACTGAAATTAACATTTTTTAAATAATAAAATATTTGAATATTAATTGCCGAGATACACACCAAAACTAACCAATAAAATGGAATGACAGAAAGGATAACGACCCAATAAACTTAATATCAAGAGCTCATAAAAAGGACACTACAGTAGTGTTTATTTTAGCGCCCGAACTTGTACACTCCTTTAAGCAAATCAAAAGGGAAAAGCAAAACAAAGGAATTTGGATTTCTGGTATCGTGTGTGCGCTTTCCATGTAGATTCTTGAAAGTTCTGAACCATTGTTATAATAACTAAAAGGACATACTTATGTGTCAAACTTGAGTACATTTTGCAAACCTACGTTTCAAAAAGTTTTGTTTACTCAAATTAAAATGTATTCCCTACGATATTGTCGATGCTGTTTTCCTTTTGTTTGCTACTGTATGTACTAGTTTTGGACTACTCGCAAAATGAATACGTATATATATATATAAAGGTTATTGCTGTTTTGTTATCCTTATTTTTTTTTTTTTTGGCGATGAGTGGGGTGCATTGTAAGCATATGTACTATGACCCCTTATTTATTATAGATTGTTGGTCTTGTATTATAATGCTGTAAAGGAAGGAATGTAAGTCACCATGTGATATTCTGTTAATACGATTTTGTTAAATATAAAAAGTTCTTCTTTGCTGAGGGATTTGCTTGCATTCAGTTTAATTTTGGCATACTTTTCTAAAGTACTTTTCTCACGCAAACTCCCGTTACTTTAGTAC
>NC_051846.1:10581230-10590596 GCF_002237135.1 Teleopsis dalmanni
AAGAACGAACATTATACTATTTAAAGTGATCACTGAGTGCAAATGCGAGATATGCTAAGGCTACATATTCTCAAAATATTATATGGTAGCATATTATATGGTAGATAGCAAATTAAGGACCGTAGTTATATCTAAAAATAAATATGTGATATTGGTTCGAGGGTGTGCATAATAAGTAGGAGTATCTCTAAGTGATGTAAGCTTGGGCCACATATTTTCTTTGAATATAACAAGAGTTTTATGTGAGTTTTGTTTAATTATAGATGGAATCACACATAGATATGGCAACTACTCAGTTTTAATTTACGTCATGGATTGATATTTACTTATTATGTGATAATAATTTTTTTTTTAATAATAATTTTGTTTTTAATCGGGCTTCATATTATATGATGAAATATCTTATCATCTTATAAACAGAATCTAGTTGCTGCTTTGATGGGTGAGGATATATACTATATATTTTATAATTTCGAAACCACGGTCTACACATGAATCTAAGTGTTAGTTAAAATTGTATAATACTGCACTTCATGATAACTTATTACAAACTGTACATAAAAACTATATATAATACTATATAATATATATAATACTATATATAATACTATATAATATATATAATACTATGTAATACTATATAATACTGCACTTCATGATGACTTATTCCATACTGTACATAAAAACTCATTGTGCAAATTAATAATGTTTTTTTATTACTGTCACCAATTACTCCAAGTATAACCTCCATCTACAGAAATCCAATTCTTCAATCTCAAATTTGTGTCTTTATATTTTAGTAGGATATTAAATTTCATTGCACATTTGAGTAAAAGTTTTTACATTAAAAAAGTTCATATATCTGCATATTACTGAGATACTTTTACTTGATGATCAATCACACTTTTTTAGAATATATTGAAAATTGAAAATTAAATATATTTACAGTATGATAATATTTTTATAAAAAATAATTAAAATAAGTTAAGTTCAATTTAATTGCGACCCTACTACTCTATATCAAATTTCTCATTGAAAATGTCAATATATACCCTTATCAAATACAGCCATCAAAGATACTAAAAATATTCATTCTAAATTTAAAACCATCAATCAAATTCGCACTGTTTTATATCATCTACGATGTGCTGGTGTAACTAAATTAAGACACATAATAGACATAAAAAGAAATGTAATACAAACAAATTGTACATTATGGAGATAAAATTCGCATTTAGCACGCGTATTTGCAAATATACTTTATATCCTGAAGCTTCCTGTCGATAAGCAAACACACATTTCGCCATTTTTAAGACCTGATGTCAGTCAATAAAAAGTGTTTTGATAGCGGGCATGAAAGGACGAGCGAGCAAATAGACTGAAGTAAATCAATGACAACGGTGAGAGATTCGCCAGTTGAAGTAGCACATTAAAGGGACAAAAAAAAAAAACAAATCAAGATATATACCATATATATCATTGTATATATATATACAGAAAGCGACTGAAATGACAAAGTGTAGCGAAAAGATTTACGACAAGTTGGCGTTATAGTTGGTTGTTACAAATTTTATTTTGCTTTAAATTCTTCTGTCCTGCTGTGGATAAGATATCTTTACTATATTTATTTATAAAAAATGTTCATTTACAAAAAATAATTTTAATTAAATTTTTAACATCAACGTCAAAGAAAAATCTGAATGTGATGAATTTTTCAACAATTCATGTAGCTTAAATACAATAAAAGGAAAACAGAAATTAAACACTGTTCATTTCATATCATCCATATTACGCAGTTAATTACAAAATTAAATTAATAATTTAAGTTACTTTAAATTGACAAACTATCATAAAATTTAAGTGAAAACAGGATCCGTTTACTGGTAATAAATAACACCACACTTAAATTTAAGCACTTTTTTCTTAATGGAAACATTTTTCCCATTAAAATATAAGAAACCAGTTAACTTATTAAAACCATATAAAAGCCAGTTAATTAGTTAATATTTTTAAAAATATTATGGAGTAAATTATTGCAAATAAAAGATATGAATAACATTATTTCTGAATACGAGTATAAACGAGGTACTAGCTCCCGACAGAGCAGAGCACTGCGACCAGATTGATCTTTTGTGCTGTAAGTATCATACACAACATATCAAACAACATTTCTAAATTATCATATAAACTCAAGAAAATAGTTCGAAATCGTACTATTTAATACTTAACTTCTGCTTAAGAGATAAGTTTTTTTATATAAAAGTTTACATTTCTGCTATACAATATGCTCACGCTGGTATACTTCAAGGTAGCATTCTAAGTCTGGTACTGCACACCTTTTAGATAGCTTAGTTAAATAGATAGATAGATAGTTTTTAGTTAAATTCATTACTTTGATTTAAAATTAACTGCACATATAGTGGTTGGGTTATGAATGAATAAATGGAAAATTAAGTTAGTACTAAAAAATTAGCAATATCATCTTTACTTTGTTAAGACGAGTATACAGAAAACCATATGAAATAATGAAATTCTGGATAATGGTTTATGGAGAATAGTTTGTAACTCTACCTATGATTTGTTTATTTTAAAAATTAAACTTTTCTTTCAACATTTAATAATATTATATTAAGTACCATAAATATTTCTCACCTTTATGCAGCTAAAAACCCTGAGACAGATTAAGTCACTATTGCCACTTACGCAGATGATACCATAGTTTTAGCAGCTTTTGATTTGTAATTAACTTAAAAGTGTGGAGTTGTGGATAAATAAATGATAAATTTAGGTCAACGCAGATAAATTAGCTCATGTCAACTTCAGATTAAGATGGAGACGTATACTGAAAGACTAATGGAATGTAATTATAAGGAACAGCTAGTAAATCTACCTTCAGATAAATCAATTTAGTTGAAAAATTTTCTTTTAAACAGTTATTTCTGTAATTTTTTATATTATATTAGAATCTTTAGATACTGCCATCAAAAAGGGAAAATATTTTTAATCTCCTTGATCAGTATAAATTATAATTTAATACAAATTTTAAAGTAATTTAATTTATGATATTACTGTGGCATTTTTTGTCAGTACACGTAAATTGGTTTAAGATATAAATTAAAAACTTTTTTAATTAAATTTTTAATTAAAAAAAATTTATTAGTACAACAACAAACAACAAAAGTGTCAATGTAACAATAGCAGGCAAAATAATTTAAAAATTAAAACAAAAACAATTTTTTATTTTCTTGTGTCAACATAAGAATTGAATTATCTTGTTCAAGTTATCTTGTACTTTCTTTACTCATTAATTAACTTTAATTGACAATAATTGGAGTAGAATTATTTTTAATTATTATATTTAGCGCTCAACTTAGAGGCAAGAAACCAGGGAAAAATATTACTCGCTGAAGGGAACACTCATACGTTCCGATGCACAAGAGCGAGTACGTCAATTTGCAGAAGTACCGAAACACTTCAAACCTCAAAAAAATTCTTGTGATTCACATCCGTTGGTGCGACTGTACTTTTTACAACACTTCATTTTATTACAAGAGTATTTGCTTAATATTTATAATTAATCAGACACATATTTTCTTGAGAATTGTAAACTTAGTTTGCACAACTTCTACGTTTTTATTTAAAAGTTTAAAGTATTTGCTATACATACTATATGCACATCTTCTTGCTATCTAGAATTTGCTTTTCTTGAGATACTAATATTTATTTTTGATTAAGAAACTGTTAAGCTATTTTGCTAAATTTAAGTGTACTTTTATAATTAAACCAGATAAAATATGCAAATATAACTTTGATTACATTTTATATAATAATTGGGTAGTCATAAAATTTAGTCATCATATTTTTACACAAAATTATTTAAAAAAAAAAGCGCTTAATGTAAAAATAATTTTGTTTTTATCTTTATGGCATTGACACTGATGCGCACGTTTTAATATATATACATTAAGTACTTAATTATTTATTTAGTTTATAATTGCAATCTTATAATTAATCAGTCAAAAATAAAAATATAAAAATAAAAAATAAGTTTTTCTATGTATTCAAAGTTGTTATGAACTTAGGTAATAATAAAAACTTTTTATTATTTAACATATAATATAATAAACATATTAATATATATATTTAATATATACACATAAAGTGCTTAATTATTTATTTAGTTTATAATTGCAAGCTTATAATTAATCAGTCAAAAAAAAAATTAAAAATTAGTATTTCTACATATTCAAATGTTGTTATGAACTTATGTTTTAATAATAATAATTTTAATTTATTTGACACTTGCTTTGCGAGTATATGTCATTATTGTTGTCTTCATAAAATTGTTAGGTCTTACAAGTGAAGCACATACGCAAAAATATTTATAAAAAATAAAATAAATATTCTCTCTAAAATAATTAAATATATAAGGTCAAAGTATATCATGCGTCTCAAATAGCCACTTAGTATAAATGTCGACATCTACTTTTAGGTAGTGACCACTGCTCTTTCTAAACTAAAGGTTTGGCGTTAAAGCGTGTTTTTAAATGTCTGTTCTTAACTACTATCAATAGCAAAAATTCATTAGAAAAGGGCGTGATTTATACAGATAATGAGATCTAGATTACAGAAATAAGCCGGCAATAGCTATAACATGTATTATCACGTGTCAAGCACGCAAATTCTTATAGGAAGCTATACTAAAGATTTACAAAACTAAGCGCGGATATACGGTCAATAGTGATTGCCGGCGATAGCTCTGATCAGCAAAGAGATGTGTCGCCAGTGGTATAACAAAGCATAACTGCAGCTGAGATAATTGTTTTCAAAAGTAATCTTAGCACTACCAAACCTAATCACACTAAGCAGCGTATCAAATGAACTAATGAAATTAATGTATATCTCCTAATACTCTATGTCAACCAGATATGAAAATACATAACATATGCCTATGCACCAAAGCACCGAGAAGTTATATATGGTATACCTTCCTGAAGGAGTAAATCCGAGGTAACAACAATCAAAATATGTTATAAAGACAAAAATAATATAAATTTTACAAATTCAGCACGTAAATAAACAAAAGTGCTAGGTTAATTGCATTAAAAATGTTGAAGAGAACTAAGTTGCTAAAAAAAAGTGCTACTAACATTGGCGCGAAATAACCATTTTAGGGATTGTTTTTTCGTAGTGAATTAGTTCCAGAAGGTCAGACGGTGAAAGCAGCATAACTATTATTTGGTAGATCTACAACCATTGTAGGACAGTGCGATCGGAATATGAACAACAAAGTTGATTTTTGTGGCACTATAATGCACTATCGCGTGAAGGAATCATTGCATGTAACTTCTTGACCAACAAATAAATCATCCATCAAATATCACCTGATTTGAATTTTGAATAATGTTCTTCTACTTTTGATTATTATCCAAACTAAAATTAATGATGGAAGGAAATCTCATAAGATCTAGATAGACAGCATATATTAAACAAATAAGATCTAGATAGACAGCATATATTAAACAAATAAAATCTAGATAGACAGCATATATTAAACAAATAAGATCTAGATAGACAGCATATATTAAACAAATAAATAAAAACAATCCCAGTGTTGCAGAAATAACTTTTAGGCTTAAAAGGTTCTATAAAATACTTCTGTATAATTATTTTAAATATTGGAGAAATCGTAACAAAATAATGATTACACATCACTTTTTTGTGTGAATAATGAAAACATTTATTATTCCGAAGAAATATTTGTCATCTGAAACGATGATATTCAAATGTTTTTAATTCGTAAGAATATAAACCACATAAGCAAAATTTCTGAAAATATTCCAAATAAAAAAGTATATTAAATGAATTAGCAAGACAATTAAAACTTGTTAATTGATATCATTTACACATATAAATACTAAATATTATTTTAATTTTAATAATTCTAACCAAAATTATTTGGGTTTCTAATGCCACAACGTATCTACTACGGTCGCAATTCTTTGCTCCATTTCGATATTATTCCCAAATGCATATTTTATTTCATTAAGTTTTTAAATAACCATTGTTAGTATACATTATCTAGTATTTTTGTACTTTTTTCTCAATTTGTTCAAATATTACCTTTAATTGTTATCGTTAATTGGAACTTGTTTTCAGGAAACATACATTGTGACCGAAAAGGTTCCGGAAATTTTAAATAAAACGCAAAATTCTTAATCTTCATCAATATTTATTTTATCTCCTTCAAAATATGCTCCATTAGAAGCGATACACAAATGCCAACGTTTCTTCCAATCATCAAAACATTTTTTATAGGCGCTTTCCGGTATGGCTTTGAGTTTCCTCTGCGAATTCTGTTTTACGTCTTCTATGGATTCAAAACGCGTTCCTCTGAGTGGTAATTTGAGTTTGGGAAACAGGAAAAAGTCACACGGTGCAAGATCAGGTGAATACGGGGGCTGTTCGATGGTATTTATTGAATGTTTGGCCTTAAAATCGTTGATAATGTTGGCTCGGTGCGAGGGAGCATTATCGTCATGAAAAATCCATGAATTATCCTTCCACAATTGAGGCCGTTTACGGCGGATATTTTCACGCAAACGTCTTAAAACAGTCAAATAATAGGCTTTATTGACTGTTTGTCCTTCAGGGACGAATTCATGATGCACCACACCACGAATATCGAAGAAAACAATCAGCATTGCCTTGATTTTCGAGGGACTTGGCGTGGTTTTTCGGCATGTCTTCGACGGTCGTACGACCGTCCTGAAAGGCTTTGTACCACTCATAAACTTGAGTTTTCGATAAAACTGATTTCCCATAAGCCTTTTGTAGCATTCGCAACGATTCTGCACACGAAATTTCGTTCGAAACACAAAATTTGATGCAAACTCTTTGTTCAATATTTTTTTCCATTGTTTTTTTCGCAACGCACTACTGAGGTGAACTGGTTTCAACAGCTGTCGTAAACGAACTGTCTGACAGATCGCGCTCATTTTTGGCATAGTAATTAAGGATAGTGCTGCCAAACTACATAAACTTAAAATATCGAAAAATATACAGCGCGCGAATTTTAAATGAGAATTTCCGAAAACTTTTCGGTCACAATGTATGTTTCCTTAAAGAAAACAAATAAGAAAAAAAACAAATACTATTATTTGTTGATTAAATATGAGTCAATATTTTTTATGACCTTGCTTCAGAACATATGTTTTTCCCCCAAGACGAGTATTACCTTACAAGAGATTAAATTTTAGTAAAAAAGATACTTTTAACGTACCCACCTTCAAAGGCAAATTACTTTTAATTATATTTTATGATTCATAAATATATCAATGAAAAACAGAAATTAAAAATCAATTGAATGAAGTAATAAAATACTATCTAATATTATGACTTATAATATAATATAATATAAACCGCAGAAAGCAGACGTAATAACATTGATGCATGAGCTTCGATTTACTGCGAACTTATAGATCATAAAATAAGAGAATTAATCAAAATGCAAATTCTGTAAAATACGAAAAGTGTGAGGATTGTTTGAAATATGAAAAATTCCGACTAAGCAAACACTTGATTAAGTTTAATGCACTCAACAAAACAAACATAAAACTTTCATAGAATTAATCAAAAAAAATTAAAGCAATTTACACATCGTCGTCAATTGAATTCAATTTAATTTATAGTAAATGCAAGTCTGCAAATATTAGAAAATGAAATGATATAGCAGTGGGTGCCATTTGCCAGCGTTTTATGACAATTTCCAGCTGCAGATATCAAATATAGCAATTGATAAATACACAAACATAGACTTATATATATAGAAAAATGAATCTGGAAAATGCAATTTATTACATTTTTTAGCTAAACATAATTGTTTTTTTTTGTTTTTTTTTTTTGTTTTCATTAAGTGTGTAACTTGAACTACTCAAGTGGAAATAAATCATAAAAATCCAAACTAAATCTAAAAGCAGGTTTTTTCAAGTCACGCGTTTACCATTCACACATAGCACTTGATGAAAGTGTTAAATTTCATTAGATATTAGCTTGCATACATACATATTCAGTCTCCAGAAGACATAAATAAACAACAATATTTTCATATTAAAATGGTTTCAAGCTAATAAATACACAACGGCGCACATACATCATTTTATATCTTGACGATGCGTATAAACAAACCGTATTTGCTGACTATGTCGCATGGTCGCATTGTGTAAAACAATACCATTCCAAACCAAAGCGAAACCACCTTTCCGAAATACTCTCATCGCACGCCTCTATACCTCTATATATATTCACAATTTTATCGAATAAAAAACAAGTGTCACCAACATAAATACATTCTAAAGTAATGTGAGTTTTATTATATATTTCGTAGATACTACAGACCGAGTACGAGTATGCAGGAAGTATATTTGTACTATGTTTAGACACAATTATATAAATATATAAAGATATTAAAAGATATCAATGCAATGAAATAAAAACGTTTTTTTTCTTCTTTTTTAAGTTTAATAAAGATATGAATGTAATTACTATTTGTGCTTTTCATATAAGAACTTTGATGAAGTCAATTATATTTTTTGTAAAAAAAATTAAATGAAAGTTTTCAGATGCAATTAAATTTAAATTACAGAAATATAACAGAAGTTATAAAAATGTAATAAAAATATAATAAAATAAATTCAAAATAAAATTTTAATTATTATTTAATAATTATTTTAATTATTTAACTTAATTAAAGTATAATAAAAGTACAAGCATAAATCAAAATAGAAAAATATAAAATAAAATAAACAAAATGAAAAAACATATAAAAATGAAATAAAAAATAAATTAAAAAATTATAAGACAACGTAAAAATAAAATTAAAATGAAATATTAATAAAATAAAAATAAAATTAAAATAAAAATGATGTAATAATAAAATAAAAATAAAATAAAAATAAAATAAAATAAAAATGATGTTATTACATCATTACATTATTACATCAAAATAAGAATAAAATAAAAATAAAGTAATAATAAAATAATATAAAAACGAAATATAATCAAAAATTAATATCAAAATAATATAAAAATAAAAACGAAATAAAATAAAATATAAATTTATTAGTGAAAACAAAATATAAATGAATTAAATAAAAATGATCTAATATTGAATTCAAATATGCATTTGTATGTCGAACTCCACGCATAATGCCTATGGGTCTAATGCTTTACTCTAGAGCTCTTGTTAATATATCCCCTATTCTTATATGACATAGTTGTTCTTATGTAAAGAGGATTTCTTTGACGAATTTATAATAATAAAATAAAAACAAACAAAAAAAACTAACAAAAAACCAAAAAAAAAAC
>NC_051846.1:10590696-10596750 GCF_002237135.1 Teleopsis dalmanni
AGCAATACATGCACTCGAAACCAATTAAATCTGGTAAAACATATAGGTTGTTTTGTGATTCTGTTAGTAGATAGGTCTGGAATATACAATTTTAAACTAAAAGTATATTTTTTTACTATTCTTTTACTACTATTCTTTTATTTTTGTGTTATTTCTTTTTTTATTTATTAATATATAATGAAAAAGTGCTAACTAACTGCACCAAAAATGAGAAAAAATATTTGCAGGTAAACTCTGCATAAACAAGTTACTCAAAGTTTTAGTTACTACTCGTCGAAATAAAAGAGATCTACGATGGCTATAAGTCTAGAGCAGTAAAAAAAATTAATAATAAGAATAAGCACATAAATTATCTGTATAAAATCTCCACATATTAAGATTTGTGGTTACAAAAAAAAATTAGTAATAAGAATAAGCACATAAAATATCTGTATAAAATCTCCACATGTTAAGATTTGTGGTTGCAAAAAGTGCTCCTTTCTTTTTACATGTATATTTATATTACTATTATTCTTGTAATAAAAGGATTAAAGTTTTTAAAATTAATATTTTATAATGGTTAAGTATATATATCAACAATCCTAATGTTTTCAATTTAGTTAAATTTTCAATGCCATCCATATATTTCACTTTGCTGTGAAGAAATAAGTTTTAATTAGTTCAAAAATGACTTCACCTGCTGAATAAATCTCAACTTTTCCTGCAAATAACATAAACTTTCTGTTAAATAAAGTAGAAAATTATGTTAAAAAATAAAAAGAAAAATTTACATAAAATTCACATTAAATTAAAATTCTATTAACTTTTTACTCTATTCTGCTCTGTAGGCTACATCACCATTAAGGATATGAAGCCAGAACTTGGTCCAAAAGTTGAACGAAACGAATGGGGAGATTTAATTAAACATTATTGGATTATTTTGCTGGTTGTTTTGATTGTGGGTTTGCTGGTCATATCGATGCCAATTATTGGGTAAGTCATGTTGCCCCTGTTACCAATATTAAACATTTTTTTTTCATTTTCCTTTTATAAACATTGTTTTTATCATCCTTACTACGTATTTATTTTTTAGATTATGCTTTTGCTGCTGCCGTTGTGCTGGTGCTTGCGGTGGACGTTCGGAGCCGTTTGATAAAAAACATGATACTTGTCGACGTGTATTTCTCGGTTTCCTGCTCATACTGTTAGCCACAGGCATTGTGTGAGTAAATCAATGTAACACATATCCGCTTTCATATTGAATTTACCAGGAATATCAGTTTATTTTGAGCTTTTAACTAATTTGTAACTATATGTTTTTCCCCTTCTTTACTTTTCTGCTTCGTAGTTTTGGAGTTATTATTGCATTCGCTACCAATAGCTACATGCAAATGGGCGTTGACAGCGGCACTGATGCGGTACGAGCTGGTAGTGCTGATACACAAAAATTCCTTGGTGTCACCTCAGAACAAATTGATCATATCTTGGTTACTAACTATAAACAACTCTCGGATCAACTCGAAAACATTTTAAGGGGTAAATTTTATGCACTAAACTGCATTCTTATTAAATTTATTTAATATGTTAACACGACGAAGATTTATTTGTAAATAGAAAAGTGTTAAATAATAGTGAATTACAACAACATTTTATTTTTCAATCGAAAAATATTGAAAAATATGATACCTGTTTTGGACATTGCCAAATAAACATTATTAGTGGGCCTTTGGAAATATTTTTTTTTAATATTTTGTCGTTTTCGAATAGTTTTTAGACTACAATTACCAAGGGTTTAACAGCGTATATCGCTGTTAAATTTGTCGAAAATAGTACTTGATTTATTTTATTCAAACTAAGAGTTTTAGGAATTTCACTTGCTGTGTTATATTAAAATGAACGCATAAACCACAGCTATATATAATTGCGATTTACTTTTATAATTTTAGACATTAGATATAAATTATATATATAATGTTATAATTTATTATTCTTTTTATCGTTTCAGAAACATCTTCATTTATTATAACACAGTTAGAACGAAAGTCTATGGCGGTCTCGTTGCAATATCTGACAGATTTTCTAGCGAAGTTACCAGAACTACGAGATAAGCTGCAGCATATGAAGACAATAACAAATGAACTGCGTGTTTATGCCTCTCAACTGAGTGACGGTTAGTTGTGAAAATAATTAAAAGTAATTAAATTTGTTAAATAAATAATTCTCTTTAAAGGTTTACGCGGTGTTAAACGTGACTTGCTTCTTATGCTCACTAAATGTAATCAAGAAGCCTGCCAGGAAGTTTTAACAAAATACGAAATTGGCAAATTGGATGCAAATGGCATACATTATGATCAGGTAGGCAGTAAATTAAGTTATTTACAAATACGTATATATAAATATAAATTTATGGTTTATATATTAAATATTCTGTAAGCATTTTATTGATTCATTTAATGCATTTATTAAAAATTTATTTATCATGCTGCATGAAGATGGTAGACAGATACTTTCCAAAGGTATGTTATAACAAAGTATTTTATTAAAAAGAAAAAAGAAGAAAATGTTATTTAATATTTTGTTATAAATAAAAGAAAAAGTGTGTTTGAAATATATTAAGATACTTATTTGTTTAATTTATTATTCATATCACAGCATATTAACAACTTTCATTTATTAGAAGTGTTGCTAAAAATAATTTTTTACAGCTTAAATGTAATGTCTCCTTAAAAATGAATTTACCATTCAAGATAAATAATTTATTCATGCTTGAAATTTCATTATGGGAACAAATGATGATAAAATAAATTTCGTCAATTTTTATTGACGTAAATCATACAAAGAAATTTATGCTATTCTATTTACTGCATACTTAAATAGTTAGATAATTGTTAATTTTTAATCCCTCTACTTAAATTAAATTAGATGTAATGTTGATGATTTAAGTTTTTATTTAGACGTGCTTGAATTTTGTGGAAACCTTACTATCTTCGACTGCTAAACGTGGTCTGTATCTTTTCTTTTAAAAACTTTTAGTGAATTTTTCACGTATAACTCTAAGACTCCATATTAACAATATTTGAATGTAAAAGATTCCCTTGATAGGTTCGAATTTATCTCTATTCAGATAAATTCAGCAGCAGAATCGAAGTCAAATTCGATTATGATTCGCTCTGTTCAGGTACATAAAATTATCATCTGAGCACAAACTTAGATTTATAATACTTACCTATTTCCTCAGCTATATACGTTACACTATATCCCATTACGTTACTTACCCATTCCACCATATTAATCTGTATGATTATTTTAATATGCGTTATGCATTTACAGTATAATGTATGGTATAATGCGAATTTCTTTTCCAGACTAGGAAACTTAATCATTGAACATGTTTTTAATTTTGTTACTTAGGTACCTAGATTTCAAATGGAGGCGGCTGTCAATAAGACAGATTTATAGAAATTTAGGAAGCCATTCGAACTCTTCATAAAACGCGAAGATTATTTGACATTTCTCTGTACATAAAAAGATTATTTAACACCAACGTTAAAGCCTTCGGCTTGTATGACAAGGCGCAACTTTTAGAAGTTATTACCATGCGTTTGTGAAGTAGCGAAGATATTGTCCCTTGTCCCTGTTGGAAAGATCGAGTCAAGCTTAGTCATCTGCATAGACGAGTACTACCAGTAACTACGAGAAATAGACCCGGCTGCTTACACATCTACATCCTTCCCCTATTCCTATATAACACCCCTAACTCCTCTTAATTATTCTTACACTCCACCATAACCTATATATTCGTTTTTGAAATCCATTTATGTTTTCTGCGCTAAGGGTCCTTTCAGGTTACAACAACTACAACTACCACACCACTTTTATTATCCATATAAACGATCAAATATCACGGGTTATAACAATACAAAAAAATTAGTAAAACATCGGAAAACATCAAATAAAACTCAAACGAAAAGATTAAACTGTTATTTTGTTTTATTTGTTGTTATTTAAATAAGATGAGCCAATAAATTAAATATATTCTAACTTAAGAAATGCATCACTAACAACAAAATAGAAATTTATTTTATTTAATAATATTTACTACAGTAGTATATGTTGAAAAGCTCCTTTATTATTTCTATAACATCAAAGTAATTTAGTAACTCAGCATTAAGATCACGAGATGCTGAATATGCAACACTTCTCATAAACATTCATACAAAATAAATATTAATTTAATATTTTTGTTAATATGAAATTAATTAAATATTTTTATTTTCATAGTTACCTGATGTTACCGAAATAATTGAAAATTTGGAACAATTAATAAATGACAACATTGCCGCTGCAGGCAATCGCGGACGAACTGCTCTGGACAACATGCGTAAGCATTTGAATGAAACAATCGCTAAACACACACCACAAATTATACAGGCAATTAACAAAGCTGGTAAGTGTAGCAATTTGTTAATAAAAAATAATAATGTATTAAAAAATGTATATAATATATATGGTTTACAGGTCAAAGCTTCCAGAAGGCTTCTAATGATATTAAAACTGAATTGAAAAAGATTTCTAATTTAATTGGTACTAAAACTGACAAATACACTGGAGTTGCAGATGACTATCTTAATGAATATGGACCATATCGGTTCTATATTGGCATAGGAGTTTGCACAGTTTTGTTGTTGGTAAATTAATTGATAACTATAGGAGTATGAATTGTTTAATTAAATTATATTTTTTCTAATTATTAGATACTTATTTGTTTAGTAATGGCGTTACTATGTGGTATTTGTGGTAAACGGCCTGACGGTTATGGTGATGATTGTTGCAATAAAGGCTCCGGATCACGCTTCCTCATGATGTAAGTGCGAAGTATTTATTCATTTTAATTGATGTGATCTTTTAACTGTGACCTTTTTATTGCAGCGCTGTGGCATTAATTTTCTTGACATTATCTGCTATTGCTTTGGTTTGTCTAGTACATTTTATTTTAGGTTTAGTTGCATATCGAGGAGTGTGTGTACCATTGAAGTAGGTTTATAATTACATTACTTATCGAAATTATAATTCAATCATTAATTCAAACTATTTTCAGGGATCCACAAAACGATGAAATTTTTGCACTATTGGATAATTCAATTGATTTGAATAATGTACTATATCCTTCACAAGGCAATGGCAAGGCTGCTTCAGGAACTTTACCACCATTCCGTATATCGCATGCTATAACATCCTGTAAGGCGAATAATACCGTTTTTGAGGTTTTGCGTATACAAAATCGTATAGATATTCAAGAAATAAATGAATATCCTGCACAATATAAAATTAATCAAACTCTTGATAATCTCGTAAATGGCATTGATTTTGATAATGAGAATATAGAAATACTTAGTGATGCGGATAAAGAACGTATTCTTCAAATGGGCAACTCGGCGATCAAATACTTCGATTCAGGCCAATTTATTGATAACCTAAACGATACCATAACTAAACATTCCCTTACCGAGATTTCTGAAAAATTGCGACAAACTGCATCACGTATCACTAGTAGTGAAATGAAAGATGTACAAGTGAGTCTGCGCAATCAAGCATTACATCTTGAGACATATGAGCAAAATCTTGTTATACCCATGAAAAACCAGTCATCCCAGTTAATTAATTTAGCACGTGATTTAGATAAAATATTACGTTATAAGGAGCATTCATTCCAAGAATCAATACCATTATTAGTAAATGAAATTGATCGTGCACAAATATTTATTGCAAAGGATGGCAGACAGTTTGTTAAGGAAACTGCTGAGAGTTTAGTTAATTATTTCTCTAGTGAAATTGTACGCTTCTTAGGCATGGTTGTGGATTCTGTAGAAAATAAGATTGGATTGTGTGAACCATTAGCTCGAGTATATGATGCGGGCGTTGTTGCTGCTTGCAATCGTATTGTAGATCCATGGGTAAATTCTTAAAATTTTTAAAATTATATGTATAGTAAATAATTAAACAATTTATTACAGAATGGTTTCTGGGCTGGTGTTATAGTATGTGTTGTGCTTTTCTTGCCAACCCTTATTGTAG
>NC_051846.1:10596850-10608770 GCF_002237135.1 Teleopsis dalmanni
AAAATTAACGATAGAATCATAAAGGATTCAAATCCTCAAATCGAAGAAATTAAAAGTAGAAAGGAAAATCAGAAACTAAGCTAATAAATAGTATAGACACTAAGAAAATGCGGTGAAAAAGTGGCGGTCTGGATCGAAAATCAGAAGAGCATGACTTAAAACGCCAACATAAAAGAGAACCTCATCGAAATAATGTGAAAGCGGTCCCGAGGGAGAACAAGTCTCGCCGAAGTGGGGGTATATCAGTTCGTATATTAAATATTAATGTTAGGGAATCGGGCTCACAATTCTGAAGACGTTTCGGCTGACGATGCATAAAGCATTTCACCTTCTCACAACCAAAAAAAAAAAATCATTCTTAATAGCTTATATGTATAAGTTTGAATATATATACATATAATATATTTACTAAATAAAATTTCGCGTATTAAATTTGTATACCTGCAGGATGAGATTTCTTAATCCAAAAGCAAAATTGACTTCAGTTTCATACCCTGTAGTTCTGTTAATATTAAAAATAAATTCCCTTTTCCATACGCATACACATACTCATGAACTATACGTTCAAGATGCCCAATATTGAAGCAAAGTCAATATGGGAGGAGATTCCTTGGTTTAAGTAACAAAATCTCCATACTATAAGGATTCAAAATAGAAAAACCTTACAACATATGAGTACCTTCTGATAAGTGCTATATAGCGACAGAGTACACTTATCTACTTTTCTGTTTCTCATCTGATCCACAGCTACTACAAAAGTCACTAAAAAGAGCTGATCCACAGCTACTACAAAAGTCACTAAAAAGTGCCCTTAATCGATCGATATTTCTTCTGAAGGGCAATCTTCCGTCAGTACAGTGATTGTATTGGACAGTTAGTAGATGTATACGCTCAGAGTCAGTAGTAGTCTGTAATTTAAAATATTCTCTACATCACTGTACTGACGGAAGATTGTTTCTTGAGAATAAATACTTATCGATTAAGGGCTCTTTCTAGTGTCTAGTGTCGTAACTGTAGATCAGACGAGAAAAAGTGTAGTACTGTTTTTAACTGGATGTACACGGACATTAGCATACATATACTTAAGCAAGTATACGTTCAGAGTCATCAGTAGTCCGTAATTTAAAATATTCTGTACGTATAGCATAACCAATTTAATAGATATTTAACGAAAACTCAAATCTAATGTGATTAATGTAATTGGAAGCCGTGTACTACTTTTGAACAATTCGTCGTCCCTATACTTGCCAGAAATATACAGAAGCTCATTTATAATCGCCCTACCGTTCATAAATCCTTTGCCCATTCGACCCTAATAAAAATGTGAGTAGACAACTTAAGATGAAGTAGAGATATTATAACACAATTATTAATATTGAGTGGGATGGCCGAATCATAATGTATGAAAAACCTTTATTACAACTCAGGTGTAACAAATTACTATGAGCTGTCAGTATTATCTAGTTATTGAGCCCGAAAATAAGTTGACAGCTTATGAATAAGAATAAAAATCGCTACGGTTAAAGGCTTTAAAAATACTGCACTTCGTGTACTTACTCGAAGGGATATTCCAATAAATTGACTGTAAAGTTGTCGCGTTGTAACTGAAATAGAATTCATTAATCACTTTCTATGTCTTAAACCAATAGTACAGACGAAGCGATCTCAATGCCAAAGAGAGTTTCTTCACTGGCCTATCCGATATTAACAAAATATACTCGACGGATCTATTCAATTTTGGAGTAAATTTCGAGTACCAAAAGGTTCAACAAGGATAGTACTAGTAGATGAAAACGATTAATGTAGTTTGCGCCCATGCAGATTTGACAGCATTACAAGGTGCATTAGATTTCTCCCAATGTTTACAGTTACCTAACCTAGCTACATCGGATTCTAGTCACTACAATAACCATAGTTTTCCTAACTTTGAATTAAGCGTTTTATATTAACCGTTTTAGGTAATATGGGACAACACACTAGTCTTGCATTATGACAACTTGTTAAGAAAACATATCAATTATAGAACAGCAATACGTATCCCAAATTAAAAATAACTTTAAAGAGTTGAGCCTGGGAAAGTATGAAGCCAAAGCACTAGAGCGAATATGATGAGAAATTGTCATGAAAGCTTTGATCCACCGATAAATATGATACTATGAAAGACATTAATTATCCTAACTTTTATACTATCTGGTCTGCAGCACTGGAAGAATATATTATATTGCATATACATAAGGTATCTTCATATCAGTTTTCGATACTCATTACATCTATAGTAACACTAAATCTGTCGATATACTACATATGTCTCTAAGCTTTATTTTATATAAGATAACACCCTCTTATAACACTAACGTTCTAAAATTCGGCCCCTGCGCTTATTTTCATTAACGGCATAATCATGCGATATTATTTGATCGCCAGATTGCTACGAAACGGGACATAAATTTGTTTGACTGGAAAAGTTTCTTGGGCCTTCGTTGCTCTCAACTTTATGAACGAAGTTTGTTCAGTTTTACTTTGGCTATGGAAAGAAACGCACGTTTACGTCTTTTATTTTTTTATTTTGGTTGTTATGTCTTCAGTATGGTGATCAAGTCCAAAACATGATATGGTTGTGGTAACCCGCCGGCATCTATCGATCAGATAACATTAAACGAGTTGCGCATCGGTATACATGGGTTAGAATGGATGTAGATAAAGACTGTGATTGTTAAGGAGTAAGGTTTGATTTTTGAAGTCAACCTGGGTTAAGGCAGAGAGACCAAGCCACTTCAATGGTTCCAGTCTGGAACATAAAACTGACCGGTTTCAGAACGTTTTCTGAGTGTCAACAGATTAAGTTGAATTTTATCTCTTAAGTTCTTTATCTTACTTTTTAACACCAACCTTCAGTCGATTTGTTCTTCTTACATATTAATAAGAAGAGATGTATAAGTAATACATCTCTTCGAAATTCACTAAAAATGAAAACTAAAACTCCTCTTTTAAAAATAAATAAGATATGTATAATCCTTTCCTTATGAATCCAAAAGTAGTCATCATTATTAACTAGGAAATATTTTTTATTTTGCGAGTAATTATAAATTTTACAAAAAATTTCATTTTTAGTTTGGAAAGGACACAACATGAATTTATTTACAGTACGATTTGGGTTATTAAATTATTAAAATTGGAATTTTTTAAAAATACTTAGTAGAGTTGCTAACTAAAATTAAAATAAAACAATTGAGTTTTTAGAATTAAGCAACGGAGCCCTCAATTTCTGTGCTGTGGATTTCTTGGTGGCGTTGTAACAGACTCAAGCATTGATGCAAGCATTGTGTGCTGGCTGTAGAAATGGCTTTTAGCATGAGAAGATCAGGATCAGTTGGAGAGAACGCTTCACAATCAATATTTTCTATTGCACGCGCCAAATTGGCATTGCTATAAATTTAATTTATTTCATTAATTATAAGGGACACTTTAACTTGCTTACTTACCACTGTTCTGTTAGATAAAGCGCTTGTCTTGCTGACACCATTGCATCTGAAGCTGCTAGTAATTCTCTTGGTGGTAAGGTAGATGCAATACTTATGTCCATAGCTTGTGTATGACTTTCAACTACTGCACGTAAACCATCTACCCATTCCTGACGTGCACGCGCATCTGATGCACGCAACTTTAATGTATCACCGGAAGCACAACCAATTGAAAATGTTTTCGAATCTTCATCGCTCGGATAAACAACAGCACCGCCTAAATGCACCTGACCGCGTGGCGCACCGGCTAATACATGAGGTGATGGCGCGACATCTTCATTAGATGAAGACGAATCACATAAA
Source organism: Teleopsis dalmanni (assembly GCF_002237135.1). Lineage (NCBI taxonomy): Eukaryota > Metazoa > Arthropoda > Insecta > Diptera > Diopsidae > Teleopsis > Teleopsis dalmanni. The sequence goes on from NC_051846.1 coordinate 10,600,675, forward strand.
TAATAGCTGAGTGTGCCTGTTTTCGGATCAACGGTGAACCAACGATACTGCCAACCTACAAAGCAGAATGTAGTGCGACTTTTTACATAAACAGACTAATTTTATTTACCTTTAACAACATTTGTGTATTTACTTAGTTGTCCATTTAGTTGATGTCGTACGCTTTGGTTTAGCACCCTGTTCAGATTAGCCTCCATTGTGTCGAGTCTCTCGCCGAACTCCTGTATTTTGCTCCGCTCCTTTGTTGTGCTGTTGTTAACGATAGCAGTCGAATGTAGCTTTTGCCGTGATTTGTTTTTGCGGTGCTGTAAAGTAGATTTTATTTTTCGCAGAATGTTTGCGAGTTAATTTTATATGTAATGCCCTAATATTTGTTACTTTTTTTGTATGTTAATTATATTGTTAATAATATAATGTAATTGACGCAAAATCACTAAACAAAAGTTCGTAGAAATAAATATTCAACACAGCGACTATTCACAATAAGCAAAATCAGCTGATATTAGAAAACAGTGTTGCAGAGTTGTAATTTTAGTGTATTAAATTTATTGTACTTAGCGTACATACCATTTTAAACATTCGTTTCGAATCCATTGTTCCACCACAAATTCAACTAAATATAATTGAAAATCTTTATGTTATTAAATTACATACAACAGAAAACTTTTTTTTAACTTCGTGATTGCATTGTTTTAAATTCTATTAATGGAAATGAAGAAATTTTAAAACCAGTGCATTATGTGTTTTGTAACTAAAATGTTATGCAATTTGAAAAAATGTCAAATATTGTTTAAAATATAAATTCTTTGAAGGATATTTCAGAGAGCTGAAGTTGTGTTTCAATTTTTTCTGTGCTGGAAAAAATTTTATTAAAAATTAAATTTAAATTTTTTTGACAGAAGTTTCAAATTTCCTACTCTATTAATTCACAGAAAAGATATTAAATACTTTTGACAATTAAGTTTACGAGCTCCCTAAGAACTCAAGAACAACTCAAGATTTTAAGGGCCCTCCCAAGTGGGAGGTACAATTGGATATTTACTTTATTGGAACAACAGTTAGAGAAGAACTAGTGACACCATGTCTGAAAAGGTTAATGAAGTAGATATATCAGAGCCCCCTGATATCCCTCTACAGGCTAATTGTGAAATCTCAACTGAAATGGTCAATATCAGTGTGAAGGAACTCTTTGAACTTAAAAAATTCAATGAAATTCTACAAGCCAACTATATCAAACTTAGGCAGCAATTTCAAATGCTCCAGGACCGGTATTCTGATTTGGAAAAACAATTGAAGCTAAAAAACCCAGTAGCTACTGGTAATCAATTAAATAATAATAAAAGGAAGAAAGTTTCACCGCCTTCTCCAGTTAGCTCCCCCCATGACTCCGCTGGCTCTAATGAGGAAGAAATGGAGATAGAAATTTCTGTTGCGGAGCCTGACCGTTTTAAGATTGAAGATACTGAAATTGATTTCCCGAAATATAATCCAAAAGTCAAATCGACCAAACAGGTGAAATCAGTTGTAAAGAAAAGACTTCCTAAAACAGCACCAAATTCAACAGCAGTCAAGTCAATTTCAACAGGAAATTCTCAATTCCCAACTCCTGAGCGGATCTCTACGCCTGAAAACATCCATACTAATGGTATTGTTTCTGACAATATAACGAATCGAAATCTTTTACAACCTGTAACCTCAAATAAGAAAGTAGGCAAAGTTGTACCTATTGTACTCCGTCGAACCAACACGTGGAACTCTTTAGTCAAGCAATTTTTAACAAGAAACATTAATTTTAGCGAGGCAAAGAAGGTCCGTTTGGGCATACAAATAACTCCTGCCACCATAGATGACCATCGCAAGATAACAAGATATCTAAATGAGATTAGTGAGCCATTTCACACCCACTTTCTTCCTGACGAAAAACACCTCAATATAATAATTAGAGGTTTAGAGGGTCAGAGTATAGATGATATTAAAGAAGATCTTGCAGGCCAAGGATTTAGTATCTTTGAATGCCATTTTTTGAAAACTAGACAAGCTGCCAGCAATTTAGTTAAAATCAGACTGCCAGCTGACCAGAAGAACATATATAATGTTTCCAGTATTTGTCATTTAAAGGTGATTATTGAAGCCCAGCGCCCTCTAAAAGGTCCCCCACAATGTCATAACTGTCAGCAGTTCGGGCATGTCGCTACTAACTGTAGAGCCACACCAAAGTGTGTTAAGTGTGAGGGCTCACACCATCACCAACAATGTACAAAACCACGCGATGTTGCCCCGATTTGTTCGAACTGTGGTGGTGGCCACCCAGCCAACTATAGAGGATGCCCTTGCGCTCCGCAAATGCTGAAGAAAAAGAATGTCTCCACACCAATTTCTACGGCCAGTTCTAAAGTGCAGCCTTCAATTTCTTATGCCGATGCTTTGAAGAAGGGAAGTACAGCTGAGCAAGTTTCGTCCAATTCCCACTTGCTAACCTCCCACATGGAGAAGCTTTTAAATAATATGCAGATACAACTTAGTACAATGATGAAAACTATGATGGAGTCCTTGTTACAAAGTTTAGTGCCAACCCTAGCTTCTTAATGAGTTTGTCATCATATCGACTTAAAATTGTGACGTGGAATGCCAATTCCATTATTAACAAGAAACATGAGGTCATCCAATTACTGCATGATTTTGAAATTGACATTATGTTGATCCAAGAAACATTTCTGAAACCTGCTATTCATTTTAAAATTCCCAATTATGTTGTTTACAGATCAGACAGAAACTCAAGAAGAGGTGGTGGCACAGCCATCGTGATTAAATATGGCATTAAACATTATGCTACAATTTGCAACCAACAATCGCTCGAAACAACATCTGTACTGGTTGAAAGCCAACTTGGTAATATAAATTTTGTGTCAGCATACAGGCCACCGAGTTTGCAAATTCTCCCTAATGAACTTGAGGTTATCCTCAACAACGAGACACCTACTTTCTTAGCGGGCGATTTAAATGCATATCATAGCAGCTGGGGTGACAGAAATTCAAACAGAGCTGGCAGGGATATTGATGGGCTCGCCACTGAACACTTATGGCAGATTCATGCGCCAGGTGAACCGACACATTATGGCAGAATCACAGGCCACGTCATTGACTTCGGAATTTCAAATAACTTAGAATCGAATGTGCACGTAGAGGTCCTTGATGAACTGGACTCGGATCACAAACCAGTTCTTTTTATTCTTGAAAATTGTCCAGCAATCAACATGAATCTCACGTACATAACCACTAACTGGGACTCATTTAAGAATCAGGTTGATATTTCAAATATAAATAATTGGCCAGTAACTTCTGAGGATCTTGATGACTGTATCCAAAAACTCACTCTCAAGATTAAGGAGGCATTGGATAATAGCTCCACCACCAGGACCAGAAAACCAAGTAACTACTTTTATCTGCCGCATTACATCAAACAAATCATTAGACAAAGGAATGCGATTCGAAAATTTGCTCAAATAACTGGAGATCCTATGAGAAGAAGAGAAGCCAATCGTCTCTCTAATGTAATCAGGAAAAAAATTGGCAAATATAATAATGACAAATGGTGCGAATTTCTTTCAGGAATTGATACAGGTAATAAAACCTTCTGGGCTTTGAACAAGTATTTTAGGCTTAAACGTAAACCGGTAGTGCCGCCTATTTATGTAGCTACCGGCATGGCTTTCTCAGACATAGCCAAAGCTGAGGCCTTTGCAGATTCTTTGGAGCTGCAATTTCAGCCCAATACTGATAGTGACTATAATTCTCTGGTAGAAGAAAATATTGCCGAAGAGGCTGCTAATCTTAGGAACCTGATGTCAGATGAAAGCATCTCACAGTGTTCCAGAGATGAGATTAAATGTATTATTTCGAGTCTAAAGACCAGATCGGCACCCGGATATGATAATATCAGTAACAAATGCCTACGTAATCTTCCAGAAGATGCAATCCAATGCATTGTTAACATCATCAATTGCATGCTTAGGCTTGGCGAATTTCCAAAGGCCTGGAAGTTGGCCTCAGTCGTAGTGTTTCCTAAACCGGACAAGAATCCTTCATTTCCGCAGAACTGGCGTCCTATCAGTCTGCTCCCAACTATTGGGAAATTGGCAGAACGAGTAATCCTGACTAGGCTTAAAACAGCGGTAAATGCCCTAAATATACTTCCTGACGAACAATTCGGGTTTAGGGATAATCTCTCCACGGAACTACAACTAGCCAGAACTGCGCAGCTGATACAAACCGCTCTAAGTAAACGGGAGTCAACCGGGATGATTATATTTGACATAGCCAAAGCTTTTGACAAGGTCTGGCATGATGGTCTAATAGTCAAACTAGCCCGTTTTGGCATCCCTAGTGGTTTGACTAAAATCATTGGTAGCTTCCTGCAAGAAAGGTCCTTCCGTACTAAAATTAATAGCACTCTTTCGTCCGCCCGATCAATTGTAGCAGGTGTACCTCAAGGGTCGCCTTTGTCTCCCACATTGTTTAATGTATACACGGCAGACATCCCCACCTTAAGTCCCACATCAATGGCGCTTTACGCAGACGACACATGCTTGATCTACTCGGATCGGGATGCCATAAATGTAAGCAACACGTTACAGGGAAATATAGACCTTATGGTGGAATATTTCCAAAAATGGAAGATTAAAATTAATAATGACAAAACCAAGGCTATATTTATAACTCGAAAAAGAAGACAGCATCCTCCAAGAGTGAGCGTTTGCGACACGGAGATACGGTGGGAGGATAACATAAAATATCTGGGGGTCACTTTTGACAAACGGTTCAATTGGCTTAAAAATTTGAAATACAAACGGAATAGCTGCTCTAAGATTCTACATTTATTAAAGCCGCTATTTAATAATTATCACTTCAACTTTAAAAACAGAAAGTTACTTTATACGCAAGTAATTAGACCTGCACTTCTGTACGGATGTGTTACATATAGCAAAGCCTCAAATACCACCTTAAAGCAATTACAGATAGCTCAAAACCTGGCCTTAAGAAAACTGTTTAAGATTCCATGGTACATTAGATCAACGGACATACATAGAGATCTTAGGATTGACTCAGTGAAAAAATATATCAGAGACAGAGCTTTAAAATTATTCACTAAAGTTGATACGCTACTTAACCCTGCCATAACAATCCTCAAGTCCACTTCTGGACTCTCAGGAAGATATGCTGATTTAAGGTCCGTCATCAATTAAAAGACAAATAAATGATATGATTTTTTAGCCTAGTTAAAGCCTAGTGTGGGGTAGTGATAAACCCCCCAGCCATTATAGAGTAAAAGTGCGTAATAGCACTAACTCAAGAAGAAGAAGAAGAAGAAGAAAAAAAATATGTTTTTAATTATTTAAATTTCTTTTCTTAATTTATGTTTAACTAAATTATATATATATATATATATAGTTTTGTTCTATGCACGCGTAATTTTAAAATAAAACACAAACATTAACATTGGTTCGAAATTTTTCTTTATTGTTAATTTTAGTTCTTTTTGTAACTAACAATTTTCAGTATTTTAATAAATTTTTAACTTTAAACAATTTTTAGATAATGCGGTTATTTTTTGTTTTTTAAAAATATACTAACTTTTATTTCGAAAGTTTTTTTTTTGTGTATCTCTACACGTGTTTCGGCAAATTCGCTTTTGCCTTCATCAGGAGAATTCCTAATATTAAAACATCTAGCAATCTTACAAACTATTTATACCATAAACATGTTATTTTTAATACTAACATTAATATTAATCTTAATTTTAATAAATCTTAAGGTTATTGTCCTTGGGGGTGACAGGTAAGAAATGGTGGCGGGGGTTGGTCTGGTGTTGTTTTTATTTTACACATTCGAAAAATGCGAAGTATACAAAATAGAGTATGGCTCCTGCAACAAAATATACATCGGACAAACCAAAAGACCCTTATCAGTAAGACTTGAAGAACACCTGAAGGAAGCAAGAGAAGCACCAAAGAAAATGAACCCCCACATAAAATCAAATGTCGCCAGACATATAGTAAAGGAAAATCACCACATCAACAGGGATAACGCCCAAATAATCAAAAATGTAAAGGATAGCTGGAAATTAGAAACGGCAGAAAGCGTCGAAATACACAAACATCATACTACAACTTTACTCAACGGCGACAAAGGCAACGTGTCATCGTGCCTTTTTAGATACATCCCAAAAAACCGACAACCCGTCGACCTAACTACCTGTATGTAAAATAAAAACAACACCAGACCAACCCCCGCCACCATTTCTTACCTGTCACCCGCAAGGACAATAACCTTAAGATTTATTAAAATTAAGATTAATATTAAGTGTAGTATTAAAAATAACATGTTTATGGTATAAATAGATTATAAGATTGCTAGATGTTTTAATATTAGGAATTCTCCTGATGAAGGCAAAAGCGAATTTGCCGAAACACGTGTAGAGATACACAAAAAAAAAAAACTTTCGAAATAAAAGTTAGTATATTTTTAAAAAACAAAAAATAACCGCATTTAAACATTTTCGAAGTAACGACTCAAAAATTAAAACAAAAAATAAATTTTTAGATATTTCATAATTTTTTAACTTTAAACAATTTTTAGATATTTCATAAATACAAGAATTATTTCCAAGACCACTGATGAAGGGTATTTGGCAATACTCGAAACAGCTGTATGGTCAGCCAAAAATTCAATTAATTAAAATAATTTAAAAAAATAAATTTTTGTTGTTGTTTCACTTCTGTTCGAAAACCTCTTTATGTAAATATAACAAGTTTCTATTAAAACTATAATAGTCACTTTCGTCTGGAAAATTTGACGTTAAATTACAACTTATTCACAAAAATATGGTTCTCGCCAATAAATATTGGTTCTCGCCCGTGCGACTAGTGGAGTAACATTAGCATGACTTTCTCAGCATTACGTTCCTAGATTAGGTTCTATACATAAAGAAAAACAAATCATGCAACAAATAATGCCTCTACGAATAGAAATATTTTTGGAAATTAACAATTAAAAATAAAAATATAATTATTAATTTAATTCAATTATTCTACAGCTGGTTTATGATTTCGTTCTAATATATAAATACAGCAAGTAAATTGTTAATAACAAAACCCAGCAAAAATATCGAACAAAAAAGTTCAAGTACGGGCTTTGGATCAGTTGGTTAAGGTGCGCTTGATTCTGAGCTTTCACATTTGGAGGACCGAGTTTCGATTCTGGTACTTGCAGTTTCAAAAATAATTATTTACGAATAAGTAAATAGAATTCTTTCCAAGACCAATGAAGATGGGTATTTGGCAATACTCGAAACAGCTGTATGGTGAGCCATAAATTCAATTAATTAAAATAATATAAAAAATAAAATTTTTGTTGTTGTATTCCACTACTGTTCGAAAAACCTCTTTATGAAATATAATAAGTTTCTATTAAAATATAATAGTCACTTTCGTCTGGAAAATTTGACGTTAAATTACAACTTATATTCACAAAATATTGGTCTCGCCCGTGCGACTACTGGAGTAACATTAGCATGACTTTCTCAGCATTACGTTCCTAGATTAGGTTCTATACCTAAGAAAGAACGAATCATGCAACAAATAATGCCTCTACAAAAAGAATAGTATTGAAATTTAACAATTAAAAATATAAAAAAAAATATATTTAATTAATTAATTTAATTATTCTACAGCTGGTTTATGATTTCGTTCTAATATAAACACAGCAAGTAAAATTGTTAATAAGAATTTTCATAGTAATAGTAGCAAAACTCCAGAAAAATATGCGAAGAAAAAAGTCAAGTACTGCTTTGGATCAGTTGGTTAAGATGCGCTGATTCTGAGTTTCACATTTGGCAGGACCCGAGTTCGATTCCTGGTACTTGCAGTCTCAAAAATAATTATTTACGAATAATTAAATACGAGAATTATTTGCAAGACCACTGATGGTGAGTATTTGACAATACGCGAAACAGCTGAATGGTCACCCAAAAATTCAATTAATTAAAATAATATAAAAAATAAAATTTTTGTTGTTGTATTTCACTACTGTTCGAAAAA
>NC_051846.1:10608870-10622219 GCF_002237135.1 Teleopsis dalmanni
AATGGTCAATATCAGTGTGAAGGAACTCTTTGAACTTAAAAAATTCAATGAAATTCTACAAGCCAACTATATCAAACTTAGGCAGCAATTTCAAATGCTCCAGGACCGGTATTCTGATTTGGAAAAACAATTGAAGCTAAAAAACCCAGTAGCTACTGGTAATCAATTAAATAATAATAAAAGGAAGAAAGTTTCACCGCCTTCTCCAGTTAGCTCCCCCCATGACTCCGCTGGCTCTAATGAGGAAGAAATGGAGATAGAAATTTCTGTTGCGGAGCCTGACCCTTTTAAGATTGAAGATACTGAAATTGATTTCCCGAAATATAATCCAAAAGTCAAATCGACCAAACAGGTGAAATCAGTTGTAAAGAAAAGACTTCCTAAAACAGCACCAAATTCAACAGCAGTCAAGTCAATTTCAACAGGAAATTCTCAATTCCCAACTCCTAAGCGGATCTCTACGCCTGAAAACATTCATACTAATGGTATTGTTTCTGACAATATAACGAATCGAAATCTTTTACAACCTGTAACCTCAAATAAGAAAGTAGGCAAAGTTGTACCTATTGTACTCCGTCGAACCAACACGTGGAACTCTTTAGTCAAGCAATTTTTAACAAGAAACATTAATTTTAGCGAGGCAAAGAAGGTCCGTTTGGGCATACAAATAACTCCTGCCACCATAGATGACCATCGCAAGATAACAAGATATCTAAATGAGATTAGTGAGCCATTTCACACCCACTTTCTTCCTGACGAAAAACACCTCAATATAATAATTAGAGGTTTAGAGGGTCAGAGTATAGATGATATTAAAGAAGATCTTGCAGGCCAAGGATTTAGTATCTTTGAATGCCATTTTTTGAAAACTAGACAAGCTGCCAGCAATTTAGTTAAAATCAGACTGCCAGCTGACCAGAAGAACATATATAATGTTTCCAGTATTTGTCATTTAAAGGTGATTATTGAAGCCCAGCGCCCTCTAAAAGGTCCCCCACAATGTCATAACTGTCAACAGTTCGGGCATGTCGCTACTAACTGTAGAGCCACACCAAAGTGTGTTAAGTGTGAGGGCTCACACCATCACCAACAATGTACAAAACCACGCGATGTTGCCCCGATTTGTTCGAACTGTGGTGGTGGCCACCCAGCCAACTATAGAGGATGCCCTTGCGCTCCGCAAATGCTGAAGAAAAAGAATGTCTCCACACCAATTTCTACGGTCAGTTCTAAAGTGCAGCCTTCAATTTCTTATGCCGATGCTTTGAAGAAGGGAAGTACAGCTGAGCAAGTTTCCCACTTGCTAACCTCCCACATGGAGAAGCTTTTAAATAATATGCAGATACAACTTAGTACAATGATGAAAACTATGATGGAGTCCTTGTTACAAAGTTTAGTGCCAACCCTAGCTTCTTAATGAGTTTGTCATCATATCGACTTAAAATTGTGACGTGGAATGCCAATTCCATTATTAACAAGAAACATGAGGTCATCCAATTACTGCATGATTTTGAAATTGACATTATGTTGATCCAAGAAACATTTCTGAAACCTGCTATTCATTTTAAAATTCCCAATTATGTTGTTTACAGATCAGACAGAAACTCAAGAAGAGGTGGTGGCACAGCCATCGTGATTAAATATGGCATTAAACATTATGCTACAATTTGCAACCAACAATCGCTCGAAACAACATCTGTACTGGTTGAAAGCCAACTTGGTAATATAAATTTTGTGTCAGCATACAGGCCACCGAGTTTGCAAATTCTCCCTAATGAACTTGAGGTTATCCTCAACAACGAGACACCTACTTTCTTAGCGGGCGATTTAAATGCATATCATAGCAGCTGGGGTGACAGAACTTCAAACAGAGCTGGCAGGGATATTGATGGGCTCGCCACTGAACACTTATGGCAGATTCATGCGCCAGGTGAACCGACACATTATGGCAGAATCACAGGCCACGTCATTGACTTCGGAATTTCAAATAACTTAGAGTCGAATGTGCACGTAGAGGTCCTTGATGAACTGGACTCGGATCACAAACCAGTTCTTTTTATTCTTGAAAATTGTCCAGCAATCAACATGAATCTCACGTACATAACCACTAACTGGGACTCATTTAAGAATCAGGTTGATATTTCAAATATAAATAATTGGCCAGTAACTTCTGAGGATCTTGATGACTGTATCCAAAAACTCACTCTCAAGATTAAGGAGGCATTGGATAATAGCTCCACCACCAGGACCAGAAAACCAAGTAACTACTTTTATCTGCCGCATTACATCAAACAAATCATTAGACAAAGGAATGCGATTCGAAAATTTGCTCAAATAACTGGAGATCCTATGAGAAGAAGAGAAGCCAATCGTCTCTCTAATGTAATCAGGAAAAAAATTGGCAAGTATAATAATGATAAATGGTGCGAATTTCTTTCAGGAATTGATACAGGTAATAAAACCTTCTGGGCTTTGAACAAGTATTTTAGGCTTAAACGTAAACCGGTAGTGCCGCCTATTTATGTAGCTACCGGCATGGCTTTCTCAGACATAGCCAAAGCTGAGGCCTTTGCAGATTCTTTGGAGCTGCAATTTCAGCCCAATACTGATAGTGACTATAATTCTCTGGTAGAAGAAAATATTGCCGAAGAGGCTGCTAATCTTAGGAACCTGATGTCAGATGAAAGCATCTCACAGTGTTCCAGAGATGAGATTAAATGTATTATTTCGAGTCTAAAGACCAGATCAGCACCCGGATATGATAATATCAGTAACAAATGCCTACGTAATCTTCCAGAAGATGCAATCCAATGCATTGTTAACATCATCAATTGCATGCTTAGGCTTGGCGAATTTCCAAAGGCCTGGAAGTTGGCCTCAGTCGTAGTGTTTCCTAAACCGGACAAGAATCCTTCATTTCCGCAGAACTGGCGTCCTATCAGTCTGCTCCCAACTATGGGGAAATTGGCAGAACGAGTAATCCTGACTAGGCTTAAAACAGCGGTAAATGCCCTAAATATACTTCCTGACGAACAATTCGGGTTTAGGGATAATCTCTCCACGGAATTACAACTAGCCAGAACTGCGCAGCTGATACAAACCGCTCTAAGTAAACGGGAGTCAACCGGGATGATTATATTTGACATAGCCAAAGCTTTTGACAAGGTCTGGCATGATGGTCTAATAGTCAAATTAGCCCGTTTTGGAATCCCTAGTGGTTTAACTAAAATCATTGGTAGCTTCCTGCAAGAAAGGTCCTTCCGTACTAAAATTAATAGCACTCTTTCGTCCGCCCGATCAATTGTAGCAGGTGTACCTCAAGGGTCGCCTTTGTCTCCCACATTGTTTAATGTATACACGGCAGACATCCCCACCTTAAGTCCCACATCAATGGCGCTTTACGCAGACGACACATGCTTGATCTACTCGGATCGGGATGCCATAAATGTAAGCAACACGTTACAGGGAAATATAGACCATATGGTGGAATACTTCCAAAAATGGAAGATTAAAATTAATAATGACAAAACCAAGGCTATATTTATAACTCGAAAAAGAAGACAGCATCCTCCAAGAGTGAGCGTTTGCGACACGGAGATACGGTGGGAGGATAACATAAAATATCTGGGGGTCACTTTTGACAAACGGTTCAATTGGCTTAAAAATTTGAAATACAAACGGAATAGCTGCTCTAAGATTCTACATTTATTAAAGCCGCTATTTAATAATTATCACTTCAACTTTAAAAACAGAAAGTTACTTTATACGCAAGTAATTAGACCTGCACTTCTGTACGGATGTGTTACATATAGCAAAGCCTCAAATACCACCTTAAAGCAATTACAGATAGCTCAAAACCTGGCCTTAAGAAAACTGTTTAAGATTCCATGGTACATTAGATCAACGGACATACATAGAGATCTTAGGATTGACTCAGTGAAAAAATATATCAGAGACAGAGCTTTAAAATTATTCACTAAAGTTGATACGCTACTTAACCCTGCCATAGCAATCCTCAAGTCCACTTCTGGACTCTCAGGAAGATATGCTGATTTAAGGTCCGTCATCAATTAAAAGACAAATAAATGATATGATTTTTTAGCCTAGTTAAAGCCTAGTGTGGGGTAGTGATAAACCCCCCAGCCATTATAGAGTAAAAGTGCGTAATAGCACTAACTCAAGAAGAAGAAGAAGAAGAAGAAATTCTTTGAAATGACATTTAAAATCTTTTATTATTAATACAACAATTTGTAATGAAAATAATAATTAATAGAACACAAAGTATGGGTAGAAAATCGAAAGCCACAGGGTGAGACTTGAACCCACTGAAACCACCTCTCAGCAATGTAAAATAGACAAATATCAGCCATTGGACCATAAAGGTCAAAAGCTAAAGCCACACTCTAGTAATCAAGGGAAAGGCAGATATTAGAATACTTATTAGAAGGCTTACTTGAATTATGTTTCGAAAATAAAGTAAATTGTATTGGGTTATCATGTTATGTGGAAGCTATTCAAGCCAGTGCACTTGAGCACTTTCACTGTTTAACTAACTCGGGATATTTTCAAAACCCCTCTTTATGCTTTGTTTGGATTGTTGTTTATTACTTCATCAGACTAAGCAATAATTGACCTCAGATCTGCATACTTCCCCGAGGAACCTGTAACCATTATGAGATTCGATAACGCGGTGTTGGTAAGTCTGCAAATAATTTCAGGACTCCATCCTTTATATATTTTTTGATCGGGTCAATCTTTTTAATATTAAACCAATTAAAGTTAAGATTATGTACTACAGTATATACATGTATATATGCAATAAATACAAACATAAAAGTAATTATAACAAATAATATTAAATTTAGCTTAAACGAATCGAGATTTCAACCGGAAATAAATGAGTATTATATATTACAATTAATTTAAAAATCTTTCAAATAAATTATATACACATATATGTCTATGTATATTTACATATATAAATACCTATATAAATAATAACTAATTTTCATACAGGTTTAGCTTAAACCAATCACAATATCGGGTACTAATGAGTATTATGTACCGCAATTAATTTATATTTGCTTATAATAAAAAATCATATAAGAAATAAAGTATATAAATAAAAAATAAATATACCATATTTAAATACATATGATAAATAATATTAACTATTTATTACACTACATATTTTAGCTTACGCGATCCGCAGATACCAATCCGAAATATACTAGTAATATGTATTGCAATTAATTTTAAATTTGCTTAAAATAAATTAAGAGTACATAAATTAACAAGAAGAGGTGATTTATATAAAATAAATTATATATTTATATGTCAATATACATATACTTATATAAGTTGATATAATAAATAATTTTAACTAATTAACACGTTACAGACTTAAACATAAACTAATCACATGATTCCAATCAGAGTTTTACTATAAATTCTGTCATAACATTTCTTTTTGTCTATTCACCATAGAACAATCAACTAAACTCTACAAACATATGTACTCCAATTAGGCAGAGTTGTTATATATTAGCACAACACATTGTACCTACCTTAATCAATAAGAAAATATATTTTTTGTACTAATTTCTTATTCCTAACAAATTTTAAATATATATAAAAATTTTCTTTTTACTGAAATGTTCGATATAAATAACCGCTGTTTTAATTTTACAGACAACCCTGTATGTTTTTGAATTGTTTGTTTGTATACGCCGACATTAAATTGTTGTTGCTACACCGTAGTGGTGTGTAGACTTTGTAGAGTGAAAAAATAAGTTTTGTTCTCACAGAAGGTTGGAGTGGACGTCGTTTTGTTGCGTTTGGATTAAAATTATTAATATTTATGGAAAAATGAAAGAAAAAATTATTTAATTATATAAAAACAAATGGCGGAGAGTGTAAATAATAATATGCATATAAAAGTTATTAAACTGAAGTGATCATTTTTAATAAATAAGTGCAATGAAAATTGTTAAAAAATCAATGGCAGCAGCCGTAAAAGAAGAAGCAGCATACCATTGAAACCAAAAACAACAACAACAAAATTCTTTTTTGATTTTTTTTCTTTGCGTTTTTACTGTTTTCTTTCTCAGTTTTTATTTATTTACTTTTTTGTTAAAATATTTTTTTACTTTTTTTTATTTTTTTGTCAATGAAAGATGTTTTCTTGCCAAAGAAAATAAGATAAAAAGGTTTTAAAATGAATTCTGCAAAAAGTGATGATGGAGCAGCAGAATAACAGCGTTAGCACAGCATTTTGGTTATTTGAGCTGCCGAAATAAATGTAAAAAAGTAAAGAATGCACAACAGTTAATAATAAAAAAAAAAGAAGTAATAAATAAAATAATAATATAAGATAAAACAAAGAGAATCAGAATCAGGTTAGAATTGAACTCAAACAACAAGAATCGGGTTAACCCGCGTGCTTTAGTGTGTGATACTGTGGTCTGTGGTGCTCCAGTGGCCAAGTGTGGCGTTTAAAGTTAGAAGTGTTAGAAGAGAAAGAATTCGTCATAGTCCCAAAAATTTGGAATGTGTGCATTGTTGTGTGACGTGTTTTGTACACTTTTGCGTCGTCGTTGGTAGCGTTTATGCTGCTCCTGCGACAATTTCTGTTGTGACTGGCGAACGGCTGCGGAGCCTTAGTTGCCTTAGTTGCATTAGTACATGTGGATTTAATTGCTAAGGGGGTGGAAATATGTGCAAAGTGAAATTTACGAAAGCAACTACAAAAGGAAACTGCAAATTGCGTGCATAGGCGGAAACAAAAGTTAAAAACCAAAAGTTAACAAATAAAAATAAAATAAAAAAAAATAAAATTTAAGTTGAGAATTTAACCTTAGAACCAACCGCCTAACGAGACGTACGTGTGCTTACCTCATTTCTGTGCTAATTAATTTGTTTGTTTGTGCAAAAGTTCATTATCAAATCCACCCCCGTCACTGCTATGCCAGGCACCATGTCATTGGCAATGAAAAAGTGTGCAAAATTAAATAGAAAATCGTAAGAATTCTAAAAATTGAAAGCGAGTGCAGAGAAAAATCTTAATTGAAAGAAAGAATCAAAGCAAAAACAAAAAAACAAAACAAAACGAGGCGTAAAAACTTTTCTTGCTGAACAGACATACAAAATGGATGGACAACGGGCCCGTGATATACTCACTCTGCTGCAGGAGCGTGTTGTCTTCCTCACAGGTGGGCGTGATCGTCGCGGTGGACCTTTGCTATGCTTTCCAGCAACGCCACGTCGCGACCGTCTAAAACCTGAGGATCTAAGACGACTGCTAAGTTACTTAATTATGATACCAAGGTAGGTTGGTTGATGCTGTTACCTGGCATCTTGATATTTTGCTATTCTAATGTATTTATTTATGCTAATCTGATTGCATGTGTTAGTAATGTGAATTAGTTTACTTAGGCATATATATAAAGCAGATAATATGGAAGGAATGACAGCCATATACATGTGTTTAGGTGATGATAGTATGAGAGGTTAGAAATCCATGCAAGAGAAAAGAAAGGTTGGGGGATGAGAGGGAATTAAATGAAGTCAATCAGGATAAAAGCAAAGAAACCTAGCCAATTTAATGAAGCGGGTCCAAAGATCAATTGAACTCAAGTTAATTGCAACATGGTAGCGACAACATGGGGGTAAAGCTGCAGTTGAGGCACTCATGAGAAAACGACATACTTATGTGTGACAAGTAACTGTTTAGCACATGGCTATACCCTGACCTCAGAGATCGATTCACTGGTTTTAGGTTTATATAAGGCTGCTAAACTTCACGTTGTACCGTTTTTCTTTTTTTTAGAATCCATCATTTTAGCAGAAAAGAAAGTAAATTTGGAAAGTATATCTAAGACAAAAATTTTTATCTATTTAACAAATTTACTGAAGACACGAAAGTCATATCTCTCAAAATAAAATCTTTTATTAACCTTTTAATGCTTTAATTTTTGAACTTTAACCCGTTATTGCAAAGGTTAGGAGAAAAACAGGCTGCAGAAACGAATAAAAAATCGAAGAAAAAAAAATGTGTCGCACAATGTTGTTATTATAATAGAGTCGGGAGGGCTCAGCAAAGAATTTGTTTTTAATATTAATCATCATTAGGAAATTAATCATAATTTTCCTAATGGAAAATATTTTCTCATACGGTAAAGTAACCAATTGGTACTCACTGCTGCCATTGCAATTCTGCGAGAAGGGGTAAGGTAGACACCATACGATACTAATTATAGTATAAATGATAGTGACACCATTTATACACTGGACGTGTAGATTTGGTACTAAGGGCGTCAGGACCCACAGCTTCGGCTGTCCAGATCAATTGAGGTTATCACATTTATTGCGAGAATTGTAGGGGCTATGGTTAAAACCCAAATTTACAAGGGTAGAATAATTGTATTTCTTTACTTGCATTCGATGTGGAGTTGCATATTCCAATGGGGTCCGTGCCTCAAAGAACAAGGACTGCATTAGAAAGACCTCACTACCTCCAAAGGTAGAAACTAAATGCAAACGTATAGCTTTCATTTGCATCACCTGAAATTTATTGGAATTTATTCGCGTTGCATTATACTGTCAAACTTCTGTTAAGAGCACTGTAGTGTTGAACCTTAATGACGGGTAATCACGTTAAAAAACTATACGCTCTGACTGCTTTGGACTTTATCCAATCAATTAATCCAATTTTTATACAATAAATTATATATAACCATAACACGTGAAAAGAGGCCAAAAGGAAAAGAAATGTGAAAGTGGGTTATATTGTGAAATCTTTTAAGTTGTGATGCACTTGATTTTAACAATGATAATAATAATAATGACCATGAAAAGAAGTAATGTATATACTCAGCTCGAATCGAAATATTATATTGCTCTAAGTAAAACTCTGAGGTATGTTTTATTAAAACATTAATTAAATTTTTATCTACAAATAATCTTAAAATGAGTAATAAAATTTTCTATGAACAAATTAGAAACGGTTTGTTTACATCTTTGGACTATTTAATTACTTTACTGTAGTGGAATGCAAAATATTTTTTATAAGCAATGCAATCAATATATATAACTTAATTTTCTCATTAAATTGAATGGAACGAATTTTTTATATATTACACAAATTTTACAATACTACTTAAAATAAGTAACATTAGTAACACGAAAGTAATTATAGATCCGTAATTGTACAAGTAAATCAATTAGACTCTTTGTTTAACTTAAAAGAGAAAAGATGTGGCTATTCCGCCATATATCGTGGGTGGCACTATGGGGCATAACGGAGCTACATTATTAACGATAGAAAATCAGGAAAAGTATTTTAGATGAGAGAATATATTAAAGAGACAGACATAATTAGATTGAGTCTTACTTAAATTAATATCAAGAATTTTGCACTTCTAACAGAGCCACATGAGAATCAGGCACCAATTAATGTAAACTGCAGTTTAATCATACTGTAGAAATAAACGATATCGAAGTTCAATTGAATCAAAATACTTCTTTTCAACTCTGTCTCTTATGCCATATGATACAGACACTCATATGATGAATAGTTTTTGGTCATTACTAAATGGTATAATATATAGAAAGTTACATCAGATTTGTCAGTTTCCTATATGATATGCTTACCTAACTTTATAACAGTTTGAATACACTGTAGGTATAAATAGGTCAATTAATCGCAAGTACCACGTGGCTAGAATGCTCTGATACAATTTGACTCAGAACATTTCTTGTGTTAAACGTCGACTCCTTTTCTTAGAGACGATATATGGATATAAGCTAAAAGCCAATATTGATTGTTTGTAAGAATTTGAGAAAGTTACTGCACCTGTATGGTAGTTTTAGCCCTTAATGATATCAAAGCTGATTAATACTTACTTACTAAAGCCTAGAATTCGATAACGTAGCAGTATAATTATGTCCATCTGTATGGAATACGTTTAGACGTCATTTAAATGGAAACTAGTTACGTTCCTTGATAAAAAGCATTGATTGCATATGTTCGATTGGTATACCGGGCGTCTGTAATCTTACTTACTTTGTAGTCTGTAATGACCACCAAAGTAAGTGAGTAATGTAGTTGGAGTACTTATGCAGTAACAACGGATCATATTCCGTAAAGCTAAATTCAAGCGTTGCGAAGTTTAAAGGTAAAACTTTGTTTTAAATTTATTTTTATTATAAAAAGGAATTTCTAAAAACTTTTCTGAGTGAGACATTTTATGTGCCTAGTCAACTATTATTGTAATTATATTATAATTATATTCCACTTCCCATGACATTTATTTCTATTATAAATAAAACTTTTTAAAAACACTTCTGACTAGATTATATAGTCAGACCTATAGTCTGTCACTATATTTCTTATCCAATTTTCAAATAATTATCCAATTATTTTCAAATTAAACTGAGGTTTCCTTAAGAAATTTAAAGAACCCTCTACAGTTCTAACCGCTCTTTTATTATTAAATTATGGAGTCAAGAAACCGTTTCAAAGTACCGAAAGGATTTCTAGATAATGAATCTAGGATGTCTTAAACGGCGCTATCAGTAATACTTTTACTCTAAATCATATCAAGAGATGAGACAACACCGAGCTCTTTGGCTGCCACCCTCCTCTGAAATACCGGGGCACCACAAGCGAATGAACTCAATTAACATATTTCCAGCTAAGAACCAAGAGTGTCATGTTTGAACTCCTTTCTTCCATACAACACAGGAATTAATCTCTTAAAACTTTTCATTGTTTCATTTCTTCTTCTTCTTTTATTCTTCTTGTGCATCTTGGGTAGACGCGGGCTTGATTCGCGCTTTTGCACTTTGCTCCATACAAACTTACAATAACGTTGCATTGTTCCAATGCTGCTGCATCTCGTAGCCGCTGAGTCGTTAGCAAATGCACTTCTCTTCATTTTAACATTTTTTATATGAAAAATGGGGAAAAAATAAATAAAAAAAAAAATTAAAATAAAAAGTGACTAAAAAAACACGAGTTTTACTTAAGTCAGCATACAAAATGATTCATCGTCTCCATTCCAAATACAAGCAGCAAAATAAGCTACAACAGAATTTGTCTTTATTCAAATACAAAACCAAAAACCAAAATAAATATTAAAAACAAAAAAAAAATAAAAACAAAAGAAACAAAAAAAAATATAGCGACGATGACGAAAATAACAAAGAACCATAAAACGCAAAGTAAAAGACATAAATAAAAAAAGCACATTCTACCAACGAAAAAGTAGGTAAGAAGAGTGGAAGAGAAGTAAGAGGAAGTGGAAATCATTAACAAAAATAAAATAAAATAAAATAAGAAATTGCATAAAAAATAATGAAAACAAAAACAAAAGAAATCATTGGAGCACCACTACTACTACGACGTCGTCGACGACGACGACGCCAACAATTTTAAGAGGAAATCCCCATTAAAGTTGCAATCTGGAACCAACAAAAGACACCAAAAAGTTATTTTAAGTAAGAATAAAAGTAAAGTGAATGCATTCTTATTGGAATTGAGATTATTTGTTGAATATTCTTATTAGATTAAAAACATAATTGAAAGTCTTATCTCTTGTGCAGAGACAACTGCAGAGCAGTTGGGAAGCAAAGTTTGGTTCTGAACTCGAAATTCATTGTTCAAATCTGAATAGTTGGTCTTCAGTCGGCGTTTACGTGAGGTTCACAGTTCGTTCGGCATGTGCCAAGATAAAGTTAGATAATTGTTATTGTTTTGAATGAATGAATGAATGTTCACTTGTTGGGAGACATCACCGCAACTACTGGTTATCAATTGAAACATTGATAGTTCAGTTTAATTTCTAAAAGAAAAATATATAACTTATTAATGAAATCGATGGAGGTTGTACCAAACACCAACCAAGTACTGTAAACAACTATGGCAGAATGAGATATTATGAACAGAGTGGAGGATAGGAGTAAACATGAGTAAATAGATAGGGATTTTGAACACTGAAGTTGGTGACAAGTCAATAGAATAACCAATATAACAACATTTTGAAAAAATTTGACATTATTCAACAATCTACTTTCTTCAAGAGTATAGTAATCACTTCATCCCTTCTTAAAAAAGTACTGCAAAATAAGATGGAATGAGTACAGTGGAGGATAGAAGTAAACATGAGTAAATAGATAGGGATTTTGAATAGTAAAGTTGGTGACAAGTCCATAGAATAACCAATGTAACAAGTTTTTGAAAAAATTCGACTTTATTCAACAATGTACTTTCCTCAAAGGTAAAATAGTCATTCCAGTGCTTCTTAAACATTTCAATGCCTGACTTATATGATGGATCATCTTTGGCCTTGAAAGATACCGTAATTTCGACGATGATTTTTTCATTGAACTCAAATTTCTTTCCCTGAAATAAACCTTTTTTTGGATATCACTGGCAACTACAGTGGGTGCAGAAGCAAATCGAAGTGTGTCATGTAATTTGCTTCTGCTAAGCATGGACATGAGATACGACGCATTGCTTTCATGAAAGAGAAAGATTTTTTCCGTCTTCATATGGGTCATTATTTCGCGTTTTTCTCCTTTAGTTGGGACATGTAGCGATCGTTATTGATTTTCTCATCTTTTTAAAGCCGATTAATAAAATTCTCAAAATACAAATGCTATAACCTTGCCAGCTGATTGTAGGGTTTTTGATCTCTTTGGGGAGGTTGGTGTCCGCTTAACTGACTCCACCAAGACTCGAGCTCTCGAATAAAGTGGGGGATCCAAGTTTTGTTCAGTGTTACATATCGATCGAAAAAGGCATTTTTAACTCGATTTAACAGCACCGAATAGCTGAGAGCTATGAAAATGATCAATATATTGTTGTTTTTAATCATTAAAACGATCCGAGTAGCAGTTATCAAACCACGCTTTGAGGTCACGGATTTTTTTCTATTTAAAAGCAATGATACATGAAATTGCTTAGAATCCATTGTTCTGAAAATATAAAATGTAGCGTCACTTATTCATTTAATAAAAGCTGTTATTAAATGAATAATCATTTAAAAATTCAAATGTTTTATTGATCAGTACCATTTGAAAGTTCCCACTTTTTAAAAATGTATATGGATTTTTCATTAGTGAGGTCTTATTTTTAAACACATTTGGAGTGAGTACACATAACAAAATCATTTATTATCTTTCTTTAACCCTGTTTACATATTATTATTATACATGAAATGAGTAATAAGTCAGAACTCAAAGAAATTAAATATTGCTCATGGTCAGGCTCTCCGAAGGCTCTTCAAAGTGCCATGGTACATCCGCACAAATGACATGCTAAGAGACCTTAGAATAGATTCGGTCAA